>NC_138770.1:659692604-660010104 GCF_965119305.1 Pelophylax lessonae
GACCCCCCAGTCACATGACAGAACCCTATTCTGGCACCTGTGACCCCCAACAGTGGAAAGGGGACCCCCCCAGTCACATGACAGAACGTTATTCTGGCACCTGTGACCCCCAACAGTGGAAAGGGGACCCCCCAGTCACATTACAGAACCCCCATTCTGGCACCTGTGACCCCCCCCAACAGTGGAAAGGGGACCCCCCCAGTCACATGACAGAACCTTATTCTGGGCACCAGTGACCCCCAAAAGAGAAGAGGGGACCCCCCCCCAGTCACAACAGAACCCCATTCTGGCACCTGTGACCCCCCAACAGTGCAGAGGGGACCCCCCAGTCACATTACAGAACCCCCATTCTGGCACCTGTGACCCCCCAACAGTGGAAAGGGGACCCCCCCAGTCACATGACAGAACCCTGTTCTGGCACCTGTGACCCCCAACAGTGGAAAGGGGACCCCCCAGTCACATGACAGAACCCTGTTCTGGCACCTGTGACCCCCAACAGTGGAGAGGGGACCCCCCCAGTCATATGACAGAACCTTATTCTGGCACCTGTGACCCCCAACAGTGCAAAGGGGACCCCCCAGTCACATGACAGAACCCCATTCTGGCACCTGTGACCCCCAACAGTGCAGAGGGACCCCCCAGTCACATGACAGACCCTCCCTCATCCCCTCAGCTGTGGCCCACAAGTAATAAAGGAGACCCCCCAGGCACATACCAGTGACCCCCAAAAACTAGAAGACCCTTCCACCATGACAAAACCCCAATCCCCCCACCAGGGACACCGCTATCACATAACACCCCCCACAATGAGGACCCCTAACACTGAGGGGACACCTCCCTTCCCCTCCCCCGCTCCTCTCATACATTACCGAATGCGGAGCCCCCTCAGTACGACGAACCCGGACCTCGAACACTGTAACTGACGTCTCTCCAGTCTCCTCAAACCGGTACAAACCGGCTCAGCTCACCGGAAGCACTGACAGCTCACACACACAGACTCTGCGGCATAAAGCCACGCCCGCCAATTCCGGCACAGCCAACCCCAGGAACCGCCTTCCTCCGCCAATGGCTGGGAGGACGGAGGAATGGACGAGCGCTGATTGGCTGTTCTGGGTGTGCGTTGTTGATGTTTATGGGGGGTGGAGTCACGCGTTGTATTTGGCTGCTGTCCCCGATTCCCTAGCCTAAGATGACCTGATAATGCTATGACAACAACGTGTTCCTGGAAAGATCCCCTGGGAGCTCTGAGTCATGGATGGCTCCTCTCTACACGCCACTAGACTGGGCCGGATCTGGCCTGTCTAGTAACAAATGTCAGGGGGGGCAGAGGGTGGGAGGTCAGCAGCCTGCAGGACCGAGTACAGGAGTCACCGGGGCACCGTACGGAGAGGACGGGGGTCACTACCGGAGAGGACGGGGGTCACTACCGGAGAGGATGGGGGTCACCACTGGAGAGGACGGGGGACACTACCGGAGAGGGAGAGGATGGGGCTCACTACCGGAGAGGACTGGGGTCACTACCGGGGAGGGAGAGGACGGGGGTCACTACCGGAGAGGAGGGGGGTCACTACCGGAGAGGGAGAGGACGGGAGTCACTACCGGAGAGGGAGAGGACGGGGGTCACTACCGGGGAGGGAGAGGATGGGGATCATTAGCGGAGAGGGAGAGGACGGGGGTCACTACCGGAGAGGGAGAGGACGGGGGTCACTACCGGAGAGGATGGGGGTCACTACCGGAGAGGGAGAGGACGGGGGTCACTACCGGAGAGGGAGAGGATGGGGGTCACTACCGGAGAGGATGGGGGTCACTACCGGAGAGGGAGAGGACGGGGGTCACTACCGGAGAGGGAGAGGACTGGGGTCACTACCGGAGGGGAAGAGGATGGGGGTCACTACCTGAGAGGATGGGGGTCACTACAGGAGAGGAGGGGGGTCACTACAGGAGAGGACGGGGGTCACTACCGGAGAGGGAGAGGATGGGGGTCACTACCGGAGAGGGAGAGGACGGGGGTCACTACCGGAGAGGGAGAGGACTGGGGTCACTACCGGAGGGGAAGAGGATGGGGGTCACTACCTGAGAGGATGGGGGTCACTACAGGAGAGGAGGGGGGTCACTACCGGAGAGGAGGGGGGTCACTACCGGAGAGGATGGGGGTCACTACCGGAGAGGGAGAGGACGGGGGTCACTACCGGAGAGGGAGAGGAGGGGGGTCACTACCGGAGAGGGAGAGGACGGGGGTCACTACCGGAGAGGGAGAGGAGGGGGGTCACTACCGGAGAGGGAGAGGAGGGGGGTCACTACCGGAGAGGGAGAGGAGGGGGGGTCACTACCTGAGAGGATGGGGCTCACTACCGGAGAGGACTGGGGTCACTACCGGAGAGGAGGGGGGTCACTACCGGGGAGGGAGAGGACGGGGGTCACTACCGGAGAGGAGGGGGGTCACTACCGGGGAGGGAGAGGACGGGGGTCACTACCGGAGAGGAGGGGGGTCACTACCGGAGAGGGAGAGGACGGGAGTCACTACCGGAGAGGGAGAGGACGGGGGTCACTACCGGGGAGGGAGAGGACGGGGGTCACTACCGGAGAGGGAGAGGATGGGGGTCACTACCGGAGAGGGAGAGGAGGGGGGTCACTACCGGAGAGGGAGAGGAGGGGGGTCACTACCGGAGAGGGAGAGGAGGGGGGTCACTACCTGAGAGGATGGGGCTCACTACCGGAGAGGACTGGGGTCACTACCGGAGAGGAGGGGGGTCACTACCGGGGAGGGAGAGGACGGGGGTCACTACCGGAGAGGGAGAGGACGGGAGTCACTACCGGAGAGGGAGAGGACGGGGGTCACTACCGGGGAGGGAGAGGATGGGGATCATTAGCGGAGAGGGAGAGGACGGGGGTCACTACCGGAGAGGGAGAGGACGGGGGTCACTACCGGAGAGGGAGAGGACGGGGGTCACTACCGGAGAGGGAGAGGATGGGGGTCACTACCGGAGAGGATGGGGGTCACTACCGGAGAGGGAGAGGACGGGGGTCACTACCGGAGAGGGAGAGGACGGGGGTCACTACCGGAGAGGGAGAGGACGGGGGTCACTACCGGAGAGGGAGAGGACGGGGGTCACTACCGGAGAGGGAGAGGACGGGGGTCACTACCGGAGAGGGAGAGGATGGGGGTCACTACCGGAGAGGGAGAGGACGGGGGTCACTACCGGAGAGGACGGGGGTCACTACCGGAGAGGGAGAGGACGGGGGTCACTACCGGAGAGGGAGAGGATGGGGGTCACTACCGGAGAGGATGGGGGTCACTACCAGAGAGGGAGAGGACGGGGGTCACTACCGGAGAGGGAGAGGACGGGGGTCACTACCGGAGAGGGAGAGGACTGGGGTCACTACCGGAGGGGAAGAGGACGGGGGTCACTACCGGAGAGGGAGAGGACGGGGGTCACTACCGGAGAGGGAGAGGACGGGGGACACTACCGGAGAGGGAGAGGATGGGGGTCACTACCTGAGAGGATGGGGGTCACTACCGGAGAGGATGGGGGTCACTACCGGAGAGGGAGAGGATGGGGGTCACTACCGGAGAGGGAGAGGATGGGGGTCACTACCTGAGAGGATGGGGGTCACTACCTGAGAGGATGGGGGTCACTACCGGAGAGGATGGGGGTCACTACCGGAGAGGATGGGGGTCACTACCGGAGAGGGAGAGGATGGGGGTCACTACCGGAGAGGACGGGGGTCACTACCGGAGAGGGAGAGGACGGGGGTCACTACCGGAGAGGGAGAGGACGGGGGTCACTACCGGAGAGGGAGAGGAGGGGGGTCACTACCGGAGAGGGAGAGGACGGGGGTCACTACCGGAGAGGGAGAGGACGGGGGTCACTACCGAAGGGGAAGAGGACGGGGGTCACTACCGGAGAGGCAGAGGACGGGGGTCACTACCGGAGAGGCAGAGGACGGGGGTCATTCCCGGAGAGGCAGAGGACGGGGGTCATTCCCGGAGAGGCAGAGGACGGGGGTCATTCCCGGAGAGGCAGAGGACGGGGTCATTCCCGGAGAGGCAGAGGACGGGGGTCATTCCCGGAGAGGCAGAGGACGGGGGTCATTCCTGGAAAGGTAGAGGACAGGGATCACGGCGGGAGAGGCAGAGGGCAGGGATTACGGCGGGAGATGTAGAGGACAGGGATCACGGTGGGAGGGGCAGGAATCACGGGGGTAGAGGCAGAAGACAGGGATCATGGCGGGAGAGGCAGGGATCAAGGCGGGAAAGGCAGAGGACAGGGATCACGGCGGGAGAGGCAGAGGACAGGGATCACGGCAGGAGAGGCAGAGGACAGGGATCATGGCAGGAGAGGCAGGGGCAGGGATTACAGCGGGAGGGGCAGAGATCACGGCTGGAGAAAAGGAGGGCAGGGATCAAATCCAGGGTGGCAGTGGGCAGGGATCATGGCGGGAGAGGCAGAGGGCAGGGATCACAGCGGAAGAGGCAGAGGACAGAGATCTCAACTGGAGAGGCAGAGGGCAGGGATCACGGCTGGAAAGGCAGAGGGCAGGGATCATGGCGGGAGAGACAGTGGGCAGGGATCACGGTGGGAGAGACAGTGGGCAGGGATCACGGTGGGAGAGACAGTGGGCAGGGATCTGGGCTGAAGAGACAGGGCAGGGATCAAGGCGGGAGAGGCAGAGGGCAGGGATCACGGCGGGAGAGACAGTGGGCAGGGATCACGGCGGGAGAGACAGTGGACAGGGATCACGGCAGGAGAGGCAGTGGGCAGGGATCTCGGCTGGAAAGACAGAGGGCAGGGATCACGGCCAGAGAAGCAGTGGGCAGAGATCTCGGCCAGAGAAACAGAGGGCAGGGATCAAAGCCGGAGAGACGGAGGGCAGAGATCACGGCGGGAGAGGCAGTGGGCAGGGATCACAGTGGGAGAGGCAGTGGGCAGGGATCACGGCGGGAAAGGCAGTGGGCAGGGATCAGGGCGGGAGTGGTAGTTGGCAGGGACCATGGCGGGAGAGGCAGAGGGCAGAGATCTCGGCCGGAGAGGCAGTGGGCAGGGATCACAGCGGGAGAGGCAGTGGGCAGGGATCACGGTGGTAGAGGCAGGTGGGCAGGGATCACGGTGGTAGAGGCAGAGGGCAGGGATCACGGTGGTAGAGGCAGAGGGCAGAGATCATGTCAGGAGAGGCAGAGGGCAGGGATTACAGCGGGAGGGGCAGAGATCTAGGCCGGAGAAAAGGAGGGCAGGGAGCAAATCCAGGGGGGCAGTGGGCGGGGATCACGGTGGGAGAGGCAGTGAGCAGGGATCACGGCGGGATAGTCAGAGGGCAGGGATCACGGTGGGAGAGGCAGAGGCCAGGGATTTCAGCGTGAGAGGCAGAGGGCAGGGATCACAGCCGGAGAGGCAGAGGGCAGGGATCATGGTGGGAGAGACGGTGGGCAGGGATCACTGTGGGAGAGAGAGAGTGGGCAGGGATCTGGGCTGAAGAGACA
Source organism: Pelophylax lessonae (assembly GCF_965119305.1). Lineage (NCBI taxonomy): Eukaryota > Metazoa > Chordata > Amphibia > Anura > Ranidae > Pelophylax > Pelophylax lessonae. The sequence goes on from NC_138770.1 coordinate 659,698,084, forward strand.
GGGGAGGGATCACGGCCAGAGAGGCAGAGGGCAGGGATCACGGTGGGAGAGACAGTGGGCAGGGATCTGGGCTGGGGAGACAGAGGGCAGGGATCTCGGCTGGAGAAACATAGGGCAGGGATCACGGCAAGAGAGGCAGTGGGCAGGGTTCTCGTTGGAGAGACAGAGGGCAGGGATCACGGCGGGAGAGGCAGAGGGCAGAGATCTCGGCCAGAGAAACAGAGGGCAGGGATCAAAGCCGGAGAGACAGAGGGCAGAGATCACGGTGGGAGAGGCAGTGGGCAGGGATCACGGTGGGAGAGGCAGTGGGCAGGGATCACGGCGGGAAAGGCAGTGGGCAGGGATCAGGGCGGAGAGGTAGTCGGCAGGACCCATGGCGGGAGAGGCAGAGGGCAGAGATCTCGGATGGAGAGGCAGTGGGCAGGGATCACAGCGGAAGAGGCAGTGGGCAGGGATCATGATGGTAGAGGCAGTGGGCAGGGATCACGGCAGGAGAGGCAGTGGGCAGGGATCACAGCGAGAGAGGCAGGGGGCAGGAATAGCAGCTGGAGAGGCAGGGGGCAGGACTCGCAGCTGGAGATGCTTTAGAAGCTCTCTGCGGACCATGACTTTTGATGTAGGATGCGACTAAGCAAATGTCAGGAAAGACCTACTAGAACAGCTGAACTTTATTTGGGGTTAATCAGAGGAACTTTAAATAATGGCAGGTGTGTACTGATTCCTATTTAATATGAGTTTGAATGTGATTGCTTAATTCTGAACATCTGAACACAGCTACATCCCCAGTTATAAGAGGGTAAGCACACTTATGCAACCACATTGTTTTATTTTTTTTTATCCCCCCCCCCCACCCCAACCATAGAAATGACAAACAGTAAGAAACAACCATGCATCACCCCATAGATATGAAGAAAAAAAAAAAACACCTGGATGATAACGATATGGAGATATAATGAGCAATGTAGGGTACATCGAGTATCCATATAGGAAAATGAGACTGTCACTGTTATGAAACTAGATGAGTGGAGGCCATTAAGTGCTAAGTAACCGTCACAAAAAGTGGTAGGTTCACCGAGGTATCCGGAGTTGAGTATCTCCTTCTCTGTACACCTACAAAAAAATAGGGCATCACAAGACCGTCTCATTCTGGATATATAGTTCATATTCCTATCGCACACCTTCCTGGTTTGTAGGCTCGTGTATATTGGGTGCTGAAGCAATCACCAGTTGGCAACTGGATTAGTTACAAGTAAATACATATTCGCCAGCACACCAAGGATCTTGCAAAAGCAGTCCAAAAAATTTATTCAAGTTACGATCACATCAAAAAATAGTGCAACGTTTCGGAGCCGCACAGGACCCCTTCACATGTCTGACGAAGGGGTCCTGTGCGGCTCCGAAACGTTGCACTAATTTTTGATGTGATCGTAACTTGAATAAAGTTTTTGGACTGCTTTTGCAAGATCCTTGGTGTGCTGGCGAATATGTATTTACTCATTCTGGACATAATCTAGAGGAGGAGAGTGTGAAAATGAGACTTGTCAGTAGACGGGGGTGAAGCAGAAACACAGGGGAAACCCAAGGGAGGTAGAAAGGGGGTACACAGTGGATAGCCTATAGCAGGCAAGGGGGGTGTAAAAAAAAAAGGGGGGGAGGGAAGGGGGGAAACAGGGAATCAGGTGAAGAGCGCGCTGATCAATGTGCCACATCGGAGCACAATAGTTTCTGTCCCCTGTCAGAGAGAACGAACATGTTCCAAATCAGCCAAGTTTTATCGTATTTTTCACGATCATGTTGAGCCGTGTGAATGAGGTCTTCCATTTTATTGATCTCCTCAACCTTACGTATGCAGTCACTAATAGTTGGAGGGTGCTGCTTCTTCCAGAACAATGGGATACAGGATTTGGCGGCGTTCAGAATGTGGTGTAGCAGGGATTTCCTAAATTTCCGTAGTGGGATGTTGGACAAATGGAGCAAAAAGAAAGCAGGATCGTCGGGTATCTCATAGTCAGTGAATTCTTTAGCAAGCGTCCGAACAGCCTCCCAGTACTGAATGAGCCTCGGGCAAGCCCAAAATATGTGCAACAGGGTTCCCCAGTCCCTCTGGCATCTCCAACAAAGATCTGTAGTTTGCGGATAAAACTTATGAATCCGAGTGGGTACATGTTACCACCTCACCAGAATCTTATAGTTGGCCTTGTATTTTGGTGCAGACTGACAACTTCAATGAAAGCAGGGAGATGTTTTGTTTCTCTTGCGCCATGAAAGTGCGGCCTAAGTCCACCTCCCATTTCAGCAGAGCCGGAGGGAAACACTGCTCCGGCGGGGAGACCAAGAGGTTATAAGTCTTGGAGAGCGGATGTGGTAGCGGTCTCTCACCTGTGCAATACTCCTCAAACAATGTGAGATCCCGATGATATGCCTCTGTGTGTGGGAGTGAGTGTAGATAGTGGTGAAGCTGAATGACCCTCCAGAAAGGGAGCCTAAAGCGACCCTGGACATCTGTTGTGAGATGGACGGCAACACATCCCCCACCAGAAAATGGGAGACCTGGTGGAGACCCCACTCTCTCAAATCCACAAATGCCCGGTCCCTTAAGCCCGGGGCGAAGGCCGGATTGCTTTGAATGGGGAACAAGGGTGATACCAGAGAAGAGACAGACGTATGCACACAGAGAGAGGAGACCACCCTCACAGTCGTGCCCACAGTGGGGTGCAGCAGGAGCGCACGAGGCAGAGAGGATTTACACAATGGTGCTCCAGGAAGGAAGACATCTGCCAGAGAACGCTCCAACCGCACCCATAATTTATGTTCATGATGTCGCCTCCAGTCTATTATCCTGCTCAGGTGGGTAGCGTGATAATATTTCAGCATGTCTGGGACTGCAAGACCACCGCACTGTTTACAGTAGGTCTCGAGAGAAGGGAATGAGGAACACGCGGTTTCCGATTGGACCAAATGAGATTTGAAAACATAGCGTGTGTGCACCTGAAAAAATCAGGAGGTAGCACTATTGGCAAAGCTTGAAACAAATAAAGGAGCCTAGGAAGCACACTCATCTTTAAAAGGTTGCACCTCCCAAACCAGAAGTGAAGTCCAGAATGCCACGATTCCAGTTGACCCTGAATTTGAAGAGGAAATTCAGTTCGTAAAGTTTGAGTTATGAGGGTGCCCAAGTATTTATTGGCCTTAGTGGTCCATTTAAACGTAAGGCTTTCCTGCAGTTGTCGTAGTAGGGCAGGGGGTAGACCCACACCCATAGCCTCCGATTTACTGAAATTAATTTTCAGATTAGAGCAGCGGCCGTAAAATTCAAATTCATGCAAAAGGTTAGGTAGAGAGACAACCGGGTTGGTGAAGGAAAAGAGGAGGTCGTCTGCATAGGCCGAGTCTTTGCAATGGGTATCACCAAAATGTAGACCAGTAATATTGGGATTAGCACGAACTTTGCAAAGGAAGGGTTCAAGGATAAGCGCGAAGAGTAAGGGGCAACCCTGCCGGGTCCCGTTAGCGATCGCAAAAGGGTCCGATAGGATCCCATTACATTTCACTTGAGCAGTGTGCACGCAGTATATTTGTGTAATCCAATTCAGCATAGTTTCCCCGAGGCCTATATGTCGCAGCACTGAGAACATAAAGTTCCAATTCACCCGGTCAAAAGCTAACACGTCGGTGTTAAAAAAAACGGAGGGCGTGTGGGACACACTCGCTGCGTGCATTAAATTCAGCACTTTGACAGTGTTATTGCGTGCTTCCTGCGAAGGCACGAATCCCACCTGGTCCAAATGGATCAATTGCTGAAGATGACCCGCCAGCCTAGATGAAAGAATTTTGGTAAACAGTTTCAGGTCCGTGTTTAAAAGAGATATCGGCCTGTAACTACCGCAGGCTGTAGGGTCCTTACCCTCCTTGTGGATGAGGGAGATATGTGCCCTCAGCAAGTCCCGCAGAAAGGACGACGACGACCCTAGGGCATTGAATAATTTCAGCATGTAGGGGCCTAGAACGGGCTTCAGTTTGTTTTTCAATTGACTTGTACAGTTTATAGATCACATTAAAGGATTGAAAAAGTTCTGAAATGATTTATCTTTGTTTAATTTTTTTTTTTCCATCACAGAAACCTGACATTTTAGCAGGGCTGTGCAGACTTTTTATATCCACTGTACCTGAGGACTTTATCCTGTCTTCCTTGTGTCTATGATTTTGCATCCTAGGGAGCTTGCGCTGCACATCTTTGGATGTGGTCTGTGGTTCTTGTGGTGCAATTCCCTGCTTTTTGGTTAGATGTCCTCTATGTTCTTGTTAAGCTCCAGGGAAGGCCTAGGCTTTCTCTGCCGCGTTTTTTTCTGTTGGACGTCTGTTCAGGCGTGCACTTTTAGGGCAGGTTCTTCCCTGCCTTTGACAATGTCCTTATGGTGACGAAACGCGTCAGAGACGCCCGCACGTCGACACGCCCATCTTGGCCGTTCTGACATTTCATGTGCTGTCATACCTATGGAAATGTGAGTTGCCAATTTATTTGCTAATTTTTTAATAAAGCGTTATACTATGCCATTGGAGTCTCCCTTTATCTTTGGAGGTATATGGTGTATTGAGCTGAGTATCCACTAGAGCAGGGGTCTTCAAACTTTGTCCCTCCAGTTGTTCAGGAACTACAATTCCCATCATGCCTAGTCATGTCAGTGGATGTTAGAGTTTTACAATGCCTCATGGGACATGTAGTTCTGCAACAGCAGGAAAGCCGTAGTTTGAGGATCCCTGCACTAGAGGTTTGGAAACGCCACTCACACGTGTGGAAGTGATCGCTACCAGTGTTTGGTGAATTGCCTGTGCCTTGGAACATCATTTGGACACACGCTTGTTTTGACCATTCTTAACTGATGGTCAAGACTAGTGTTGAGCGAACACGGACTGTATTATTCGTGTTCGTACCGAATAATTGGATTTTTTGTACCCGAACACGGACACGGACACTTTACTGTATGTTCGGGTAAAAATCCGTGTTCGGTCGTTTTATTTCCGGGTTTTGCATGCTTTGGCGCTCTTTTCATGGCGGGCTTTCAACAGCCAATCAACAATCGTTTAACTGGTGTGCCTTAAGCCATCCCAGCCATGCCTGCAAATGTCTCAGTAGCTGTGATTGGCCGTCTGAAGCATGTGACCAAGTCTTTATAAGTTCGAGGCAGCCGCAGCGGCGTCATTATGCTGCTTAGATTCAGGGACAGAGCACACATCAACGTGCTGGCTGCTGATTAGGGAAAGATAGGCAGGAAAAAACCATTTGTGTCCGGATAGAATTGAGGGACAGGTCGGAGTGTTTAGGCAGGGCGAGTTGTAGGCATTTTAGGGATAGAGTCTGCTGAATTATAGGGTCAGTGTCTTCTACAAACTACAATCGATATTGCTGTGTGGGGGGTGGGGTGAATCTGCACTCAATCCTGATCTACGATCTCTTCTCAATCCTGTTAGGGACAGAGTCTGCTGAATTTTAGGGAAACTGTGTTCTACAAACTACAATCGATATTGCTGTGTGGTGTGGGATTGGAGATAGGCAGGTGTCAGTGATCCACATCCATTTTTCTGTGTGTGAGCTGCAGTGAACACAATCTTTTTGGGCTGCAGTGAACACAATCTTTTTGGGCTGCAGTGAACACAATCTTTTTGGGCTGCAGTGAACACAATCTTTTTGGGCTGCAGTGAACACAATCTTTTTGGGGTGCAGTGAACAAAATCTTTTTGGGGTGCAGTGAACACAATCCTTTTTGGTGTGCAGTGAACACAATCTTTGTGGGGTGCAGTGAACAAAATCCTTTGTGGGGTGCAGTGAACACAATCTTTTTGGGGTGCAGTGAACAAAATCCTTTTTGGGGTGCAGTGAACAACATCCTTTTTGGGGTGCAGTGAACACAATCTTTTTGGGGTGCAGTGAACAAAATCCTTTGTGGGGTGCAGTGAACACAATCTTTTTGGGGTGCAGTGAACACAATCTTTTTGGGGTGGAGTGAACAACATCCTTTTTGGGGTGCAGTGAACAAAATCCTTTTTGGGGTGCAGTGAACAAAATCATTTTTGGGGTGCAGTGAACACAATCTTTTTGGGGTGCAGTGAACACAATCTTTGTGGGGTGCAGTGAACACAATCTTTTTGGGGTGGAGTGAACATCCTTTTTGGGGTGCAGTGAACAACATCCTTTTTGGGGTGCAGTGAACACAATCTTTTTGGGGTGCAGTGAACACAATCTTTGTGGGGTACAGTGAACAGAATCTTTCTGGGGTGCAGTGAACACAATCTTTGGGGGGTACAGTGAACACAATCTTTGTGAGGTGCAGTGAACACAATCTTTGTGGGGTGCAGTGAACACAATCATTGTGGGGTGCAGTGAACTCAATCTTTGTGGGGTACAGTGAACACAATCTCATACTTCTGAAGGTTTGAGGGTGCTGCCTGTTCCATACTCCCCCTACTACTCATCTAGCCTTTTAGGGGTACAAACAATAGTAATTGGGGCCTAGTGTGGTTGTGTACGTGTGATATACATACACTTTTTTGGGATCATATTTTCTATTCCGCTATTTAATCAAAAACCTTTGGGGATCAGTTAAATTGGGGGATAGTCTGTGTTGGTACGTGTGAGAGAGATCCACCTTTCCAAGTTGTTGGGGTTCATCTCATACTTCTGAAGGTTTGAGGGTGCTGCCTGTTCCATACTCCCCCTACTCCTAGCCTTTTAGGGGTACAAACAATAGTAATTGGGGCCTAGTGTGGTTGTGTACGTGTGATATACATACACTTTTTTGGGATCATATTTTCTATTCCGCTATTTAATCAAAAACCTTTGGGGATCAGTTAAATTGGGGGATAGTCTGTGTTGGTACGTGTGAGAGAGATCCACCTTTCCAAGTTGTTGGGGTTCATCTCATACTTCTGAAGGTTTGAGGGTGCTGCCTGTTCCATACTCCCCCTACTCCTAGCCTTTTAGGGGTACAAACAATAGTAATTGGGGCCTAGTGTGGTTGTGTACGTGTGATATACATACACTTTTTTGGGATCATATTTTCTATTCCGCTATTTAATCAAAAACCTTTGGGGATCAGTTAAATTGGGGGATAGTCTGTGTTGGTACGTGTGAGAGAGATCCACCTTTCCAAGTTGTTGGGGTTCATCTCATACTTCTGAAGGTTTGAGGGTGCTGCCTGTTCCATACTCCCCCCTACTCCTAGCCTTTTAGGGGTACAAACAATAGTAATTGGGGCCTAGTGTGGTTGTGTACGTGTGATATACATACACTTTTTTGGGATCATATTTTCTATTCCGCTATTTAATCAAAAACCTTTGGGGATCAGTTAAATTGGGGGATAGTCTGTGTTGGTACGTGTGAGAGAGATCCACCTTTCCAAGTTGTTGGGGTTCATCTCATACTTCTGAAGGTTTGAGGGTGCTGCCTGTTCCATACTCCCCCTACTCCTAGCCTTTTAGGGGTACAAACAATAGTAATTGGGGCCTAGTGTGGTTGTGTACGTGTGATATACATACACTTTTTTGGGATCATATTTTCTATTCCGCTATTTAATCAAAAACCTTTGGGGATCAGTTAAATTGGGGGATAGTCTGTGTTGGTACGTGTGAGAGAGATCCACCTTTCCAAGTTGTTGGGGTTCATCTCATACTTCTGAAGGTTTGAGGGTGCTGCCTGTTCCATACTCCCCCTACTCCTAGCCTTTTAGGGGTACAAACAATAGTAATTGGGGCCTAGTGTGGTTGTGTACGTGTGATATACATACACTTTTTTGGGATCATATTTTCTATTCCGCTATTTAATCAAAAACCTTTGGGGATCAGTTAAATTGGGGGATAGTCTGTGTTGGTACGTGTGAGAGAGATCCACCTTTCCAAGTTGTTGGGGTTCATCTCATACTTCTGAAGGTTTGAGGGTGCTGCCTGTTCCATACTCCCCCCTACTCCTAGCCTTTTAGGGGTACAAACAATAGTAATTGGGGCCTAGTGTGGTTGTGTACGTGTGATATACATACACTTTTTTGGGATCATATTTTCTATTCCGCTATTTAATCAAAAACCTTTGGGGATCAGTTAAATTGGGGGATAGTCTGTGTTGGTACGTGTGAGAGAGATCCACCTTTCCAAGTTGTTGGGGTTCATCTCATACTTCTGAAGGTTTGAGGGTGCTGCCTGTTCCATACTCCCCCTACTCCTAGCCTTTTAGGGGTACAAACAATAGTAATTGGGGCCTAGTGTGGTTGTGTACGTGTGATATACATACACTTTTTTGGGATCATATTTTCTATTCCGCTATTTAATCAAAAACCTTTGGGGATCAGTTAAATTGGGGGATAGTCTGTGTTGGTACGTGTGAGAGAGATCCACCTTTCCAAGTTGTTGGGGTTCATCTCATACTTCTGAAGGTTTGAGGGTGCTGCCTGTTCCATACTCCCCCTACTCCTAGCCTTTTAGGGGTACAAACAATAGTAATTGGGGCCTAGTGTGGTTGTGTACGTGTGATATACATACACTTTTTTGGGATCATATTTTCTATTCCGCTATTTAATCAAAAACCTTTGGGGATCAGTTAAATTGGGGGATAGTCTGTGTTGGTACGTGTGAGAGAGATCCACCTTTCCAAGTTGTTGGGGTTCATCTCATACTTCTGAAGGTTTGAGGGTGCTGCCTGTTCCATACTCCCCCTACTCCTAGCCTTTTAGGGGTACAAACAATAGTAATTGGGGCCTAGTGTGGTTGTGTACGTGTGATATACATACACTTTTTTGGGATCATATTTTCTATTCCGCTATTTAATCAAAAACCTTTGGGGATCAGTTAAATTGGGGGATAGTCTGTGTTGGTACGTGTGAGAGAGATCCACCTTTCCAAGTTGTTGGGGTTCATCTCATACTTCTGAAGGTTTGAGGGTGCTGCCTGTTCCATACCCCCCCTACTCCTCATCTAGCCTTTTAGGGGTACAAACAATAGTAATTGGGGCCTAGTGTGGTTGTGTACGTGTGATATACATACACTTTTTTTGGATCATATTTTCTATTCCGCTATTTAATCAAAAACCTTTGGGGATCAGTTAAATTGGGGGATAGTCTGTGTTGGTACGTGTGAGAGAGATCCACCTTTCCAAGTTGTTGGGGTTCATCTCATACTTCTGAAGGTTTGAGGGTGCTGCCTGTTCCATACCCCCCCTACTCCTCATCTAGCCTTTTAGGGGTACAAACAATAGTAATTGGGGCCTAGTGTGGTTGTGTACGTGTGATATACATACACTTTTTTTTGATCATATTTCCTATTCCGCTATTCAATAAAAACCTTTGAGGATCAATTGAATTGCGGGATAGTCTGTGTCGGTACGTGTGAGAGAGATCCACCTTTCCAAGTTGTTGGGGTTCATCTCATACTTCTGAAGGTTTGAGGGTGCTGCCTGTTCCATACTCCCCCTACTCCTCATCTAGCCTTTTAGGGGTACAAACAATAGTAATTGGGGCCCAGTGTGGTTGTGTACGTGTGATATACATACACTTTTTTGGGATCATATTTTCTATTCCGCTATTTAATCAAAAACCTTTGGGGATCAGTTAAATTGGGGGATAGTCTGTGTCGGTACGTGTGAGAGAGATCCACCTTTCCAAGTTGTTGGGGTTCATCTCATACTTCTGAAGGTTTGAGGGTGCTGCCTGTTCCATACCCCCCCTACTCCTCATCTAGCCTTTTAGGGGTACAAACAATAGTAATTGGGGCCTAGTGTGGTTGTGTACGTGCGAGATACATACACTTTTTTTGATCATATTTCCTATTCCGCTATTCAATAAAAACCTTTGAGGATCAATTGAATTGCGGGATAGTCTGTGTCGGTACGTGTGAGAGAGATCCACCTTTCCAAGTTGTTGGGGTTCATCTCATACTTCTGAAGGTTTGAGGGTGCTGCCTGTTCCATACTCCCCCTACTCCTCATCTAGCCTTTTAGGGGTACAAACAATAGTAATTGGGGCCCAGTGTGGTTGTGTACGTGTGATATACATACACTTTTTTTGGATCATATTTTCTATTCCGCTATTTAATTTAACTGGGCCTCCATGCGAGACCTGTGTGCCTTGTTGCGCTGTTTTGAGTACTCCACCAACATGGCCAGTGGCAATGACGCCGTTCTCAGCTTAACTATCCCACTTCTATGCCTCCTTGAAAAAACAATTCGGGCGATGATGGAAGAGGATGTGGCACAGGATGAGGAGGAGGAGGAGGATGAAGAGGTAACATTTCCAAGGCTTTCAGGGCAGTCATTCGCAAGGGGCTCCGAGGGTGGGTTCCTGCACACGCAAACGCCAGGGACGCAATTGTCCAGCAGGGGCACAGTTCTGGAGGATGAGGAGGAGGAGGAGCTGGAGGAGGAGATGGAACCATGTTCACAGCAGGGTGGCACCCAGGCCAGCTCATGGCCATCACTGGTGCGTGGCTGGGGGGATACAGAGGACACGGACGATACACCTCCCACAGAGGACAGCCTTTCGTTGCCTCTGGGCAGCCTGGCACACATGAGCGATTACATGCTGCAGTGTCTCCACAACGACCGCCGAGTTGCCCACATTCTAACTTGTGCTGATTACTGGGTGGCCACGCTGCTGGATCCCCGTTACAAGGACAACGTACCGTCCTTAATTCACTCACTGGAGCGCGATCGCAAGATGCGCGAGTACAAGCGCACGCTGGTAGACGCCATGCTGCTGGCATTCCCATCTGACAGCGGGGCCACAGTGGAAGCACAAGGCAGAGGAGGAGGAGGAGGAGGTCGCCAACGCAACCATGGCACCGCCAGCACCTCAGAAGGCAGGGTTAGCATGGCCGAAATGTGGAAAAGCTTTGTCAGCACGCCACAACAAACAGCAGCACCAGCAGCTCAGATGGAACGTCTTAGCAGGAGGCAGCATTTTACCAACATGGTGGAGCAGTATGTGTGCACACGCCTACATGTAGTGAATGACGGGTCTGCCCCCTTCAACTTCTGGGTCTCCAAATTGGGCACATGGCTTGAGCTTGCCCTTTACGCCTTGGAGGTGCTGGCGTGCCCTGCAGCCAGTGTATTATCTGAACGGGTATTTAGCACGGCTGGGGGCGTTATAACAGACAAGCGCAGCCGCCTGTCCAGAGACAATGTGGACAAGCTCACGTTCATTAAAATGAACCAGGCATGGATCCCACGGGACTTTTCCGTACCTTATGCAGAATAGCAATGGATACCGACCTTACCCACCCATTGTTCCATTTTTGCTCTTTCTCACTCTTTTGGGGTGTACCCTCATTTAAAATTTTTGAAAAGAAGCAGTGTTGGCTACCTCGTCCTCCTCCTCAGGGCCAGATTAATGTAGGGGCTATTGGAGCTGCAGCTCCAGGCCCCTACCTTTTATATAGGCCCCGGGTTGGCCATATTCACTGTTACCGCTCTTCTGTCACTTGTAAACACAGAAGTCTGGCTTCTATGCTCGCTTCCCCAGGCAGCACCCTCAGAACCTCCCCACACAGCGTGAAGGCCGGACAAGGAGGGACAGTTGGCGATGCATGGATGTGTTTATGGGCTTCAGAGACAGCATCCCATGTTGAATTAGGCATGCATGGCTGCACCCTTCCTCCTCTGGGTGCATGGCAAGGCACGGCCCTTAAGGCCCTTCAAAATCCTCAGCACCAAGCCCATGATGCTGTTAATCCGGCCCTGGTCCTCCTCCACCGCCGCTTCCACCTACACCGCCCATAGGTGTGCGCAGCCTATTGCATTAAGGTGTGCACCCCAAAGTTGAAATACACATGCATGTGTTTGCCAGCAGGGAGAGTAATGTATCGGGGCCATGTACCTGTAGGCAAGGAGAAATAGAGCAGAGCAGGTCCCAGGGAGATCTTTCCCATCTCCTCACTGGCAATGCTATGTGCCCTAGGTGATTAGGGTGTGCCCAGGCACACCCAGCACACCCTGTGCGCACGCCTATGTCACCGCCACATCCACCACCACCTCAACCTCCCTCCTACTCCATATGGGCCTCGTCCTTCAGAGATGAAGAAGAACATTGTTTTATTTTTCTGTTTTTTTTTTGTTGTTTTAAGTTATTTCCCTATCCACATTTGTTTGCAGAGCACTTGCCATGCTCTTAATTACGTTTTGCTGCCATTTGCAGCACTCTAGCCCTTTCCTTTGGTGTTTTAGAGCCATTTTAGTGCCTTAAAGTTCGGGTCCCCATTGACTTCAATGGGGTTCGGTGTCCGGGAAAAGTTCGGTAAAAGTCCGGGACACGGACCCGGACTTTTTTTTAAAGTTCGGCCGAACCCGTCGAACACGGACATCTAGGTGTTCGCTCAACCCTAGTCAAGACGTTCTGGTAAGCGGACATCCTTTCCCTTCCTCTTCTTTGATCCTATTTTGGTGTTGGACTTTCTGGTTCTCTGCCTTTTTGGGTTCATCATATCATCCTATTTTGTGGGATCTAAAAAACTGACCTTGATTGTACTTTTTTCACAAAGAATGTTTGATTTATGTTGGTGCTGTACTTTTTCTATTTAATTTTTGTGGTCCGATTTACTTATGTACTGGCAGCCTTTATCTATTCATTTATATTTCATGTTTATTATTTTTTGTAGTGTGACCTAGCGCGGTTGTTTTTTTGTTTAGGTTCCTCCCTTGTCCATTGTGGCACACTCCAACAGGGCGCTGGTGCTTTTGGTGCTTTCGAGCATCTGAGTCTCAAGGCTTCGAGGCAGCTACCTGGTCTATGACTTCTCTTACAAATTTTTTACTGTTGATTTGTTCCATCTTCAAGTCTTTTTTTGGGTGCAAAGTTTGCAGGCGGCTGTTTACAGTTCCTTGTTGGCCCCTTTGAGGTTTGAGTGGTTGGCATGTTTGCCTGGTTGTTCCAATTGTGTTTTTTAGTTTACCCACTGCTCATTGACACACTGCTTTGGGGCATCGCAATGGTCAAGACTAAAAAAAATCTATGTCCGTCAATGAGCGTAAGAGAAAATGGGATTTTTGTTACTCACTGTAATATCCCTTTCTCTGAGTTCATTGACGGACACAACACCCACCCCTCTGTTAATTTTTCTGCTTGTAGTGCCTGGGTACAAACCTGAGCTGCTTGTGGCAGAGAGGAGGTTGACTATCAGCTAGGACTGCCCATAGTCTTTTTTTTTTTTTTTTTTTTGCCTAGTGTCCTACTCCTGTAGGTGGGAACATAACCCTATAGTCAAGACTAAGAAGAAGCTTTGTCCGTCAATGAACCCAGAGAAAGGGATTTTACAGTGAGTAACAAAAATCCCACTTTTAATTTTCTTTCTGCATTTTCCACAAACTTTTTTAAAAAAAAAATGATGTCTTCAAAAGACTCACCATGCCTCTTAAATAATGCCTTGCAGTGTTTTCTCAGTGGTGGGTGTTTCCACTGTCCTGGTGCTCCATCGCCTCCAAAAATGTGAGTCAGGAAATCAAATGTGTAACGTATGCACCTAGAAAGCCTGAAGGTGCTTCTATGATTCTGGGCCCCTCTGTGCATCTAGGCTGTGAAAGAATCTCACACATGTGGTATCCCCATACTCAGGAGGCATAGTAGAATGTGTTTTGGGGTGTAAGTATGCCTATGCTGTGTTTGAGAAACAACCTGTTTAAAATGACAAATTTGTAAAAAAAATATTTAATTAATTAATTTTCCCAAAAATTGTGAGAAAAAAATTAGGGATAGACCGATTATCGGCAAGGCCGATATATCGGTAGCCTATATGCACTTTCCCCGATATATCGGTATCGGCCCTGGAACTGGCCGATATTGCCGATATTTTTGTGGCGTCATTCTGCCTTCTTAGGCCGCCTCTCTCACCTTGGACAGCCTCATCTGGAGTCGGAACTAGTATCGCGGGAGTGTATCACAGCCATACACCCACCCACAGCAACCCGGTGCCAGCCAGCCACCCACATCCACAGGCCCTGTACCAGCCAGCCACCCACAGGCTCTGTACCTGCCAGCCACAGGCACTGTACCAGCCAGTCAGCCACCACAGGGTGCCAGAAAGATAGCCACCCACAGACAGGGTGCCAGACAGCTAGCCACAGGCCCTGTACCAGCCAGCCACAGGCCCTGTACCAGCCAGCCGACCACAGGCCCTGTACCGGCCAGCTACCCACAGCCCCTGTGTCAGCCACTCACCCACCACAAGGTGCCAGCCAGCCACCCACCATAGGGTGCCAGCCAGCCACCCACCCACCACAGGGTGCCAGCCAGCCACCCACCACAGGGTGCCAGCCACCACAGGGAGCCAGCCACCCACCCACCACAGGGTGCTAGCAAGCCAGCCATTAAGCATTAAAAAAAAATTAGCATGTTCAGTGTCAGATTTGTGTCAAAAATTGTCTTTATTTTTCGAAACTTTAAATTTACAAAATATCGGCCGATACCGATACGTAGTGACCAAAATATCGGTATCGGCCCTGAAAAAAACATATCGTTCTATCCCTACAAAAAATGTAAACTTCAAAAAAACCATGCCTTTTACTAAATACATTGGACTGTTTACTTTCCAAAAAGGCATTATTTGGGGGGTATTTGTACTGTCCTGGCATTTTAGGGCTTCATGAAATATGATAGGCCATCAGTACATCAGGATTGATCAGTTTTCAATTTTTTTAAACCATAGTTTGTAGACTCTCACACAGATTAAATATTATACACCTATTTGGATTAATTTAACCAAAGAAATATAGCAGTATATATTTTGGCCTAAATTTATGAAGGATTATTTATTTGCACAATTTTAAAACAGAAACTAAGTGGAGCTGGAAGATGCGCAAGGCACATCGTTGAGTAGGCCATTGATTACGTCTTCCATACCTAAAGATATTAGCATGCACCCTACCCTGGGTAGCACCCTCTTGGTCTCACGGAAAACCGTCCATGTTTCCGCAGAATCCCATCTTCCCTCACCAATGATACCTGTCTTAGGGAACCCTGAGTTCATTCCAGGGATGCACACTAAGCAGGTCCAATGTCTGTTAACAAGTGGACATACTCATTTGACCGACTTTATTTTCTCAGACGGTACTCTGATGTCTGCGGACCTTACTCAATCATCAGACCCCCCACTGGATTTCTTGGGTCTCCCAGGTATTCATCATCCCCTTACCTAACTGAAGGCCTTATGCCATAAGGGAGAACCCATGCGTCACTGTTTATCTCTGATCTACGCCTCATTGGTCCACCCTGCAGGGAACTATATACCACCATTTAGTTCGAGTTGGATTTGGGTTTTCAATTCACTGATGTACAAAGGGAGAAAGTTCTTCACTCTGCCCAAAAAATTATCAATTGCCACTAGAGTACAGGAAACTAGTTACAAAATTCTCACCAGATGGTACAGGGTCCCCACCACTTTACTCCGGATGTTTGCCCAAGTTTCCAGTTCGTGCTGGAGGTGCGGTGCAGTAGATGGTTCCATGATTCGTATCTTCTGGCACTGCGCGAAAATATGTCTGTTTTCACTCTGTTGTGTAAATTGCCATTTAATCCTGGTGTATGCTAACTCCTGTCAGAATCTATATAGGAATGTCGTTCTATATCATGTTGAGGGCTTTTAGTCCTCTGTTCTCAAATACTCTTCATTCTGTTGGTAGGCATTTATACCATTTCTGGAAATTATGTATTTTCTGTTTGTAGTACACCCCTCGTAGGAGCTGCAGATGATATGGTTCCCCTCTGCTGCACAGCCAGGCACACAACATCTTCCACTTGTATCCAGACACAAATAATAGTCCTTGAGCTTTGTTTTGATGTTTTTTTAGGGCTTAAAGCGGTTGTAAACCCGAAAATGGAAAAAAAAAAAACATGCAAGACAAAGCCATAATGAGCTAGTATGTATCGCATACTAGCTCATTATGTATTACATACCTTAGAACGAAGCCCCGACACAGACCCCCGGACATCGCTGCGGGCGCCGCCATGATCCCTCGGCGTCTCTTCTGGGTTCGGCAGCTCCGGTGCTGTGATTGGTCGGAGCCGCGATGACGTCACTCCCGCGCATGCGCGCGGGAGTGATTTTCCGGCAAGCTGCCGGCTAGGAAAACTGAAGGTCCCCCGGACCTTCAGAGCGCATGCGCCGCTCGCGTGAGCGGCTGCATGCACTGCAAATATTAATTATACCTACAGGTAAGCCTTATTGTAGGCTTACCTGTAGGTAAAAGTGTCAAAAAGCGGGATACTACCGCTTTAATAACTTGGATGGGGATAGGAATTAATGGGAAACCCACTTGACTGTGACCAGAACAACCAGGGACAACTTCTTATTTACAGCTCCACTTCTGCAGAAATAAAAACTAGCCTACCGGGCTGACTCTCTTTATACCCGTCCACCTGGCTGACTCTCTTTACACCAGTCCACCCAACTGACTCTCTGGAGATCTCTAAGGGCAAGGCCAAAGATGTAAGCACACTGCACTGCTGTCTTCAAAAGAGACTTGTTACATGTGGCAGTCTTCCTCCTTGTCAGCCCCTGCACTGTGCTGATCTACTTACCCAAGCCCCAGCGTGAGGCAGAGCACCCCCCCCCCCCGACTAGGGGGTTTGCCTCAAGGGCCACTGCCTCTCAGGAAAGCCTCCTTCCAACTTCATCTATGGTAGGGTCCTTCTAGGCCAGCACCCAAGCCCCAGCATGAGGCAGAGCACCCCCCTGACTAGGGGGTTTGCCTCAAGGGCCACTGCCTCTCAGGAAAGCCTCCTTCCAACTTCATCTGTGGTAGGGTCCTTCTAGGCCAGCACCCAAGCCCTAGCGTGAGGCAGAGCACCCCCCCCCCCCGACTAGGGGGTTTGCCTCAAGAGCCACTGACAGCCTCCTCAGCACTGCATCTCTAGCTTCCACCTGACTGCCCTACTGGAATGGCCCATATACATTTATGGGACCCTCTCAGTCCCCTGCCAGCCCACTCCTGGGGATTGGCTGAGGCCCCATAAATATTCAAGGCAGCTCCTCCTCACCCCCTGCCCACTAGTTCCAGAACATTCTCCAATATTCTGGGAACAGGGGGAAGCACCAGAGAGCTGCCAGGATGAGTCATCCAGCCTTGAACTCAAATAACCCTGACCCAGTTAAGACTCACAGATTTACAGCAGGAGTCAGATTTTCCTACACAACAATGCTAGTAGCACACACTAGAGGGTGCTATATGTGGCATTGTTTTGATCTCTTACTTTTCCTCTTTGGTCATTATTTTGTACACTGCATAATTTTCTCTTTGACTCTGTATGATTTATCTGTCTTTTGATTACAAATAAAGAAGATGGAGCTAAAAAAAAGTGTTTTTATTTTTTTTCAAAATTTTCGGCCTTTACTCATTTTTTTTACTTTATTTATATAGCAAAAAATTAAAAACCCAGTGGTGATTAAATAACATCAAAAGAAAGTTCTATCTAAAAAAAAAAAAAAAGAAAAAAAAAAAAAAAGGATAAAAGTTTCACATGAGTACAGTGTTGCATGACTGATTAATTGTCATTCAGAATACGACAGTGCTGAAAAATGGCCTTGCCTGGAAGGGGGTGAAAGTGTCCGGACTTAACGTGGTAATAGGTATAATTCACCTGGATACACTGAGGGGTGTATTTATAAAAAAAATCTGCATAACAATTCCCCCAGAGAAAGTGCATATACATTAGTTTTGTGCATGTGGTGCAAAAAAAAAAAATATATTGCTATTATGCTATTTACTGTACTGGTCTGTTTTTTTCCACTTGCTGGCTGCCTAACTGGGCAAATACGTCATTACTTTGACGTTAAATACTGTAGATAACCCTGGTATCGTTTTTTTCCTAAGGCTCCATTCATATATAGGTGTCTCAGATCGCGGGCAGAACCGCGATACCAAATCATCAGAGATGTATAGTAACTAAATAGAACTACTTCACTACTGTACTTAAGTACGGAAAGGCGGTATCTGTACTTTCCTAGAGTAGAATTTTTTCTCCTACTTCCACTTTTACTTCACTACATTTTTTCAATTATTTCAATACTTCTACTCCGATATTTTTTTTTTTGTGCTGCATAGTTACTCGTTACTATTATAAAAATTACCACTGCCAGAACAGTAGATGGCAGGTTTCATGAAGCTCAAAACATGTGTATTATCAGCGCATACGAAAATAAATGCTACTGTATGTATAAATAAAAGCTGCATTTGAAATAATAAAAAACAATATGATGTTCAAACTTTTGACTTCTTTCTTTAATAACTACATAACACAGTACTTGTACTTTTACTTTCAGTACTTGAGTAGCAAAATTAAAAAAAAAAACTACTTGCAATACTTAAGTACAAAAAATGTTGAATACTTTAGTACTTCTACTCAAGTCACTTTGCGATCGAGCACTTCCACTTCTACTCAAGTCACTTTTTGATCAAGCACTTGTACTTTTACTCAAGTATGGGTTTCGAGTACTTTATACAACTCTGCATACGACGCCCGTGCAATTCCTGTGATTTGCAATGGCACCCCGAAACGCGGAATAATTGTGCCGCAATTGTCACCCGACGAATCGCAGTAAAATCGTGCAAACAGAATCGCAGGTCACCGTTTGCCCAAAAGAAGAATTGCGTCCTGCAATTCTGTTTGCACTATTTTACCGTGATTCATCGGGCGATAATCGCGGCGAAATCGCTCCACATTTGGGGTGCCATTGCAAGTCATGGGAATCGCAGGGGCGTCCTACGTTTAGCAACGATTCGGTATCGCGGGCAGAATCGCGGCGATTCTGTCTGCGATCTGAGATGTCAATATGTGAATGAAGCCTCATGCGCCGATCTTTCAAATAAAAGTGCCCTGAGCGGTGGCTTCACTGCTGGGTCACTTTTAGAAGCTGCGTGAGAGGTCACCCCCCACGTTTTTCGGTGGTTTTTGGGCTTACCTGGAGGATTGGGAAGCCTGTAAAACGATCCAGCGCTTGCGGCGGCTAGGCATAGATATGAGTGAAGGAAACATGGCCTCCGCCCATCTCTATGCCCTGATGGTGAACCTTGGCACCCCAGATGTTTTGGAACTACATTTCCCATGATGCTCATGCACTCTGCAGTGTAGGTGAGCATCATGGGAAATGTAGTTCCAAAACATCTAGTGTGCCAAGGTTGGCCATCACTACCCTAGGAGGACCGGAGCGACGTCATGACGTCACTTCCGGTTCTGGCCACATGTAAGCAAGACCATTTTTTAAAATCAAAATTCTTTTTTTTTTTAAATCTTTTTCTTTTAAGGGTTAGATCCCAGATCTCTCCATAAAGAGGACCTGTCATCCTTTTTTATGGATAGTGTAGGACCCACTGACAATGGGGTACTTTGACGTAGTGGTGGGCTTGAGCACGATATGGCCATATGGTGGGACCAAATCCCCATTTTTATTTATGGATTGTCTTCATATTTGATAGTCATTTCTTTTGCATGTGTGTGCTATTCTTTTTTAATATGCTGTATTGTTATTGCAAGGGAAGTTTACATTACTCGCGATTAGCAATAAAAGTGATCAAAACCTTTTTTTTTTAAAAGGACAGTGAAAAAATGTAAAACATTTAATAAAATAAAAATTTTATTTTTTGCTAGAAAATTAGTTAGAACACCCAAACATGAAATATATTTTTTTAGCAGAGACCCTAGAGAATTAAATGGTGGTTGTTGCAATTTTTTTTATGTCGCACGTTTTTTTGTGCAGCAGTTTTTCAAACGCAAGTTTTTGGGAAAAAATACACTTTAATTATTTGAAAAAAACAAAACATGATATATGCACCCCTATTTTTTTGTATAATATGAAAGATAATATTATGCCAAGTAAATAGATACCAAACATGTCATGCTTTAAAATTGTGCACGCTAGTGGAATGGCACCAAACTTCAGTACAGTATCTCCATTGGCGATGCTTTAAAAATTTCAAATCCTTGTATAATAAATTTATATTTTCTGACTTTTGTATTATGCCTCATTTAACATCCCATGGAAAAATATTGGTTGTGTGTCTGTTTTTTTAAACAATTTTTGGGGAAAAAATACCCCAATTTTTTTGTATAATATGAAAGATGATGTTACGCTGAGTAAATTGGAAAAAATACACTTTCATATTATACAAAAAAATTGGGGTATATATTATTTTTTGTTTTTTTTAACTAATTAAAGTGTATTTTTTCCCAAAAAAATTGTTTTTGAAAAAAACAGACACACAATCAGACACACAACCAATATTTGCCCATGGGATGTTAAATGAGGCATAATGCAAAAGTCATAAAAAATGGATTTTTGTAAGATCTTACCGTAAAATCCTTTTCTCTTAAGCTCATTGACAGACGTAGTCTTCTTGATTCTCAAGAGCTGGGTTATGTTGTCTCCGCAGGAGTAGGACTAGGCAGAAAGACAAAACGTTCTGGCTCCACCTTAGGGGCAGTCCCTGAGGGTATATCCTCCCTCTCTCTGCTACAGGGAATCAGTTCTGTTCTAAAGCAGTAACAGAGAATTTAACCCAACCCAACTCAATGATAGAGGGGCGGGTACTACGTCTGTCAATGAGCTTAAGAGAAAAGGATTTTACGGTAAGATCTTACAAAAATCCATTTTTCTCTATCGCTCATTGACAGACGTAGTCTTCTTGATTCTCAAGAGCTGGGACATCCAGAAGCAGTGCCACAAATGAGGGGTGGGATTGACAAAAATCAAAATCCAATCTAGAAGGCCCAACCGGTGCCAAACTAGAAGTTTTAAAGGCTCATTATAAACAAAGAATGAGACTCAAAAGAAAAAACGGAAAAAACCCTCGAGGCAGACCACTGGTCTCCTCAAATGGCGGCCTGCAAAACCTTGCGGCCAAACACGGCATCAGATGATGCCATTACATCAACTTTATAATGTTTTGTAAAGGTATGCACCGACGACCAGGTAGCCGCCTTGCACACCTGGACCACTGACGCCTGATGGCGAAAGGCCCATGACGCACTAAGTGCCCGAGTGGAGTGCGCCTAAACAGGGAACGGGGGCTCCCGACCCTTAATAGAATAAGCCTGTACCACCGTCTGTCTGATCCATTTGGAAATGGTCGCGGCAGATGCAGGCAACCCCTTTTTGGGTCCATCCGGGATCACAAAAAGTGAATCCGTCTTGCGAAACGAGTCTGTCGTTTTTAAGTATACCCTGATCGCCCGGACCACATCCAAGCAGTGTAAAGCAAACTCCCGAGGATGACTGGGCTTAGGACACAGGGAAGGTAATACAATTTCTTCATTCAGATGAAATTCTGAAACCACTTTTGGTAGGAAGGATGGATTCGGACGAAGAACCACCTTATCTCTATGAACCACCAGATATGGGGAACGACAAGATGAAGCGGCCAGTTCTGACACCCTGCGTGCAGAAGTGATAGCCACCAAGAAGGCCACCTTCTGGGACAACGTAGGTAGAGGAATCTCCCTAATATCTTCAAAGGGAGGTTTCTGAAGAACCGACAATACTAAATTAAGATCCCGGGGTGGTAACGGCGCGCGCACTGGCAGAGCCAGATGTCGCACCCCCTGGATGAAATTCCGCACCAAGGAATGAGTAGCCAAAGGCTTCTGAAAGAAGATAGCTAAAGCTGAGACCTGACCCTTGATAGTGCTCAAGGCCAGTTTCTGCTCAACCCCTTGTTGCAGAAAAGCTAATATTCGACTAACCGAATAAGACCGTGGACGGAACCCCAAAGGTTCACACCATGCAATGTAGGACTTCCATGTGCGATGATAAATCTTTCTGGAAGTCGCTTTCCTTGCTTCAACTAGAGTAGGAATAACTGAAGCTGACAATCCCTTGTCCTTCAGCACCTGGGTCTCAATAGCCAGGCCGTTAAAGCCAGCGATCGTAAAGCAGGATGGAAGATCGGTCCCTGAGACAGTAGGTCCTCCCTGAGAGGAAGTCTCCACGGGATGTCCGCCACCAGTCTGACCACGTCGGCGTACCAAGCTCGACGAGGCCAGTCCGGAGCTACCAGAATTACTGGAATTCCTTCCTCCTCTATCCTGCGAAGAAGTCTTGGCAGTAACGCGAGAGGAGGGAAGGCATACATTAGCTGGTATTGCCCCCACGGGGCGATCAGTGCGTCTGCGGTCTCTGCTAGAAGAACGCGGGAGCGAGCCACGAATCTCTGTACTTTCCTGTTGAATCGTGATGCCAACAGATCCACATCCGGGGTGCCCCACCGTAGGCACAACTGGTGGAAAACGTCTGGATGGAGGGACCATTCCCCCTGATCCAGAGTCTGACGGCTGAGATAATCTGCCTGCCAATTCTCCACCCCCGGAATGAACACCGCAGAGATAGCTGGAACAAATCGTTCCGCCCAGCGAAGAATGCAAGCCACTTCTTTGGCCGCTCGGACACTCTTGGTGCCCCCCTGGTGATTGACATAAGCCACGGCCGTGGCATTGTCCGACTGGATCCGAACCGGGCTGCCCTGGAGCTGCTCGGTCCAGTGAATCAGACAAAGTCTGATCGCTCTCAGTTCCAATACATTTATCGGTAACCTGGATTCTTCCGGGGACCAAAGTCCCTGGACAGATAACTGACCGAGAATTCCTCCCCATCCGGATAGACTGGCATCCGTGGTCACTATCGTCCAATATATTGGCAGAAATGACTTTCCCTGGCTGAGCATCGGAGACCGAAGCCACCAGACCAGAGACTCTCTGGTCTGTTTGCTCAATCGGATCTGATTGTCCAGGGATTCTGGATTCCGATTCCATCTGAGAAGAATCTCTTGCTGAAGAATTCGGGTATGGGACTGGGCAAATGGGACTGCTTCGAAGGAAGCCACCATCAACCCCAGAACCCTCATGCAAGTCCGAAGGGAAGACCAGCTGTTGGATAGTAACAACTGGACTGCTGATTGAATCTTTCGGAGTTTCCCTACCGGAAGGAAAACTCTTGTCCTGACTGTGTCTAGAATTAGACCCAGATATTCGAGCCTCTGGGTGGGAACCAGAAATGACTTTTGCTGGTTCACCAGCCACCCGAATTCCTGTAAAGAAATCATAGTAATTTCTATGTTTTGTAGCAAGGTCTGAGGAGACTCTGCATGAAGCAGAAGATCGTCTAGGTAACCAAGAATCGATATGCCTCTTTGGCGCAGTAGTGCCAACATTGGGGCCAACACCTTCGTGAAGACCCGAGGAGCCGTGGCGAGACCGAAAGGTAACGCCACAAACTGATAGTGGTTCTCTTCTACGGAAAAGCGTAGAAACCGCTGATGTCCTGCGAAAATGGGAATGTGAAGATATGCGTCCTTGATGTCTATGGACGCTAGGACATCCCCTGGATGCAGGAAGGCTGCTACTGTGCGAATGGACTCCATTCTGAATTTTCTTATGTTGACAAAAGAATTGAGTGCCCTTAAGTCCAGAATTGGACGCACTTTGCCCTCTTTCCTGGGTATTGTAAATCCCAGCAAGGAACTTAGGTCCTTACTCCTGACTAGACAGAAAAAAACTGATTCCCTGTAGCAGAGAGAGGGAGGATATACCCTCAGGGACTGCCCCTAAGGTGGAGCCAGAACGTTTTGTCTTTCTGCCTAGTCCTACTCCTGCGGAGACAACATAACCCAGCTCTTGAGAATCAAGAAGACTACGTCTGTCAATGAGCGATAGAGAAATATAAATTTATTGTACAAGGATTGCAAATTTTTAAAGCATCGCCTATGGAGATTTTTAGGTACAGTGCCTTGCGAAAGTATTCGGCCCCCTTGAACTTTGCGACCTTTTGCCACATTTCAGACTTCAAACATAAAGATATACAACTGTAATTTTTTGTGAAGAATCAACAAGTGGGACACAATCAGGAAGTGGAACGAAATTTATTGGATATTTCAAACTTTTTTAACAAATAAAAATCTGAAAAATTGGGCGTGCAAAATTATTCAGCCCCCTTAAGTTAATACTTTGTAGCGCCACCTTTTGCTGCGATTACAGCTGTAAGTCGCTTGGGGTATGTCTCTATCAGTTTTGCACATCGAGAGACTGAAATTTTTGCCCATTCCTCCTTGCAAAACAGCTCAAGCTCAGTGAGGTTGGATGGAGAGCGTTTGTGAACAGCAGTTTTCAGTTCTTTCCACAGATTCTCGATTGGATTCAGGTCTGGACTTGGCCATTCTAACACCTGGATATGTTTATTTGTGAACCATTCCATTGTAGATTTTGCTTTATGTTTTGGATCATTGTCTTGTTGGAAGACAAATCTCTGTCCCAGTCTCAGGTCTTTTGCAGACTCCATCAGGTTTTCTTCCAGAATGGTCCTGTATTTGGCTCCATCCATCTTCCCATCAATTTTAACCATCTTCCCTGTCCCTGCTGAAGAAAAGCAGGCCCAAACCATGATGCTGCCACCACCATGTTTGACAGTGGGGATGGTGTGTTCAGGGTGATGAGCTGTGTTGCTTTTACGCCAAACATAACGTTTTGCATTGTTGCCAAAAAGTTTGATTTTGGTTTTATCTGACCAGAGCACCTTCTTCCACATGTTTGGTGTCTCCCAGGTGGCTTGTGGAAAACTTTAAACAAACTTTAAACAACCCTTTTTATGGATATCTTTAAGAAATGGCTTTCTTCTTGCCACTCTTCCATAAAGGCCAGATTTGTGCAGTATACGACTGATTGTTGTCCTATGGACAGAGTCTCCCACCTCAGCTGTAGATCTCTGCAGTTCATCCAGAGTGATCATGGGCCTCTTGGCTGCATCTCTGATCAGTCTTCTCCTTGTATGAGCTGAAAGTTTAGAGGGACGGCCAGGTCTTCGTAGATTTGCAGTGGTCTGATACTCCTTCCATTTCAATAATATCGCTTGCACAGTGCTCCTTGGGATGTTTAAAGCTTGGGAAATCTTTTTGTATCCAAATCCGGCTTTCAACTTCTCCACAACAGTATCTCGGACCTGCCTGGTGTGTTCCTTGTTCTTCATGATGCTCTCTGCGCTGAGACTATCACAGTGCAGGTGCATTTATACGGAGACTTGATTACACA
Organism: Pelophylax lessonae; assembly: GCF_965119305.1. Classification (NCBI taxonomy): domain Eukaryota; kingdom Metazoa; phylum Chordata; class Amphibia; order Anura; family Ranidae; genus Pelophylax; species Pelophylax lessonae. Next base: position 659,723,121 of record NC_138770.1, read on the forward strand.
CAGGTGGATTCTATTTATCATCATTAGTCATTTAGGTCAACATTGGATCATTCAGAGATCCTCACTGAACTTCTGGAGAGAGTTTGCTGCACATAAAGTAAAGGGGCTGAATAATTTTGCACGCCCAATTTTTCAGTTTTTTATTTGTTAACAAAGTTTAAAATATACAATAAATTTCGTTCCACTTCATGATTGTGTCCCACTTGTTGTTGATTCTTCACAAAAAAATACAGTTTTATATCTTTATGTTTGAAGCCTGAAATGTGGCAAAAGGTTGCAAAGTTCAAGGGGGCTGTTTGTATTATTTTGTGTTAAAAATTTGAAATCCTTGTACAAAAAAATGATATTTTATGACTTTTGTATTATGCCTCATTTAACATCCCATGGGCAAATATTGGTTGTATGTCTGATTGATTGTGTGTCTGTTTTTTTTTTCAAAAACTATTTTTTTGGAAAAAATACACTTTAATTAGTTAAAAAAAAAAAAAAACATAATATATACCCCTATTTTTTGTCTTTTTTGTGTTAAAAATTTGAAATCCTTGTAAAATAAATTGATATTTTATGACTTTTGTATTATGCCTCATTTAACATCACATGGGTGAATATTGGTTGCGTGTCTGGTTTCCCAAAGTTGGGCTTGATGGCGCTAAGTGTCCTAGCCATTTCCTATTGTACTTAGCGCCACCTAGTAGCCAAATGCCACATTTACCACTAAATCAATGAAAAACCAGCACAGGAAATAACCTAATAATATTCTGGGGTTTTTTGCGGGTTTTTTTGCCCCATTTGCACAGAAAAAATAATTGCGAATTGCTATGTGAATTCTTTATAAATAGACCCTATAAATAGTTGAAAAATATGTACAGTTATACTAACACATGCCAACATAGCTAAGCTGGGTTTAGGTTTTGTGTTATCTCCAGCATTAATGGGTTAATTATTTAAAAAATCTGCCTCCACTGTAAATACTGCTGGGCAGGAGAGAAGCTGTTGCTGCACATTTGCTTCTGCCATCATTGCTGAATGGCCATGCCAAGGTCAGGGAAGAAGAGTAGGGCAGCTGTAACGGTAATACGCCAGCATGTAGCTGGCTGCTGCACACAAGGTCATCCGAGGACACGTATTCCTGGAACTTGTTATGTTGCCTTGCCCTGAGAATCGAAGGAGAGATTACCATCATTGGAACAAGAATGTGGAAAAAATGGAAACGCTGCAGTTATAGGCAGGTCATTGGAATGGCTACAGGAAGATTTATTTCGGCTTATTAACCACTTCAGCGCCAGAAGATTTTACCCCCTTAACCACTTAAGCCCCGGAAGATTTTACCCCCTTCCTGACCAGGGCCTATTTTGCGATTCGGCACTGCGTGACTTTAACTGACAATTGCCCGGTCGTGCGACGCTGTACCTATAAAGGAATTTGACGTCCTTTTTTTCCCACAAACAGAGCTTTCTTTTGGTGGTATTTGATCACCTGTGCGATTTTTTGATCATGCGCTATAAACAAAAAAAGAGCGTCAATTTTGCAAAAATAACAATATTTTTCACATTTTTTTATATGAAATTCCCCCCCCCCCAAAAAATGTAAAAATCAAATTTTTTTAACATTTAGGCCAATTTGTTTTATGCTACATATGTTTGGTAAAAAAAAAATCGCAAAAAGCGTATTTTGATTGGTTTGTGCAAAAGTTATCGCGTTTACTAACAAAGGGAAAGATTTTTGTTGTTTTTTTTTTTAACGTGTAATAGCGGCGATCTGTGATTTTTTTGCGGTACTGCGACATTGGGGCAGACAGATTGACATTTTTTACACTTTTGGGGTTACCAGTGACATTACTACAGTAATCAGTGCTATACATATGCACTGTTACTGTAAAAATACACTGGCAGAGAAGGGGTTAACTTTATTTGAGAGGGAGGGGCTGTGTGTGTACCTAGGGGCGTGATTCTAACTGTGATTGGCTGTGGCTTGAGGTGTAGGAACAATGATCAACGGTCCTACATAGTAGAACCGTATGATCAGTGTTTCTACACAGGGGAGAATGACAGGCGGCTTGTTTACATTAGCCGCCTGCCTTTCTCCCTCTGCAGCGACGATCGCAGAGTGACCGGCGGACATCGGGTCCGCCGGTCACACGCGCGGGGGGCTCCGTGACCGCGCCGGAGCGGGAGCGTGCCTCCGGCGGTGCACGCTCGCTCCCCAGAAGCTAGTGACGTAGATATACTGCGGTGGTCGGCAAGTGGTTAATGACCAGGCTTTTTATTGCGATTTGGCACTGCGTTATTTTAACAAAAAATTGCGCGGTCGTGCGACGCTGTACCCAAATACAATTGATGTCCTTTTTTTCAAAAACAAATAGAGCTTTCATTTGGTGGTATTTGATCACCTCTGCGGTTTTTAGGTTTTGTGCTATAAACAAAAAAAGAGCAACAATTTTGAAAAAAAAAAAAAAAAAACGCCATATTTTTTACTTTCTGCTATAAAACATTCCCAATAAAAAAATTTAAAAAATCTAATTTTTTTTTTATCAGTTCAGGCCAATTTGTATTCTGCTACATATTTTTGGGGGAAAAAAATCCCAAAAAGTGTATTTTAATTGGTTTGCGCAAAAAGTATAGCATTTACAAACTACGGGATAGATTTCTGGACTTTTTTATTATAAGTAATGGCGGCGATTTGCGATTTTTAGAGGGACTGCGGCATTGCGGCAGACAGATCAGACCTCTAACTGACATTTTTGACACTTTTTGGGGACCAGTGACATTACTACAGTAATCAGTGCTTAATAATGTTCACTGTTACTGTATAAATGACACCGGCGGTGAAGGGGTTAACACAGGAGGTGATCAAAGGGGTTAATGTGTGCCTAAATATGCTTACTAACTGTGGGGGGGGGGGGCTCTGTGACAGGCACAGAGAAATCGAGGTGACAGCTTAGCTGAAACTCCTGATCTCTCTCTGTCTGTGTGACAGAAGACTCGCCTGCTTTGTTTACATAAGCCGGTGGGTTTTCTGTCAGTTTTTCTGATGATCGCGGGAGGCCGGCCTCCCGCGATCATCAGAAAAACTGACAGAAGACCTGCCGGCTTATGTAAACAAAGCAGGTGAGTCTTCTGTCACACAGGCCCGCCTCCTGTGGTGTCTAAACACAGAGATCGCATGCACGAAATTACTTAGATATACGTGATTTTGCGCAGCCGGTGGCCGCCCTGCCGCAGTATATCTGCGGTGGGCAGTCGGCAAATGGTTAAGTAAAGAGGATCTTCACTGCATCTGAGCACCACAAATCAAAAAACACAATTTCATTCATTTGTAATATTCAAAGCAAACTCCTCCATCCATGTATATCTCCATGCTTTATTATGTTGAGAAATCACCTTGAAAAACACCCACTAGCATTTCTGGCCGTGGACATCCTTGAGTAAGGGCAGATAATTCATGAAGCCTTTACTTCCTGGAATCCCTCTGCCCTTAGGTCAAGCAGGCATGCAGGAGAGTGTGCTATGCTAAGCCATAGTTGCCAACATTTGAAAAAAATTCCAGGGACACTTTGCAGCACAGCTATCAATTACTTACCACACCCACTTCCCTGAAGCTCCACCCACTCAACATAAATAATCTCCGCCTACTTATCATCAGATTATAGGGTCTACTCAATAAAGAGAGAATTACAGGAAATTGAAAAGGGAATTTCAAACTTAAGGCCAAAGTAGCAGAGTTGGAATAATTCTCCCATTCAGCTGCACTACTTCTGCCTAAAGTTTAAAATTCTCATCACAATGCTGCACTAGTAAATATAGATGGTGTGACGAGACCCTTGCTCGCTCGCTTCCGCTCTCCCGACACTCCTCTGCTACCAGTGAGTCAGCTTGCAGATCGCAACATCTGATGGTTCGGTCAACCAAGGCTCCGGGATCCGAACTACAGCTATGTGCCGTTCGAGATCCATTAGAACAAACACCAGGCAGGCTGTATGTAAGTTCAAACAGGAAGACGATTTATTGGAAGTACACAACACACTTATATACAGAATTTGGAACATCCCGCCCCCAACAACCGCTTTCCCATTGGTCAATTGCAAAGTACATGCCGTTCTCCTTCAGGTCCTCCTTAGCCATGCAAATGAGGACTTGAAAATGAGTCAGCAAGGATTGCACCGATAGCTTGATTAGAAGGACTGTTATTTGTAATGAGACAGAAACCCCCAGGGGACAATCAATGTACACAATAGCCAGACACAGAACAATGGTTCCATAACGAGCCCCCAATACACATTACTCTGAGTGTCAATACATCCCTTAGCAGACAACAGGTGAGTTCATTAGCATACCCGACAATAGGTGAATGGAAAGCCACCTCAGACAAAAGCAACATTGTTAGACAGTCAGTTTCCTCATTGAACTTCCTGGAATGACCATACTAGGAGTTGTACTTCCTGGTCAGAGACCTCATACTGTACAGGGAATAAAATCTTCATATTACAAGGGAGACATTATTCCTGAATATGACTGTCCCATTTGAAGTAGTCCAAACCTTATTCTCAGTGTTCACCACCCTCCTGGTCACCCTGCATCCATAACAGATGCAGGGTGACTTAAACATAAGAGAGCCCCATAAGGCTGGGCATGGTGCCCCCCAACCTCTCTAAAGGAATTTGGGGTCCACAACCCCTATGCCCAAAGTGACTCCCGTCACAGATGGATAAAACAAAAACTGTGTCTGTCTTCATTTCAGGCTGCAAAGCAAAAAAATGTCATTTTTTTTAAAGGGGATGATTATTTTCTATACCCACTAAATATATCTCATGGAATCATTTTAAAAAAGATTGGTAGCAAGCTTAAATAATACCTTTTTTAACTACAATGAAGAAGAGTGTCATTCCTTTTGGTGACCCCGCTTTGGAGATTTATCCCTATTTCCTGCCCCTGTAACAACTATACAAGAATAGGCGGGGGTGTGCCTGATGCAGAAATGAAAACACGTCTTCTCTTTCCTCTAATGTTATACTTTGTATCACAGAATGAGAGTATTCCGCACACACTGACAATGTTACAATTTCCTCTTTGACATCCCGCTCCATACAGTGACCTCATTCTGTACAATACGACCCCTCCCACAACCCGTTCTGGCTTCACTGTCTTGTACTGTGCATGCTCCTCCGTACAGTATGGCCGCCTAGAGTGTCTATGGATGCCGTACGGCGCAATAGTTTGCAGCAGCAGTGTGAAGATTCCAGCCGTAAAGTGACATCTTGATGCTCAGCATCCGCTGTTGAACCGAGTGATCAGCTCTGATTTCCACAGCAATGGATCCGAACTGGATCATCCAGGCCCTGCGGGGGACCATAGACACCAAGATGAGGCTGGCGGCCTGAGAACAAGCTTAACCAGGTGGGGGCACCTACAGGGCTCCTGGGGTAATACTGTTATTCAGGGCTGTTGCTAGGTAGGAAAAATACCAGAGAGGCTTGAGCCCGGAGGTAAATTTGATCCCACTACATCCCTTTCCGACATCAGAAGGGGGCATGAAGATCAGCGCCAGGGAGCTTTGCACGGCGCTGGATTAAAGGGGAGTGTAACACCAATTAGAGCTGCGGCGCCGGCATCACTGATGTGGGCACCCGGCTGTGACAGTTTGCGGCTTCACAGCCGGGTACGCACTGCGCATGCGCGAGTTGCGCTATGCGTCGTGATTGGCCGGCAGTCTTCTGGGACCTCTGACATGTCCCAGAAGATTGCAGGGAGGGAGGGAGAGAGGAGAACTTCCGCTCAGGGCGCCGCGGCGCTCCGAGCGGAAGTGGGAGCGGGTACCTGTCAAAACTAGGTACCCGCTCCCCCCCCCCCCCAAAAATGACATGCCAAATGTGGCATGTCAGGGGGTTAGGACTATTTAAAGCGGAAGTTCCACTTTTGGGTGGAACTCCGCTTTAAGAGTAACTCAACTTCCGTGGGGAAAAAAATAACAAATAAAGAAAAAGCAATATAGCGTATACAATTGCAGCACAAGTCATATTGTGTTTGAATGTTAATAAAAATTACCTTTCCTTTTTAATCTGCAGCCGCTGTAATTTTCTGAAAATGCAATGCAATATGACCGCCTGGAGGTGTTCTGTACACAGAATGTATACTGACCACACCCCCAGAAACATCATTTCCTGCCTGTGTGATTGGCTCACCAATTTTCCCAGAAGTCTGCACTAAGATACAAGTCAGATTTCTGGCATCCCCTGCAACAAAAATGTCATTTTTGGTGAGATACTCCCAATAGGAACACGTCTAAAGTGATGCAGACCCGGCAGATTTCCTCATTAGAGCCCTGCAGCTACACTGCTGATTGATAATTATGAAACCACTCCCTCACTTTCCCACATGGACACAGACAAACACACAGTGATTTCTTCAGAATAACAAAAGGTAGGAATCTGCAACAAAGTTTGTTAAAATCCTTGCGATGTACAGAGATCACCCAGAGGGGAATATTTTTTTCCCAACAAAAGTGGAGTTACTGTTTAACCACTTGCCAACCGCCTGCCACAGTTTTACTGCAGCAGGCTGGCTCGGTTACGCAAATCTGCATAGAAGTACGTCGGTTTGTGGAAGCGCTCCTGGGGGCTAGCGCTCGCCGCCGGGCACCCGCGATCACTCCCCACTGACAGAGAAGGACGGTCGGCTGTTGTAAACACAGCTGACCATTCTTCTCTCTGGAATGATCATAGAGCCCCTGTGATCCTTCTATATAGGATCACAGGTCTCTGTGATCATTTCACAAGTCCCTCCCCCCACAGTTACTGGTACTTCTGGTGGGTAATGCTGGTGGGTACTGCTGGCTCCTCCGAGACACCAATGGATTGTGACAGGAGCAGCGCTGGAGGAAGCATGCGGCTGCAGTAGAGAGCAGAGCTCATGCTTCCTTTATCCCCCCTCTCACAGGCAGAGGTGACAGGAGCCGGCGCTATACAGAAAGCATCAGCTAAGCTTCCTCTAGTGCCGGCTCCGTTCACCACAAAAAATTCTCGGAGATGGTGGGTCGGGATGCCGCAATATGGGCTTACCGACCCACCATCCCAGAGCAGGAGGTGGGAACCTGCACGACCATTCCTCTACTCTTCTTACAATAGGAATCTGCAGCAGTGGCAGCAGTGGCAGGGTGTGCACCCCAGCAGGATTTTGTTCATTTCAGCCTATGAGAATCACCTGGAGCAGCGGTTTCTGTCTTAGGAGGTGGGATCTTGTTGGAGGGGGCACATGGGGGGGGCACAGCGTAATGTTGGGGGGGCCATGGCCCCCCCCTTGGCCTCCCCCTAGTGACGCCACTGTCCAGTGGCTACAAAGAAGCCAAAATAAATTAAATTTACCTTAACCCACTAGCAACCTAACCTAGGAGGGTGCTACACCTGTTATTAAGATTGCCCACCAACTCTAGACTATGGGATCTGATTTTGGGGAATGATGAGAGCTGAGGATGAAGGGTGTGTAGGATGTCAGTGGGTGATGATGGTAGAGTAGGGGGCAGAAAATGCACTGGTGTCTAATTTTGGGGAATGCAAAAGACTTTCTACAAGGAGATTTTCTTTATGGAGAGACTTCCTGTTATGTCTAAGGCTGCATTCACACCTTTAATTTTAAATCGTGGGCAGAATCGCCGAGATTTCAAAACGCTCTGCTGAAATGACACATCAATGTGATTCATTTTAACCACTTCAGGTCTGCTCCATTTTACTATATACGTGAACCGACTCTTCCGGGTAGGGAGCGCGCATGTGCGCTGCCGGCAACTCATTACCGCTGCGATCCCACACAGTGGGAGCCCAGCGGCAGGTACCACCGGCTCGATGTCTGCAAGCACCCACAGATTGGTCAGTACACAGGCAGAACGGGGATCTGCCTATGTAAACAAGGCAGATCGCAGTTCTGTCAGTAGGGAAGGCATGGATCCTGTGTTCCTGCAAAGCAAGGACATGGATCCATGCTTTCCCTTAGTAAAAGCACCTCTTGCACTACACAATATGACTAGCTAAGCATATAGTTAACCCTTGGATTGCCCCTGATGTTAACCCCTTCCCATCCAGTGTCATTAGTGCAGTGACAGTGCATATTTTTTAGCACTGATCACTGTATTAGTGTCACTGATCCCCAAAATGTGTCAGTTAGTGTCCCAACTGTCCGCTGCAATATCGCAGTCCCGCTGTAAGTCGCTGATCGCCACCCTTACTGGTAAAAAAAATTAATAAAAATATCCCCTAGTTTGTAGACGCTATAACGTTTGCGCAAACCAATCAATATACACTTATTGGGATTTTTTTTTACCAAATTGATGAAGATATTTGATTTTTTTTTTATAATTTTTTTTATAATTTTTTTTAATATGATATGTTTTATAGCAGAAAATGTTTTTTCAAAATTGTCGTTTTTGTTTATAGCTCAAAAATAAAAAGAGGTGATCAAATACCACCAAAAGAAAGCTCTATTTGTGGGAAACAAAGGACATCAATTTTATTTGGGTACAGCGTCGCACGATCGCGCAATTGTCAGTTAAAGCACCGCAACGCCGTATTGCTAAAAATGGCCTGGTCATGAAGGGGGGGGGTAAAACTTTTTGGGGCTGAACTGGTTAAAAAACGAGCACAAAGACGCATTTTAACAAGTCGCTCCCGCAGGTGTGCATGCTCTCCTGTGATCCTGACATCCTGAGCTGTAAGCCATGATTTAATCCATTAATTAACCAAGTAATTCGACTCATCCAAAGGTCAGACAATGATCAGAATTTGCTACATTTGTTGAGATGAATATCTCTGTGTCATTTCTGCTTCTTTTGATCTCGCACAGATTTTTAATTAATTGTTACCATAGCAACCTCGTCAGCAGTAAATTGTGCATGATGTTACAGTAAAATATTGCTAAAAACGATCATTAGCTATTTTTAATTACCCACCACAGTACGTATGTACAGTATGTGTTACCTCAATGAACCTTATTCCTGACGGCAAAGCGGAGTTGTAAGGCTGTACAGCGTACAGTGCTGACAACCCCCCCCCCCCCCCCCCCCGAAGTGAAATTGACTGACAGGACACCAAAATTTACAAACGGCACCAATTTTTTACTGGCAAAAATAATTAAATTTACTGACTGGGCCGCATTTTTTTACTGACATTGCAAAAAAAGTACCTAAAATGACTATTTTCAGTGCTAAACAGTGCTACCGTTAATATTTTACTATAAACATATAGCTAGTGCTATTAGCAATGTTTTTAAGTTAAACAAAAGTCAAAAAACATATTTCACCATTTACATAAAGGTCAGGTTACTATAACCCAGCCAGCACAGAGTTCCCCCTTACATCAGAGTCTTACAGTGGAAAGGAATTCCTATGTAAAGGGGAACGCTGCAGATCATGATCTAAGGGGGGAACTCTGATGTAAGGGGGAGCTCTGGTGACCAGAGACCACCTTTTATCAGAGTCCACTGAATTTCCCTCTACATCAGAGTTCCCACTTACATCAGGGTCCGCAGAGTTACCCCTTGCACCATAAGGGGGAATCCTGCAAACTCTGATGTAAAGGGGAACGCCAGGAAGACTACCTTCCGCAGAGTGAATACACTAAGATAAGTGGGGGGATTACTAATATAGGTGAGATCTTTATATCAGTGCCCCCTTACATTATTGTATTCACTGCCCCCTTACATCAGCTGCCCGCTTACATCAGCTGTCACTGACCTCCTTTCAGGTGAATCGTGCAGGGCTCAGTCAGGAGGCTCTGGTTTTATCCCATAGTCTCCTCTCCACAGTCCACACACCTCTGACTTCTCCCGTGACCCCCCTCCCGGCGGCGCTCTCACTCTTGACTCCTCTCCAGACTCCCCCTAAGAGACTGCAGACAGGATAAAAGACAAGAGATGGTCAGAGGTTGCGGACATGATACAAGAGATGGTTAGAGGCTGCGAAAATGGTGCAGGAGATGGTTAGAGGTTGAGGACATGATACAAGAAATGGTTAGAGGCTGCAGACATGGTACAGGAGATGGTCAGAGTCTGTGGACATGGTACATGAGATGGTCAGAGACTTTGGACATGGTATAAGAGAGAGTCAGAGACTGTGGACATGGTACATGAGATGGTCAGAGACTGTGGACATGGTATAAGAGAGAGTCAGAGACTGTGGACATGGTACATGAGATGGTCAGAGACTGTGGACATGGTATAAGAGAGAGTCAGAGACTGTGGACATGGTACATGAGATGGTCAGAGACTGTGGACATGGTATAGGAGATGGTCAGAGACTGTGGACATGGTACAGGAGATGATCAGAGACTGTGGACATGGTACAGGAGATGGTCAGAGACTGTGGACATGGTACAAGAGATGGTCAGAGACTGTGGGCATGGTACAGGAGGTGGTCAGAGACTGCGGCACCGTTACAATGTCGGCCCACAACCATCTTTTTTACGTGCACCGCTGCCCGTAACGGGCATTTACAGAAATTTATGGGCTGCCCGTAAATTAACGGGCGGTTGGCAACACTGACAGCGTACAAGTTCAGAAGACAATACCAGCAGCGAGAGGGTTAAGGTCTAATTGTCGCCAAAACTTTTTGTTTTAGATTTGGAAAGAGTAATGAGGGGTTAGAACCTCTGTCAGGTTTGTAGGGGGCACTCTGATGGAGACACCTCATGTGGGGGGGGGGGAGGCACTCTGATGTGGACACCTGATGTAAGGGGACACTCTGATGGGGACACCTGATGTGAGGGAACACCCTGATGGGGACACCTGATGTAAGAGGGCACTCTGATGGGGACATCTGATGTGAGGGTACACCCTGATGGGGACACCTGATGTAAGAGGGAACTCTGATGGGGCACCTAATGTAAGAGGGCACTCTGATGGGGACACCTGATGTAAGGGGGCACTCTGATTGAGACACCTGATGTGAGGGAACACCCTGATGGGGACACCTGATGTAAGAGGGCACTCTGATGGGGACACCTGATGTAAGAGGGCACTCTGATGGGGACACCTGATGTAAGGGGGCACTCTGATGGAGACACCTGATGTGAGGGAATACCCTGATGTGGACACCTGATGTAAGAGGGCACTCTGATGGGGACACCTGATGTAAGAGGGCACTCTGATGGGGACACCTGATGTAAGGGGCACTCTGATGGGGACATCTGATGTAAGGGAGCACTCTGATGGAGACATCTGATGTAAGGGAGCACGCTGATGGGGACACCTGATGTAAGGGGGCTCAGTGATGAGGACACCTGATGTAAGAGGGCACTCTGATGAGGACACCTGATGTAAGGGGGCACACTGATGGAGACACCTCATGTAAGGGGGGCACTCTGATGGGGACACCTGATGTAAGGGGGCACCTGATGTAAGGGGGAATTCTGATGGGAACACCTGATGTAAGGGGGAATTCTGATGGGGACACCTGATGTAAGGAGGAATTATGATGGGGACACCTGATGTAAGGGGGAATTCTGATGGGGACACCTGATGTAAGGGGGTACTCTGATGGAGGCAACTGATTTAAGGGGGCACTCTGATGGTGACACCTGATGTAAGAGAGTACCTTGATAAGGACACCTGATGTAAGGGGGCACTCTGGTGGGGACACCTGATGTAAGGGAGCTCAGTGATGGGGACAAATGATGTAAGGGGGCACTCTGATGGGGAAAACTGATGTGAGGGAGCTTAGTGATGGGACCACCTGCTGTAAGGGGGGCACGCTGATGGGGACACCTGATGTAAGAGGGCACTCTGGTGGGGACATCTGATGTAAGGGAGCACTCTGATGGAGACATCTGATGTAAGGGGGCACGCTGATGGGGACACCTGATGTAAGGGGGCTCAGTGATGAGGACACCTGATGTAAGAGGGCACTCTGATGACGACACCTGATGTAAGGGGGCACTCTGATGAGGACACCTGATGTAAGGGGGCACACTGATGGAGACACCTCATGTAAGGGGGGCACTCTGATGGGGACACCTGATGTAAGGGGGAATTCTGATGGGGACACCTGATGTAAGGGGGTACTCTGATGGAGGCAACTGATGTAAGGGGCACTCTGATTGAGACACCTAATGTAAGAGAGTACCTTGATAAGGACACCTGATGTAAGGGGGCACTCTGGTGGGGACACCTGATGTAAGGGAGCTCAGTGATGGGGACAAATGATGTAAGGGGGCACTATGATGGGGAAAACTGATGTGAGGGAGCATAGTGATGGGACCACCTGATGTAAGGGACACTCTGATGGAGACACCTGATATAAGAGGGCACTCCGATGGGGACATCTGATGTGAGGGAACACCCTGATGGGGGCACCTGATGTAAGGGGACACTCTGATGGAGACACCTGATGTAAAAGAGTACCTTGATAAGGACACCTGATGTAAGGGGGCACTCTGATGGGGACACCTGATGTAAGGGGGCTCAGTGATAGGGAAACATGATGTAAGGGGGCTCAGTGATGGGGACACTTGATGTAAGGGGGTACTCTGATGGAAACACCTAATGGAAGGGGGCACTCTGATGGAGACACCTAATGGAAGGGGGCACTCTGATGGGGGACTCCTGATGTAAGGGGGCACTCTGATGGAGACACCTCTTCTAAGGGGGCACACTGATAGGGACACCTCATGTAAGGGGGCACTCTAATGGGAACACCTGATGTAAAGGGGCTCAGTGATGGGGACATCTGATGTAAGGGTGCACTCTGATGGGGACACCTGATGTAAGGGGGCTCAGTGATGGGGGACACCTGATGTAAGGGGGCTCAATGATGGGGACACCTGATGTAAGGGGGCTCTCTGGTGGAGACACCTGATGTAAGGGGGCACTCTGATGGGGACACCTGATGTAAGGGGGCACTCTGATGGGGACACCTGATGTAAGGGGGATCAGTGAGGCTCAGAGGAAGAGACTTATGCCTCGAAACGCGTCAGCTGTCATCCTAATGAGACTATGGACACCTGTATGGACTACTTCTGAGTCTCAAGTTCATGAGTTTGATGTGATTGATTTTCACCTGCGTTTGTGAGTAGCCATTTCTATGTTTTAATAATAAAGCCTATATTGAGGATAATGCGCTAGGTCGGTGCGCCCTTTTTTTGTGTTTTTGTTTGCAGTATTGTTGGACTGCCCCAAGTCCTTTAGGGCAGCAAGACCTTAGCCTTCTGAGATGCCATTTATAAAGTCCAGTTGGAAAAGCAGTTGGGGAAGCCTCGTCTTCTGAGCGCAGGAGAAAGGTGGTTCATTCACCATATTGTGTTTAGACTCAGTGATGGGGACACCTGATGTAAGGGAGCTCAGTGATGGGGACACCTGATGTAAGGGGGCACTCTGATGGAGACACCTGATGTAAGGGCCCTACTGATGGAGACACCTGATTTAAGGGAACACTCTGATGGGGACAGCTGATGTAAGAGGGCTCAGTGATGGAGACACCTGATGTAAGGAAACACTCTGATGAGAACACCTGATGTAAGGAAACACTCTGATGAGAACACCTGATGTAAGGAAACACTCTGATGAGAACACCTGATGTAAGGAAACACTCTGATGAGAACACCTGATGTAAGGGAGCACTCTGATGGGGACAACTGATGTAAAGGGAGCACTCTGATGGGGACCTATCTGAGTCAAAGCACAAACATGACATTCGGACCTCTGCAAGAAGAACATTTTACTGACCGCACTCTGTTACACGGGGTGATTTTACTTTACTTATGACTCCCTTGTGACAGGGTCACTTTAAATGAAGGTGCCTGTAGCTGCTTGGATATTACATGTTAAATGGAAAACTCCTTTAACAAAGAATTTGGCTTGTTCTATCTAAACATCTCAGATTTGAATGTACAGATGGAACCGAGCTCTGTGTGCATATGTGATTACAGTCCTGTGCGCAACACCCCGCCAACATACTGCTGCCCTTTCCAACAACGAAAAGGTCACATTTAAAATACTTATTGCGTGTGGGAGATGTACGCGTTCTGTTGTTGCTGTGCTAAATAAACTCAGATTTATGTAACATTCTCCTCCTAATGCCAAAATAAGCACATTTCATCCAAGATTATACAGCTAGTAGAGCTGAGATCTGAAGCCAGAGCAAATATGGCTCGGATTCCTGTACGGATCACGCTGTGAGTATTATTGTGCAGCTTGGAAGAAATGCAAGAGATGATAGTTCACACTTTAAAGAAAACCAGACATGATTGAGCTTATGCAAGAATATGAATATTCATTTATTTAAATGTTCATAAGTATGCAGAATCGCATATAAAAGATTCATATTTTTTTTAACCACTTTACCACGGGAGGATTTTGCTGTCTTACGTACAGGCCACTTTTTGCGATTCGGCACTGTGCGACTTTAACTGACAATTGCGCGGTCATGCAACGCTGTACCCAAACAAAATTTACGTCCTTTTTTTCCCACAAACAGAGCTTTCTTTTGGTGCTATTTGATCACCTGTGCGATTTTTACTTTTTGCGCTATAAACAAAAAAAGAGCGACAATTTTGAAAAAATAACAATATTTTTCACATTTTTTTTATATGAAATTCCCCCCAAAAAATGTAAAAATCAAAATGTTTCATCATTTTCGGCCAATTTGTTTTCTGCTACATATTTTTGGTAAAAAAAAATCGCAAAAAGCGTATTTTGATTGGTTTGCGCAAAAGTTATTGCGTTTACTAACTAAGGGAAAGATTTCTGTCATTTTTGGTGTTTTTTTTTTAACGAGTAATGGCGGCGATCTGCGATTTTTTTTGCGGGACTGCGACATTGCGGCAGACAGATCGGACCCTTGACTGACATTTTTGACACTTTTGGGGGTACCAGTGACATTACTACAGTAATCAGTTCTATAAATATGCACTGTTACTGTAAAAATGACACTGGCAGGGAATGGGTTAATTTTTATTGGAGAGGGAGGGGTTAATGTATGCCTGGTGCTTACTAACGTGTGTGGGGGGAGGTGACTGAGTGACACAGGGACAGATCGCAGGTTCAGCTATGCTGAACCCTGCAATCTGACCCTGTCTGTCACTTAGGAGATCCGCCCGCTTGTGTTTACACAAGCGGGTAGATCTCCACACTAGATTCCCCGACGATCGGGGAAGAGCGGCGGTGATCACCGCCATTCCTCCCCTGGCCCGACTCCCGCTGTAACTGAATACAGCGGAAGCGAGCCTCCGGCGGCGCACGCGCGCGCCGCCGAGAGAGGGGAATGTCTGGTGACGTAGGTCTACGTCACCAGACGATAACGAACCACTGTGCCGCAGTACAGTCAACGTGACTGGTCGGCAAGTGGTTAATTATTTAACTTGACCTAAAGGGTAACTCCACTTTTGTGGGAGAAAAAAAAAATAACGAATAAAAACACTTTTTCTCTTCTATTTTTTTTCCTCTATTCTCTCTTTATTTTATTTATTTATATCTTTACTATTTATTTTTATGGTTAAATGGGGATGCAAAGGTCTATGCACAAATATAAAACTGAATGACAAACAGGCTCAGATTGAGTTTTTCTGTTTGCTTATGAAGCCAAATAGGAATTTGTGATGTTAGCTTTTTACATGTGACTAAATAAATAGTGTAATGATTACAGTGCAGTCCGCTTTATATCACAGTGTCCCTAGCAATCACAGCGCCCCCACCCCTTGCATTAATGGCCCCCCTCCCCCCATCACAGTCCCCCTTGCAGTCATGCCCCCCCCCCCCCCCAATCACAGTTGCAGTACCCTCTAGTGAGCTCGTAGTGTGGGAGCAGGCAAAACATAGTATGACTCATTGGTATGTTGTGGGTCTGGAATCTGGGTCAGAGTTTACTTGAGTTCACTGTAGCTATAGGAAAAAAGAACCCCAAGAGAGACTCAAAGGGGGGTACTCAGGAGAAGTAGTTATAAAGGAGGATCAACAACGGTGTGAATTACAAAACACTATTCTTTATTGAAAAATGAAATTTCACATAAGATCTGGATATAACTCCCAGACACCTTAACCACACAGACAACATTGATACAGACAAGGCATTCATACGAGCCCCATTCACTCCAACTTGCGTGGCACCGCTGGACTGCCTTCAGACCTACAGTATAAAGCCTCGTACATGCGCAACGATTGTTGGCCGTGAATTTTTGGCCAACGTCCGATCGGCTGATTGTCGGCTTGTTAGTATGATGCTTCCGACAACTGACTCCGACTTTTCGGCCGAACAAAATCTGGTGTGCAGGCTATAAAATTTTTGTTGGCTGTCAACAGAACGGCCGATTTTCCGTCAGTCAGTACAGATTTCGGGAGACAAAACTAGACCACTGGGGAACGACATATGAGCCTTGAGACCATTTGCGTCTCTTTCATTTTGAGCGTACTATTGGAAAATTGGTTCAATTACAATGGCGGTGAATTTTTGAATACTGCATGATAATCCATGTGCCCAATTTTGTTAATACCTCCCATTTGGGGATACCAAGGAAACTTTGTTTTCCCTCCTTGCTTTTTTACATTGGGGTACCTAGTGAATCAACTGCACATTCATTATAATCAGCTTGGCTGTCACCCTCTCTATGGGTCAACTTTAAGAGGTTGAATTTCTCGGTTCCCCTCCCCCTATGTGCTCGCTTGGGTGGTGTCACCTGTATTGCCTCCACCTTCGGCATTAAAAAGGGTTCAGGTCATCTTAAGAAATGTTCACTCTCGAGAAATGTCTATGAAAACTCCTGAAGAAGCTATTATGAAGATGGCGAAACATGTAGAGTTGATATTTTCGAGTGCATATTTTGATTTTATCATTTTATATTGATGTACTGTCTTGTCCTCACCTCCTATGTGTAATAAAATGTACAATTTTTGAGAATTCAGATTTTTCTCCATCATTTTGCACCGTTAAAGTCCCACTTTGCCCCCCTCCATTGTAGCTACTTTAAACAAAGGGATGTGGTGCTTGTTACTTCATCTCTAGCAATATTTCTTTAAAAGTACAGAATATGCTTAGTTAGTCAGATAGACAGGTTGTTCAGTTTGTCTATTACAGGAACACAACAGGACGACGAGTCAAGAGTTGCCCTTAGGGTGCTGAATGCATCAGCTGTCTCTGCATGAACGCTATTGTTAGAAATTCTTCAGGTAAGAAGGTCGCCACTGTGGAGAGGACAGTCTCACTGTGAGTATATAGAATGTAAATTTGCTACATGCTAACCCTCTCTTTGCAGGTTTGCAAGGGGTCTCCTAGCTCTTTGAGAGATTGTCCATTGCTCATTTCCATGTATATGTGTACAAATGTTATTTTTAGTATAGTTAGTCAGAATGCTTAACCATTTCCTGTCAAGCAGTTTTTGTTTGGCAGGGGCTACATTGATATAGTGCTCTTGGTGGAATAAATTTGTAAATTCTTACACAGGAGATGTCTATATTTTTTTAACGTAAATTATTGTACTTACTAGCCACATATGGGGTATGCCCCATGACCCTGTACATATGTTCTTTCCCCTTTCCCCCATTTCCAAGTTTGTGGGATACTCTTTGTATATTTTTGTGCAGGTATTTTAGGGGTGGATACCCAGAGCCAATGAGGACATGGTTCAGTTTGGCATGGGGTGGGTGTAGCACCCTCCTAGGTAGGTGGAAGAGAGAGTATCACTTTTGCATCTTTCTGCTTACCAGAAAGATTGCCAGGTAAATTTATATTGCATTCTGCCTGCCAGAGAGCAGGTTTCATTGGTAGGGTCTGCTCATGGTGTTCAGTTGCAGCTCAGCTTGTTTGAAATGTTTCACACTGGTCTAATAGGAAGGCATATTGGACAGTGAGAGGAAACCTGGCAAGTGAAGGCACAGGTATTTAGTACAGCCCTGGTGATTGGCAGAGGAAAGTGCCTCAGTGCATGCTGGGTGACTATATAAATGCCAAGGGCACATGTGCTCAAGGTCTTCAGCTGGAGAGTGGGGTCCCAGAGGGAGGGGTGGCTGCTCCTCCTCTGTAGAAGCTGTCATGCTGCCTCGGGTAGTCGACCTAAGGGCCTGAATGTTAGAGAAGGGCTGAACTGGAAGGGAGAGACTGGAAAGGATCTGATTCTGCCTACAGTGAGTACAGATCTGTGTCATGGGACCTGTCCTGAGAGGGCCATCCCTTCAGAGGAAGAGTCAGTGGACGGGTGTCAGTCAAGGGAATGCTAGAGAGTGTCCTGAAGATAAAGTAGTTTGCATTAGGTCTGCTGCTAGAGAGAGCAAGAAGACCTACTTCTTCCATACAAGTGGCAGTATGGTTAAAGCAGTGTGACTGCTTCCAGAAGTAATCTGGTGAGGCCAATTTAGAGTTGTCCTTATCTACTGTGAATAGTCCAGGTGATGTTTCCCACTATTCCCTTCTCCCATCCAAGTTCCACAATAAATACAAAACCAAATACCCCTGGACTGTTTATTGAGTAACAAGCAACTGGGAGTAAGGATGGATGAGTGAACTGTACCCTAAAAGACTGTCTGCAGGTAATCAAAAGGAGACCCCAAAAAGTCATCACACAGCAAGCCCTACGGGCAGGGGTGCTGTTAGAAATCACATGACCCTGTACAGCCTAAATGGCAGGGCCCCCCCAATATTTTCACTAAAAATACACTAAAATCATTATTAGCAGACACAAAAATACAGTAACAGTGAACTTGTGTGACTTAGCCCTTTTTAATTGTTTTTTACATTTAAAAAAATATATATATACATTTTTTTTAAAAATATTTACAATTATTTTATTTTACAATTTTTTTAATTAATTTATTACAATGTTTAATTGTAATTTTTTTTTACAATTTGTTATTTTTTTTACAGGACAGGGAAGCCTGCAGCGCTGCGGGGGGGGGGGGGGATCAGAATCAGGAAGAACAGGGAGGGGGATCGGTGTCGGAGAAGCAATTACAGGAACAATGCCCTGTGTCTATGTCTCTCCCCGCAGCTGAAAGCTGTCAGGAGAGGGAGAAACTGGTTTTCAGCTGCTTCAGAGAGCCGCACAGGGCTTCCTTCTGTAATTGCCCCCCCCCCCCCCCCCGACCACACCGGGACAGTGCTACAATATGAAAGGTCTCTCACTCTGTCCGGATCTGTAGGGAGACCTGGGAGAATAGGCACAGGCTGCTAAATGGCACGGCCGCGGTCCGTGGCAGGCAGGACAGGACCCTCCTCCTGCTGTGCGGCGGCGGCTCACTAATCAACAGGCCACGGACCAGCACAGGTATGTGGCCCAGGGGGGTTGGGGACCCCTGCTCTAAACTTCCACAAAAAGACAACTAATGAAATAAAATAAAATGTAAAACAAAGTGTTCTAGCGTGTGATATACTTCCGAAACAAAAGTAGCAAAAGTAACAGAAAGCTCAGAGTCTTCAAAGTTTTCTTCTGTGCAATATACTTCAAAGGCAAATAAAACAAAGAGACAGACAGCGTTCTATAAGTGTTTTATAAGTGAACAATTACAGTCCCGACAATGCACAGCCAGCTCTCTTCCTCTCAGGGCTATTAAATGCACAAACCGTGCCTGATGCTTTCTCTGCGTGAGCACAGAAAATCTCACAAGAACAATATGACCTTTAGACAATAAAAAGGTCTGAAAGCACTTATTACATAGAAACTCTGCTAATCATAGGCTGCTCCACCTCTTTATTGATCTTCCCTTCAGCAACAGGACAATTAATAGCAGGTCCCTGTATGGAAACTCAGGATTTCACAGCCTCCTCCATCTCCACATATTATATGTTTTACACAGGATTGGGACAAGAGGTGGGCAGGAGGGGGCGGTTGCCCTGGGCGCAGTGGGGAGTTTAAGGGATTGTACTAGAATGGGTGATTTGGAGATGGGGGATTTATACTAGGAGTGTTGTTAGAAAGTGCAATTGGCGTTCGCACATGCGCGAGCCATTCCATAACATTAGCCATGGCTTATGTGCATGCGCGATGTGCGTAACCCCCGCATGCTCTGCGAACGCATAGCACGTTGACCTGGGCGTTTTGGCACCAAGAAGGGCCTATTTAAAGGCAGCTGGGGCACTTGCAATTTGCTGTCTTGTTTACAGCTCCTCCAGTGTTCCTGAAACCTGCGTCCTGTTACCTGCTTGATACCTGTTTGACCTTTGGCTTTGTTCCTGACCTCGTTGACCTGCCGTCTGGCATCTTCACCCTGGGCTCTAGATTATTTTTACTCAACACTGGTTTTACACTCAATAACAGCACCACAAAATAGGGGTAATATTGTTTAAAACCAAAATACACTTTCTCTGTCAGGGGCACTCTACACCATTATTGGATCACCTCTACCATTGTAGCTTAAAAGGATGAGATTGGGGGGACACTAAAAATGCAGCTCAACCATGAATCTTTAATACCCCCCCCCCACACCCAACCACAGGTCTAAACCTCAAGCCCCGTACACATGGGCCAAATGTCAGGACACATTGGCCAGTTAAAGAAAAAAAACAGCCGACATTCGGCCTGTGTGTATGCCACCCTGTCCAACAGAAGCTGGCCCGCACTTAGCCCTCCATGGTCCCCCCCGCACTTTGCCCTCCATGGTCCCCCCACACTAAGCCCTCCATGGTCCCCCCCAGCACTTAGCCCTCCACCGTCCCCCCCCGCACTTAGCCCTCCATGTTCCCCCCCGCATTTAGACCTCCACGGTCCCCCCGCAATAAGCCCTCCACGGTCCCCCCCCGCACTTAGCCCTCCATGGTCCCCCCCCGCACTTAGCCCTCCACCGCCCCCCCAGCACGTAGCCCTCCATGGTCCCCCTGCACTAAGCCCTCCACGGTCCCCCCCGCACTTAGCCCTCCACGGTCCCCCCCGCACTTAGCCCTCCATGGTCCACCCGCACTAAGCCCTCCATGGTCCCCCCACACTAAGCCCTCCATGATCCCCCCCGCACTTAGCCCTCCATGGTCCCCCCAGCACTTAGCCCTCCACGGTCCCCCCCGCACTTAGCCCTCCATGGTCTTCCCGCACTAAGCCCTCCACGGTCCCCCCACACTAAGCCCTCCACGGTCCCCCCCGCACTTGGCCCTCCACGGTCCCCCCCGCACTAAGCCCTCCACGACGGTCCCCCCCGCACTTATTCCTCCATGGTCCCCCCGCACTTAGCCCTCCGTGGTCCCCCCCCGAACTTAGCCCTCCATGGTCCCCCCGCACTTAGCCCTCCATGGGCCCCCCGCACTTAGCCCTCCATGGTCCCCCCGCACTTAGCCCTCCGTGGTCCCCCGCACTTAGCCC
This sequence comes from Pelophylax lessonae, assembly GCF_965119305.1. Taxonomy (NCBI): domain Eukaryota; kingdom Metazoa; phylum Chordata; class Amphibia; order Anura; family Ranidae; genus Pelophylax; species Pelophylax lessonae. Next base: position 659,744,368 of record NC_138770.1, read on the forward strand.
TCCACAGTCCCCCCGCAGTGCTCTGTTCCCTGAGCCCAACCTTTTTCAAGCCAATTAGAGCCTCAGGCTTTAATCACGTGGCTTGGAAAAAAAAAACTCATAGAAACCTATGAGTACAGCACCCCACATGCATCCCTGCATGCAAACTATGGGGGGTGGCACCCCTGCACCCCTTACGGACCGCTCGCTCCTAGCTCTCAGCCAATATGGAGTGCGCTGATTGGAGAGCCCTGGCGTGGAGGGGGGGGGGGGACGTCCCCCTGTCAGAAGAAAACAGCTCAGCAGGGGAGATCGCTATACTAACATCGCATAGTTAGTACAGCGGCTCCGACTGTCGCTGACTGTTCTTTTTTTTTTATTCAACCTGCTATAATTTTCATCATAGTGTGTACCAGGCTTTAATATTTACCATACAGCTTTGTTTTCCGCAGTCTAGTTTCTGTATTGATTAGGCCATTGTATCTCGGTACACACCTTTCTTGGGAAAACAAAAAGGTAAAAGTCCATGCACAATTAACAGAGTTATTCTTAGAAATAATGATGGAACAAGAGAAGATAAATGTGCGTCAGCGATACTTATACAACAGGAATCAGCCTACACAAACCTGGCTAATAAGGGAAGATGGTCTACCAGATCAAAGGTCTTTCAGTACGTGGAAAGAAGTGGAAAAAATAGCTGACGGCACAGTGCCTTATTGTTTTATCTTTATTTAATATTTTATATTTTCACCTTTTAGGCCCCTTTCACACATGCTGTCCTTTTTTCCTGTGACAGGATGAGACGTTGTCACTGTAAAATCAGTAAGTTGAAGGACACAGAGTGTGCACATTGGCTCCGTGCAGGACTACAGAGCGTAGCTGTGGAGTGGAGAAGACTGCTTGTGCAGCTTTCTCCAGGTTTTGGTTTTCCTGAATGGGGCTCTGTACTTGGGAGATTCCATAGTGTCTTGGGTGGGATGGAATCTCCAACCCTGTGTCCAGGTTTTGTGGAGGACCAGCAGGGTGTGTGCTCAGGTAGTGGTGTATTTTGGTTTTGTGCTGCCCTAGGCAAGACTAAAATTGGGCGCCCCCTCTCCTATGTAAATTTTCCCCACTCCTTTTTTAATGGATGTGACTCCCTCCAAAATTGAAGGACTACAAGTCCCAGCATGAACCCCTGAGAGCTCACGAGAGGGGGTGGGACAGAGAGAGGGGGGGTGGGTGAGGGAGAAAGAGGGGGGGATGGGTGAGGGAGAGAGAGAGAGAGGGGGGGGGTTGAGCGTGAGAAGGGATGAGGGAGTGGGGGGATGAGAGAGAGAGAGAGAGAGAGAGAGAGAGGGTGGATGAGAGAGAGGGGGGGGATGAGAGAGAGAAAGAAAGAGAGAGTGGGGGATGAGAGAGAGAGTGGGGGATGAGAGAGAGAGGGGGAATGAGAGAGAGAGGGAATGAGAGAGAGAGGGGGATGAGAGGGGGGATGAGAGAGAGGGGGGATGAGAGAGAGGGGGTGAGAGAGAGAGGGGGATGAGAGAGAGAGGGGGGTGAGAGAGAGAGGGGGATGAGAGAAAGAGAGAGAGAGGGGGATGAGAAAGAGAGGGGGATGATAGAAAAATAGAGAGGGAGAGGGGGGGAGAGAAAGAAGGGGGTGAGAGAGGGGGGAGAGAGAGAGAGAAGGGGGTGAGTGAGAGAGAGGGGGGAGAGAGAGAAGGGGGTGAGTGAGAGAGAGAGAGGGGGGGTGAGTAAGAGAGAGAGGGGCAACCATTGGCCAATAGAGTCTCAGGTGGAGGGGGGTGGCTTTTTTGCTGCCCCCCTGCAATCTGCCGCCCTAGGCCTGGGCCTTGTTGCCAACAAGAGTCATAGGGATGTAAAGGAAAGATCGCTCATGGTGCAGTATCTTCAAAATTAGTTTATTAAACAAAAGTAATGCACTTACATAAAAGAGAATAGGTACCTATATAGGAATCTGCTGATTAAAGATCCAGCCATCGACCCATCCGAGAGGAGCGGTCTGTGGAGCGTATCTGGAGCAAATCACCCTCATCATTGGATTATACACATGCGGTTGTTTTGTGTGTTTGAGGTAAGCGGACACTACACACTTTACAAGATTTGCATTGTTATTTGTTTTCCACTTTTATCACACTTGATTTTGGACACTATTGTGGAGACTTCTTTATGCACATAAGAGTGCACATTTTATCTGCACAGTTATTTATAAATAAGATTTTATTGGATTTATTGGGACATTTTGCAACACGATTGATTTTATTATTTATTTATCCTTATTGGGACACTCTACACTATTGAATTGATTGATTTCACAATAGCATCATTTTATTCATTATTGTTCATATTCATTCATGGATTGAGACATTTTTTGATTTATTTTATGGTTGTAGCACGTTTGTTTTTTGTGATATTAGCACCCATTTGTCCATCTGTACCGTCCATCTATATTAGGATATTTTAATCACCAATTATCATTTTACTTATTTATACCTTATCAGACTTAGTATTGAGAGGTTATATCTTCTTACTTCACATCCTACTGCATGGATTTATCCATCTGCACCAATTTTTTGGATTTATCCATCTGCACCAATTTTTTTGATTTATCCGTCTGCACCAATTTTTAGAAATATTGTAATTTTAATCTTCTTATATCAGATTGATAATTAAGAAGATACATCTTCTTCACTTCACATTTCTCTGTACAGATTTATCCACTTGTACTGATTTAGAAAATTGTTTTTTTATTGGGATTTTATTGGAAGAATATGAATTAGCGCAGATTTTTTAGGTTTTTAGTAAATTTGCTACATGCTAACGCTCTCTTTGCAGGTTTGCAAGGGGTCTCCTAGCTCTTTGAGAGATTGTCCATTGCCCATTTCCATGTATATTTTTACAAATGTTATTTTTAGTATAGTTAGTCAGAATGCTTAACCATTTCCTGTCAAGCAGTTTTTGTTTGGCGGGGGGGAGCATTGATATAGTGCTCTTGGTGGAATACATTTGTAAATTCTGACACATAGATGTCTATATTTCAACGTAAATTATTGTAGTTATTGGCCACATATGGGGTATGCCCCATGACCCTGTACATATGTTCTTTCCCTTTTCCAAGTTTGTGGGATACTCTTTGTATATTTTTGTGCAGGTATTTTAGGGGCGGATACCCAGAGCCAATGAGGACATGGTTCAGTTTGGCATGGGGTGGGTGTAGCACCCTCCTAGGTAGGTGCTAAAAGAGAAAAGTACAGTAATCCCCCGCTCCATCGCGGTTCAGTTTTTGCGGTCCCGGTAATTTACGTTTTTTTTGTAATGTTATTTTACTATATAAATCATTAAAAATGAAATATTTTTGTGTTTTCCATAGCTCTTGCTCTGTCTCTCAGTATCTTTTATGTGTATAAATGAGTTTCTATTGTTTTAAAAGTGTGTTTAAAGACCTTAAAATGCTTTTACACGTACAGTGACAGTAAAATAAACATGCCTACAATGCATTTTAATAGGGTTTTTCTATTTCGCGGAATTTCACTTTTCGCGGCTGGGTCCGGAACGTAACCCCCGAAATGGAAGGGGGTTTACTGTATAATTTTTGGATCTTTCTGCTTACCAGAAAGATTGCCAGGTAAATTGATATTGCTCTCTGCCTGCCAGAGAGCAGGATTAATTGGTAGGGTCTGCTCGCCCCGCCCCCCCCCCCCCCGCCTGGTATATCACTTCATTAATGCACAGATCGTAGTAGGGACGTCAATTGAGAGGCGGGCGGCCGGCCAAAGGCGGGACTTTTAAAACCTGCCCTGCGCTGCGCCCTCCTCCTTCCTCACGGCGGCCATATTAATTTCGGCACTGTTAACCCATTATCGGCCGAAATGAGATCGGCTCATTTTCGGCCGATAATTTCGGTGGCCGAAATTTCGGTGCATCCCTACCAAATACCTCTGGACTGTTTATTGAGTAACAAGCAATTGGGAGTAATGATGGATGAGTGAACTGTACCCTAAATGACTGTCTGCAGGTAATCAGAGGGAGACCCAAAAAGTCATCACACAGCAAGCCCTACAGGCAGGGCTGCTGTTAGAAATCACGCCCCCCCCCCCCCAATATTTTCGCTAAAAATACACTAAAATCCTTATTAGCGGACACAAACATACAGTAACAGTGAACTTGTGTGACTTAGCCCTTTTTAATTGTTTTTTACATAAAAAAAAAAAAAAAATTATACATTTTTAAAAAAAATATTTACAATTATTTTATTTTACAATTTTTGAAATAAATTTATTACAATGTTTTTTTTTTTACAATTTTTTTTTTTTTACAATTTTTTTTTTTTTTTTTTACAGGACAGGGAAGCCTGCAGCGCTGCGGGGGGGCACACGGGGAGAGGGGGGGATCAGAATCAGGCAGAACAGGGAGGGTGATCGGTGTCGGAGAAGCAATTACAGGAACAATGCCCTGTGTCTACGTCTCTCCCCGTAGTAGCTGAAGGCTGGCAGGAGGGGGTGAAACTGGCTTTCAGCTGCTCCAGAGAGCCGCACAGGGCTTCCTTCTGTAATTGCCCCTCCCCCCAACCACACCTATCCCCCGTGCTGTTGGGACCCCCCTGTGTGACCAGGCCCCCTACAGGAGGACTGGTGGTCCTCACCCTATCAGCGGCCCTGCCTACGGGGACAGTGCTACAATATGAAAAGTCTCTCACTATGTCCGAATCTGTAGGGAGACCTGGGAGAATAGACACAGGCTGGAAAATGGCGCGGCCGCGGTCCATGACACAACAGGACTCTCCTCCTGCTGTGTGGCGGCGGCAGACCGACACAGGTATGTGGCTGGGGGTTGCGGACCCCTGCTCTAAATGTAAACTTCCATAAAAAGACAACTTATGAAATAAAATACAATGTAAAAAAAAGTATTCTAGCGTGTGATATACTTCCGAAACAAAAGTAGCAAAAGTAACAGAAAGCTCTAAGTCTTCAAAGTTTTCTTCTGTGCAATATACTTCAAAGGCAAATAAAACAAAGAGACGGACAGCGTTCTATAAATGTTTTATAAGTGAACAATTACAGTCCCGACAATGCACAGCCGGCTCTCTTCCTCTCAGTGCTATTAATTGCACAAACCGTGCCTGATGCTTTCTCTGTGTGAGCACAGAAAAGCTCACAAGAACAATTTACCCTTTAGTAGACAATAAAAAGGTCTGAAAGCACTTATTACATAGAAACTCTGCTAATCATAGGCTGCTCCACCTCTTTATTGATCTTCCCTTCAGCAACAGGACAATTAATAGCAGGTCCCTGTATGGAAACTCAGGTTTTCACAGCCTCCTCCATCTCCACATATTATAGGTTTTACACAGGATCGGGACAAGGGGTGGGCAGGAGGGGGGAGCTGCCCTGGGAGCAGTGGGGATTTCAAGGGGTTGTACTAGAATGGGTGATTTGGAGATGGGGGATTTATACTAGGAGTGTTGTTAGAAAGCGCAATTGGCGTTCACGCATTCCATAACATTAACCATGGCTTATGCGCATCGTGCGTAACCCCGGCAGCGAACGCATAGCACTTTGACCTGGGCGTTTTGGCGCCAAGAAGGGCCTATTTAAAGGCAGCTGGGGCACTTGCACTTTGCTGTCTTGTCTACAGCTCCCCCGGTGTTCCTGAAACCTGCGTCCTGTTACCTGCTTGACCTTTGGCTTTGTTCCTGACCTCGTTGACCTGTTGCCCATCCAGACCCCGGCTTGTTTTGATCATGCTCTCAGATCTCCCTTGTCTGTTTATCTGCCTCCGGACCTTGACCTGTTTCCCCTTGGTGGGGCGACCCTGAGGACCGCGACCTGGTATTCACACGCAGCGAAGTCCATCCTCACCACTAGAGGCTCTGGCGAAAACCGGTGGACACTTAGATTCCACACCTCAGGTTAGCCTGGGTCCCTTACCTTGGGGACTCCCGTCTAAGCTCCGCCCTCTGGCAAACGCTGGGCCTTCCTCTGCTGTCAGGCTACCATCTGCATCCCTAACAAGTGTGGATTTCTGTTAGGAAGGGGGTGGGGAGGGGGGGAATTTGTGCTAGTAGGCATAATTGCAGGGGAAATTTGTGGGGAGGATAAGTGCTAGGAGAGAGGATTTAGGGGGATTTGTGCTGGGAAAGGGGGATTTGGAGAGGGGGAGAGGATTTATGCTCAAAAGGGAAATTTGAAGGGGGAGTGGATTTTTGTTAGTAAGGGGGATTTGGGGGGGGGGGGGTTGTGGTAGTAGGGATGATTGGGCGATTTGTGCTAGGAAGGGAAATTTATGCTAGTAGGCATGATTGCAGGGGTTTGTGCTAGTAGGCATGATTGCAGGGGTTTGTGCTAGTAGGCATGATTGCAGGGGTTTGTGCTAGTAGGCATGATTGCAGGGATTTGTGCTAGTAGGCATGATTGCAGAGATTTGTGCTAGGAGGAGAAATTTGCAGGGAGAATAAGTACTAGGAGAGGGGATTTGTGCTGTGAGAGGGTGACTTGGGTGGGGGGGGGGGGGGGGGGGTTGTGGTAGTAGGGATGATTGGGGGATTTTTGCTGGAAGAGGGGCAATTCATTTGGGGGGAAAATTTTGGCTTGCAATTTGGCTTGTAATTTATGCTTAGAGGGTAAGCGTAAAGATTGGGAAGGATTTTTGCTGACACATAATGTGCATACATTCTCTGAGGGGGGTTGGGGGGGGCAGGGGGTGAGTGCTGTCTGGCATCTTCATCCTGGGCTCTCGATGACCTTTTCCAAACACTGCTTTTACACTCAATAACAGCACCATAAAAAATAGGGGGTAATATTGTTTAAAACCAAGATACACTTTCTCTGTCTGGGGCACTCTACACCATTATTGGACCACCTCTGCCATTGTAGCTTAAAAGGAGGAGATTTGGGGGGGCACTAAAAATGCAGCTCAACCATGAATTTTTGTATCATGTCTTCTAAAATTTTAAAGACATGATTGTTTGACATCTTGTTGTACACGTTACGGACAATCCATTTCTTTCTTCCCTTTGGGAACTCCAAGTTCTTTCTTTCAAATTCAATGACTTCACCACTTTCATCGGTTACAGTTTTTGTTGACGGGTTCCTGATCACATTATGATTATGGCACAATGCTGCTAGTTTGGTCCTTGCCCCCATGGAGTCATATCGAAAGTCAATTCTTTTAGGGCGGAATTTTAACATCATGCTGTGATATGTCTCTAAAGCACCAGTTTGACAAAAATATGTCAAGCGAGGAATGTCTTTTTGTAACTGTGGGTCCAAAACAAACAATGTCAATGCATCCAAGGCTTCCGTATTTTTACTGATCCAGGAGATGGTTTTAGTGTCATCAGTAAGAGCCGGTTCACATAGGGGCGACCCGACTTGCCGGGGCGACCTGTGAAGTCGCGGTGCACAGCGCGCACCGCGACCTCGGAGCGACATGCATGGACTTCATATCATTGAAGTCAATGCAGGTCACCCCAAAGTAGTACAGGACCCTTTTTCTAAGTCGGAGCGACTTGTGTCGCTCCTATTAGAACAGGTCCTGTTCTAATCTATGGCAGGCGACCCACGGCGACTTGTCAGGCGACCAGGTGCCCTGACAAGTCGCCCCAGTGTGAACCGGCTCTTAGATGTGCATGTGAGCATGAATATTCTTCATCGCCAATTTTCCAATGGTGTTCATTAGTAACATGATGTAATATTGATTCCCACTTTTCTCTAAAGAGATCTTCATTTCCATCTGAAGTACGACTGCACCAATAGAAATGATTTAAAATAGGACCAATCCATGGTGCGATAGCATTGCGTGTCTTCTTTTTTGAAAGTTGTAAAAGTCTTCTTTTTAAATTTTTCACATAATGCCATATATCAAATTGATGGTTGATGTTGTGATAAGGTGGTGTAGTCATTATTTTTCTTATTCCGGTGTGGCGATCAGTGCCAAGAAAGTGAACGTCTATGTCGTCATCCAAAATTCTTTGTAGGCACTTCTCAAATCCATATTTTTCCATTGCCACAGAGGAACTGCTCTGTGTAACTTGCAACACAAAAAGGAGTTCAGGCGCTGATCCAAAGCACAATCTTCCTATAGTGTCATTATCCAGAGGGTACACAACTATAATTGAAATGTATAATGGTGCACCGCTGGTCGCCTAATCCTAAAACACAGGATGGTGTATGGGAAAGTAAAAACGAAAAAAAGGATGGCGCTCTGGCGTGCATAAAAGAAGTCAAATCACCCCAACTGAAGCTCATATGTGCAGTCTTTAAAAGTTTATTAGGTATATCCAGGGTAAGTTAAAACAATACTTTCCTACCGGACCTTGAAGCCTCTGTATCTCCTAGATGTATTGTAAGGAATCCCTGATGTAAATCATGGGAACCTAGTACCTTTGATCCCGATGGAAGGGAAGGGGGCACTCTCAGGTGGAAGAAAAGGTGGTCCCTGGATTGTGAAGGCTCACACGGTCAACAGATTGACAATGCTACATTGTAGCGAAACATGTAGTTGTGGCAACGGGAGGCTCCAGAGAAGCGACGCATCCCTTTCCCCGCTCCATCCGGCTTCCTGTTGGTCTCTGCGGCTGACTTCCGGCCCCCCATTGTGACGTCATCCTTGTGCGGCTCCCGGTGTTCACGGCGGACACAGCGGGAGCATAGCGCATCGGCTCCGGTCCTAGGAAGCGGCCGCACACTGGACCGTGCGAGCCTTCACAATCGAGGGACCACCTTTTCTTCCACCTGAGAGTGCCCCCTTCCCTTCCATTGGGATCAAAGGTACTAGGTTCCCATGAGTTACATCAGGGATTCCTTACAATACAGCTAGGAGATACAGAGGCTTCAAGGTCCGGTAGGAAAGCATTGTTTTAACTTACCCTGGATATACCCAATAAACTTTTAAAGACTGCACATATGAGCTTCAGTTGGGGTGATTTGACTTCTTTTATGCACGCCACACCGCCATCCTTTTTTTCTGTGTAACTTGCACAACTTCAAAATCAACAATTTTATGAGAAACAATGTCCATGAAGGTATATGTGCAGTACTTTGCAGAGAAGCCGGGCTGTCACACTGTCTGTCCCCTGCCAAAAATAGGGGTTTGGTTTCTAGTTCATTACGTACTTCCTCTTTTTGTTTTTTCCAGTGGTAGTCTATTGCTGGAAAAACAAATCTGGTCTGAAATTTGTGAAATTTTGTTTTCCAAAACACTGAATTCCAGAAAAATCAAATAAATCTTTAACTTTTGTATAGCTCGACCCAGAGAGCACTATAGATCCTGAAATTATAATGTTTCCAGCAGCAACATTTTTAATCCTTGGTTGACTTTCCCAAAGTTTTGCATGATGTTTCATTATGCAAATGGAAAACACTACCACCATGCTTCCAATTATTTGCTTTTCAAATTTTTGGATCTTAGAAAAGCAATCTTGTTCGGGACAACGCATATGGAACAGCAACTTGTCCAAATGACTTTCAAAAACAATAAATTTTCGTTCTTGTATCATCTGAGTTTCCATTGGCTGAGTATTTTCTTGTATTATCTGAGTTTCCATTGGCAGAGTATTTTCTTGTATTATCTGAGTTTCCATTGGCAGAGTATTTTCTTGTATTATCTGAGTTTCCATTGGCAGAGTATTTTCTTGTATTATCCGAGTTTCTATTGGCAGAGTTTTTTCATGCTGGAATTCAAATTCTTCATCCTCGAAACTTGTATCAACAAGTGTGGTAACTTCCGATTCAGAACCATGAAAACTTGGATCCTCGTATTTAAATTTTCTTTTTCTGTTTTTTTTTTTACTTTCATTAGTGGAATCCAGAGGAAATAAATCTTTATCAACTACATTCATTGGAGTTGATAAAACAGATGATGAAGGGGATGGCAGTGGCAACTCATCAATTTCCTGAGGAATATCATCTTGACATAATTTCAATGCAGGAAAGCCTGACATGTCCGAGTTGGGGTCCAGTGTGGACTGTGATTGCTGTATAGGAGGATGATCAAACTGTATGTATGAATGGTCCAGGTTTACAGTCTCTTCGTTGGCAATTGTTGTATAACTTTTATGAGGAATTGTTTCATGGAAATCAGATTCCACTGTTTGGGTACCAACGTCTGAAGTGCTGAAAATTTTTTGATGCTTGGATTGGTGACATTCACAGTGACACTTTTCCTGTCGGAAAATCGTGGATTGTGCCGCTTTGACGCTGACAGTCTTTCTTCCTTCAATGCCGCTTAATCTTGTTTCCCAAGTTGGTGTTGAACATGGAGGGAAAATCGTAGGCACAGCATCTGCCTGTAGTGTTTTTCTGCTAAGTTGTGTTATGACCAATTCTTTTGCAAAGTGTGCTGAACACATTCGAAATTTGTCACCTTTTATATCTGCAACAATCAAAGCAGTGAATTCTTCTATCGTATTTTCACACATTCCGGCATTTTTAAGCCAAACACGTATTTGATTTGGGTTTTTAGGAAAACAATGAAGGCTAATATCCGGCCACATGTCTTTCTGGCCGGATCCATGATGACACCCTCTAACAAAGCATTGTGGCATTTCTTAGAAAAGAAAAAAAAAGGAAAAAAAGGAAAAGAAATTTAGCCAAAAAATATTTAGGAATTACATCTCTTCCTCTCTCCCCCTTCTATATATATATCTCTCTCTCTCTCTCCATCTATATATCTATCTCTTCTCGCTCTCTCCCCATCTATATATCTATCTCTCTCCCCCCCAATCTATGTATTTATATATCTCTCCCCATCTATATATTCCCCTCTCTCTCTCCCCATCTATCAATCCACCTGCTCTCTCTCCCCATCTATATATCCCCCCGCTCTCTCTCCCCATCTATATATCCCCCCGCTCTCTCTCCCCATCTATATATCCCCCCGCTCTCTCTCCCCATCTATATATCCCCCCGCTCTCTCTCCCCATCTATATATCCCCCCGCTCTCTCTCCCCATCTATATATCCCCCCGCTCTCTCTCCCCATCTATATATCCCCCCGCTCTGTCTACCCATCTATATATCCCCCCTCTCTCTCTCCCCATCTATATATCCACCCTCTCTCTCCCCCCCATCTATATATCCACCCTCTCTCTCTCTCCCCCATCTATATATCCACCCTCTCTCTCTCTCCCCCCCATCTATATATCCACCCTCTCTCTCTCTCCCCCCATCTATATATCCACCCTCTCTCTCTCTCTCTCCCCATCTATATATCCACCCTCTCTCTCCCCATCTATATATCCACCCTCTCTCTCTCTCTCTCTCCCCATCTATATATCCACCCGCTCTCTCTCTCCCCATCTATATATCCACCCGCTCTCTCTCCCCATCTATATATCCACCCGCTCTCTCTCCCCATCTATATATCCCCCCCTCTCTCTCTCCCCATCTATATATCCCCCCCTCTCTCTCTCTCCCATCTATATATCCACCTGCTCTCTCTCCCCATCTATATATCCCCCTCTCTCCCCCATCTATATATCCCCCTCTCTATCTCCCCCTCTCTCTCCCCCCATCTATATATCCCCCATCTATATATCCCCCCCGCTCTCTCTCCCCATCTATATATCCCCGCGCTCTCTCTCCCCATCTATATATCCCCCTCTCTCTCTCTCCCCATCTATATATCCCCCTCTCTCTCTCCCCATCTATATATCCCCCTCTCTCTCTCTCCCCCCATCTATATATCCCCCTCTCTCTCTCTCCCCCCATCTATATATCCCCCTCTCTCTCTCTCCCCCCATCTATATATCCCCCTCTCTCTCTCTCCCCATCTATATATCCCACTCTCTCTCCCCATCTATATATCCCCCTCTCTCTCTCCCCCCATCTATATATCTCCCTCTCTCTCTCCCTATCTATATATCCCTGCTCTCTCTCCCCATCTATATATCCACCCGCTCTCTCTCCCCATCTATATATACTACAACTAGGGGGACTACAGAGCCCAGCATTCCTCCTTACCAGGGTCTGTTATACTACAACTAGGGGGACTACAGAGCCCAGCATTCCTCATTACCAGAGCCTGCTATACTACAACTAGGGGGACTACAGAGCCCAGCATTCCTCATTACCAGAGCCTGCTATACTACAACTAGGGGGACTACAGATCCCAGCATTCCTCCTTATCAGGGTCTGTTATACTACAACTAGGGGGACTACAGATCCCAGCATTCCTCCTTACCAGGGCCTGTTATACTACAACTAGGGGGACTAAAGAGCCCAGCATTCCTCATTACCAGAGCCTGCTATACTACAACTAGGGGGACTACAGAGCCCAGCATTCCTCATTACCAGAGCCTGCTATACTACAACTAGGGGGACTACAGAGCCCAGCATTCCTCCTTACCAGGGTCTGTTATATATATATATATTATATATATATATCCCCCCGCTCTCTCTCCCCATCTATATATCCCCCCCGCTCTCTCTCCCCATCTATATATCCCCCCCGCTCTCTCTCCCCATCTATATATCCCCGCGCTCTCTCTCCCCATCTATATATCCCCCTCTCTCTCTCCCCATCTATATATCCCCCTCTCTCCCCCCATCTATATATCCCCCTCTCTCTCTCTCCCCCCATCTATATATCCCCCTCTCTCTCTCTCCCCATCTATATATCCCCCTCTCTCTCCCCATCTATATATCCCCCTCTCTCTCTCCCCCCATCTATATATCCCCCTCTCTCTCTCCCCCATCTATATCTCTCTCTCCCCCCATCTATATATCTCCCTCTCTCTCTCCCTATCTATATATCCCTGCTCTCTCTCCCCATCTATATATCCACCCGCTCTCTCTCTCCCCATCTATATATCCACCCGCTCTCTCTCCCCCCATCTATATATCCCCCCGCTCTCTCTCCCCATCTATATATCCCCCGCTCTCTCTCCCCATCTATATATCCACCCTCTCTCTCTCCCCATCTATATATCCCCCTCTCTCTCTCCCCATCTATATATCCCCCTCTCTCTCTCCCCATCTATATATCCCCCTCTCTCCCCATCTATATATCCCCCTCTCTCTCTCTCTCTCTCCCCATCTTTATATCCCCGCTCTCTCTCTCCCCATCTTTATATCCCCCCTCTCTCTCTCCATCTATATATCCCCCTCTCTCCCCATCTATATATCCCCCCGCTCTCTCCCCCCCCCATCTATATATCCACCCTCTCTCTCCCCATCTTTATATCCAACCTCTCTCTCTCCCCATCTATATATCCACCCTCTCTTTCTCCCCCCCATCTATATATCCACCCTCTCTCTCTCCCCCCCCATCTATATATCCACCCTCTCTCTCTCCCCCCATCTATATATCCACCCTCTCTCTCTCCCCCCATCTATATATCCACCCTCTCTCTCCCCCCCATCTATATATCCACCCTCTCTCTCTCTCCCCCATCTATATATCCACCCTCTCTCTCTCTCCCCCATCTATATATCCACCCTCTCTCTCTCTCCCCCATCTATATATCCACCCTCTCTCTCTCTCCCCATCTATATATCCACCCTCTCTCTCTCTCTCCCCATCTATATATCCACCCTCTCTCTCTCTCTCCCCATCTATATATCCACCCTCTCTCTCTCTCTCTCCCCATCTATATATCCACCCGCTCTCTCTCTCCCCATCTATATATCCACCCGCTCTCTCTCCCCATCTATATATCCACCCGCTCTCTCTCCCCATCTTTATATCCGCCCCTCTCTCTCTCCCCCCCATCTATATCTCTCTCTCCCCCTCACCATCTATATATCCCCCCTCTCTCTCTCCCCCATCTATCTCTCTCTCTCTCCCCCTCACCATCAATTTATTCCCCTCTCTCTCTCCCCCCCCCCATCTATATATCCCACTCTCCCCATATATATACCATGGCTCTGCAGTGTCCCTAGTTAAATAAAGCAGCCTGCTATACTACAACTAGGGTCACTACAGAGCCCAGCATTCCTCCTTACCAGGGCCTGTTATACTACAACTAGGGGGACTACAGAGCCCAGCATTCCTCATTACCAGAGCCTGCTATACTACAACTAGGGGGACTACAGAGCCCAGCATTCCTCCTTACCAGGGCCTGTTATACTACAACTAGGGGGACTACATAGCCCAGCATTCCTCATTACCAGAGCCTGTTATACTACAACTAGGGGGACTACAGAGCCCAGCATTCCCCCTTACCAGGTCCTGTTATACTACAACTAGGGGGACTACAGAGCCCAGCATTCCTCATTACCAGAGCCTGCTATACTACAACTACGTGGACTACAGATCCCAGCATTCCTCATTACCAGAGCCTGTTATACTACAACTAGGGGGACTACAGATCCCAGCATTCCTCATTACCAGAGCCTGCTATACTACAACTAGGGGGACTACAGAGCCCAGCATTCCTCCTTACCAGGGCCTGTTATACTACAACTAGGGGGACTACAGATCCCAGCATTCCTCATTACCAGAGCCTGCTATACTACAACTAGGGGGACTACAGAGCCCAGCATTCCTCATTACCAGAGCCTGCTATACTACAACTAGGGGGACTACAGAGCCCAGCATTCCTCATTACCAGAGCCTGCTATACTACAACTAGGGGGACTACAGAGCCCAGCATTCCTCATTACCAGAGCCTGCTATACTACAACTAGGGGGACTACAGAGCCCAGCATTCCTCATTACCAGAGCCTGTTATACTACAACTAGGGGGACTACAGATCCCAGCATTCCTCCTTACCAGGGTCTGTCATACTACAACTAGGGGGACTACATAGCCCAGCATTCCTCATTACCAGAGCCTGCTATACTACAACTAGGGGGAATACAGAGCCCAGCATTCCTCATTACCAGAGCCTGCTATACTACAACTAGGGGGACTACAGAGCCCAGCATTCCTCATTACCAGAGCCTGCTATACTACAACTAGGGGGACTACAGAGCCCAGCATTCCTCATAACCAGAGCCTGCTAATAGCAGCCATCCTTCCACAATCCTGCCTCATCACTGTGTTACATCGATCCAGCCATCCTTCCACAATCCTGCCCCTAATCAAAGGGTGCCATTACAGTGTTGCAGCCACAATAACCAAGCTGCCCCCAATCATAGTGCTGCCATTCATCCGTTCAGCCAGACAAGAGCTTTCTTACCTAATAGCTGGCAGTGTTTATGTGTGTTTCTGTCTGACTCTCTCTCTCTTGTGTCTTCCGGGAGGAAGGGAAGAGATAAAGAGGGCGGCAACTTCCTCCTGAGCAGACATCTCTATAGTAACCTGTACTGTGCCTAAAGTATAGTACTGCCCATGTGCAGGATTTCCTGCTGCATTCTGGGTAGCCAGAATGAACAGAAAGCAGAAAGAAGGACACTGCGGCTTCAGATGCCCTTACTAAAGATGACAACGCACAGGCAGCAGTTTTATAAAGTAAGATTTTCACGAAACAAATTCACCGTTCAACTCATAAATATGCAAATTGCGGTTTTGTCAAGCGAGATGTATTAATATTAATGGGCTATTTTTGTTTAACCACTTTACCACCGGAGGATTTTGCTGTCTTACGTCTGGGCCACTTTTTGCGATTTGGCGCTGTGCGAATTTAACTGACAATTGCGCGGTCGTGCGACGCCGTACCCAAACGAAATTTACGTCCTTTTTTTCCCACAAACAGAGCTTTCTTTTGGTTGTATTTGATCACCTGTGCGATTTTTACTTTTTTTGAAAAAATAACAATATTTTTCACATTTTTTTATATGAAATTCCCCCCCAAAAAATGTAAAAATCTATTTTTTTTTTTACATTTTTGGCCAATTTGTTTTCTGCTACCTATGTTTGGTAAAAAAAAAATCACAATAAGCGTATTTTGATTGGTTTGCGCAAAAGTTATTGCGTTTACTAACAAAGGGAAAGATTTCTGTCATTTTTGGTGTTT
Organism: Pelophylax lessonae; assembly: GCF_965119305.1. Classification (NCBI taxonomy): domain Eukaryota; kingdom Metazoa; phylum Chordata; class Amphibia; order Anura; family Ranidae; genus Pelophylax; species Pelophylax lessonae. Next base: position 659,760,248 of record NC_138770.1, read on the forward strand.
TTTTTTTTAACGAGTAATGGCGGCGATCTGCGATTTTTTTTGCGGGACTGCGACATTGCGGCGGACAGATTAGACCCTTGACTGACATTTTTGACACTTTTGGGGGTACCAGTGACATTACTGCAGTAATCAGTGCTATAAATATGCACTGTTACTGCAAAAATGACACTGGCAGGGAAGGGGTTAATTTTATTGGAGAGGGAGGGGTTAATGTATGCCTGGTGCTTACTAACGTGTGTGGGGGGAGGTGACTGAGTGACACAGGGACAGATCGCATGTTCAGCTATGCTGAACCATGCGATCTGTCCCTGCCTGTCACTTAGGAGATCCGCCCGCTCTGTTTACACAAGCGGGCGGATCTCCACACTCGATTCCCCGACGATCGGGAAAGAGCAGCGGCGATCGCCGCCGCTCCTCCCCTGGCCCGACTCCCGCTGTGACTGAAAACAGCGGGAGCGCGCCTCCTACAGGGGGAGGAGTCCAGCGACGTAGGTCTACGTTGCTGGACGATAACGAACCACTTTGCCGCAGTACAGTCAATGTGACTGGTCGGCAAGTGGTTAAAAAATCATTCTGAGAGTGGAACTCCGCTTTAGCAATATAGTAAAGGTTTCCCGAAACACAGCCTTTCAAACCATTTCCGTTTGTTCCACGATCACGAGTTCGTTCCACGATCCCACGAGGTTTGACTTATGTGGGATTGACAAAATTTAGCCCCATTGGAGAGGAGGGAATCTGCCACTGAAGTCTCCATGAACGAGACGGAGTGGATTTACCGTTTAACCACTTGCCGACCGAGTACGGTAATAGTACTGCGGCAAAGTGGTTCGTTATCGTCTGACGACGTAGTATTAACGTCGTCAGACACTCCCCCTTCTGGGCGGCGCTTGCGCGCCGCTGGAGGCTCGCTCCCGCTGTTTTCATTCACAGCGGGAGTCGGGCCAGGGGAGGAGCAGCGGCGATCGCCGCTGCTCTGCCTCGATCGCCGGGGATCTAGTGTGGAGATCCGCCCGCCTGTGTAAACACAAGCGGGCGGATCTCCATAGTGACAGGGAGTGACAGATCGGAGTGTTCAGCATAGCTGGACATCCGATCTGTCCATGACTCACACAGTCACCTCCCCCCCCACACGTCAGTAAGCACCAGGCATACATTAACCCCTCCCTCTCCAATAAAATTAACCCCTTCCCTGCCAGTGTCATTTTTACAGTAACAGTGCATATATATAGCACTGATTACTGCAGTAATGTCACTGGTAACCCCAAAAGTGTCAAAAATGTCAGTCAAGGGTCCGATCTGTCCGCCGCAATGTCGCAGTCCCACAAAAAAAATCGCAGATCGCCGCCATTACGCGTTAAAAAAAAAAAAAAACACCAAAAATGACAGAAATCTTTCCCTTTGTTAGTAAACGCAATAACTTTTGCGCAAACCAATCAAAATACGCTTATTGTGATTTTTTTTTTACCAAACATAGGTAGCAGAAAACAAATTGGCCAAAAAGTTTTTAAAAAATTGGTTTTTACATCTTTTTTGGGGGGAATTTCATATAAAAAAATGTTAAAAATATTGTTATTTTTTCAAAATAAACGCTCTTTTTTTGTTTATAGCGCAAAAAGTAAAAATCGCACAGGTGATCAAATACCACCAAAAGAAAGCTCTGTTTGTGGGAGAAAAAGGACGTAAATTTCGTTTGGGTACGGCGTCGCACGACCGCGCAATTGTCAGTTGAAGTCGCACAGCGCCGAATCGCAAAAAGTGGCCTGGACGGAAGACAGCAAAATCCTCCGGTGGTAAAGTGGTTAAATACTTTGCAGCCTTTGGGCCTCAATATCGATATCGATTTAAATTGCTTTATATCTAAATATTAGTTGCAAATTTGTAAAATTATTTTATACTACAATATTTATTCTCTGCCCAATTACCCGGATTTATTTAAAAAAAAAATTTTAATTTCCAATTTTTTAACCTATAAATTTTTTAACAATTTTTATATCTATATATTCTTATTCCAGATATTCAACAAATTGACTATTTATCTATAAAGTAACTCATCCTAGTTTTTTGACCATCTATTACAGTATCCCATCCTCTATATATAACTTACAGTTATTCTAACTTATAGGCAAGAGGATTGTCTTTGTTATTTATACTAATTTATTGATTTTAATAGGATAGTTTTAATATAAAAGAAGTTGGTAGGTACGCCATTAACCACTTAAGCCCCAGCCCTATTTCGGACACTTTTTGTTTACAAGTTAAAATCAGTATTTTTTCCTAGGAAACTACTTAGAACCCCCAAACATTATATATATATATATTTTTTTAGCAAAGACTCTGGAGAATAAAATGTCGGTCATTGCAATATTTTTTGTCATGCGGTATTTGCGCAGCGGTCTTTAAAACGCCATTTTTTTGGAAAAATTTTGAAAAATCACATTTCGCTGCATTTAAAAAATACTAAACAGTAAAGTTATCCCATTTTTTTTGTATATTGTGAAAGATGATGTCACGCCGAGTAAATAGATACCCAACATGTTACGGTTTAAAATTGCGTCTCCCCGTGGGATGGCGACAAACTACGGTCAATAGAGATCTCAATAGGCTACACTTTAAATTTATTTAACAGTTACCAGTTTAGAGTTAGAGTGTAGCTCTTTTTTTAAATTATTGCCCACGCTCTGGCGATCGTGGCGATACCTCACATGTCTGGTTTGAACAGCGATTTCATTCACGGCTCGACTTCGGTATACGTTTTTTTTTTGTGCGCGAGCTAACGGTGACGGGGGTGGCTAAAATTTATTTATTTTTTTCCTATTTATTTTATTTTTATTTTAACTTTATTACAGGTTTTTAAAAAAAAAAAAAAAAATCTGATCACTTTTATTGCTGTCACAAGCAATGTAAACATCCCTTGTGACACCAATATGTAGTGACAGGTACTCTTTATGGAGGGATCAAGGGTCTAAAAGACCCTAGACCCCTCCACTACACTTCCATGTATGCAAAACCCCGAAGACGGCGTTTTTGCATACAGCCGTTTTTTAAATTTGCCGCTTTTCGCAGCACAGTAACCCGGAAGTGACGTCATGGACGCCGCCTCCATGTTACGTCATCAGAGACCCGATCGAAGCCGTTTCCGGCATTGATCGGGACTCCATCCAGCTGGCGGATGTGCCGGCTGGGTGCTCGGGGCTCCCGGTGGGACGGGAGCCCTGAGCAAAGTCACGGAAGGCGCCGGGAGGGGGGGGGGGACATCCCCTCCCGCTCACCCGGGTAACGATCGAGTGGCTCCCGAGCCTCATCGGTCATTATGGACGGAAAGCCGACCATTGGCACTAAACCACGGTACCGGGATGATGCCTCTAGCTAGAGGCATCATCCTGGTATACCCCCGCAAAGTCTGCCGACGTATAAATACGTCGATATGCGGTAAGTGGTTAATAAATATTAATTATACAACATGGTCAGGTTCAATTTATTTATTTTATTCATACAAGGTATCTCTTTATAAATTAATTTTCAATTTATTACTGTTTGATTATGGTATATATTCTTTGATTTATTTACATTGTATTTCATATTTAATTATTTTAATAATATATTTGCTGGCTATGTATGTTTAGGCCAATTTTATAGGGGATTATACCTCATAGATAGATATCCTATACTTCAGCCCATTCATCTAGTTAAAATTGGCACTCGTAACAAGTTTGCTTTATCATTATTTATAATAGTAGGCTTGTGTGCCTATACTACCCAAAAGATGGCGCCGCTCTTCTATGGTTGGCGGAATATAGCTGTTTAACAGAGGCCAATGGGTTTCTGTATTCAGTACGTCACCTATTTGTCTATAATATGCGGCCTGTGTGCTTCTATTATTAAAAGATGGTGCCGCTCCGAGATTATAGGCGGTACTTGGCCGATGAACGGAAGCTTGATTGGACGTTCTATGGAGGTTGTCTGCTATATATACCCCCGTCGCGAACGCAATCACATGACCCTTGATAACGTCAGCGACGTGCTGACGAAACGCGCCGAGACTTTTGATTGCATTACGCCTAGCCACGCAATTTTCTGGCTCCGGAGTGGAACGCAAGCTGGAACGCGGAAGTGGACTGGACTTTGTTTGATCTGCTCTATGAAAGAACATTGCTTGTAAGTTTTATTTCATCAATAAATATTTGTTATACCGACTTACTGCACCATAAAGTTCTCCTTTTTAATTTATGTACCTTAACATTGGATCAACATATTTGGTATATACCATATGGTGACTGCTGTAAGATCTGGTCTGACAGATATAGTGGGAATTCATTAACCCTGTCTTTAGTTATGAGAAAGGCCCTTATTGACCCCTTATAATTTAGGGGTCCACCATTTCTGGTAAGAAGCCTGACTCACTGGGTGTCCTTGTGAATTTGGTGGAGGTGTCTTTCTGCTGGTAGAAGCACTATTCAGGACTCTTCATTATTCATGTTGGAGGATCTGGTTGTTTGGACTATATATCACTATATTTATTTTCATGGATTATGGTTCTGTTTAACCCATATTCACTTGCTTATATGATTTATTGATCTACACCAATTTTTGTGCACATAGATTCACTTATATTCACTTGCATTTATTTATTGTTGCTATCTGTTTATTGTTTGTGGACACAGATGTAGAGCACAGAGTATTGCAATAATTTGATTGGTTTGAGCGCAGCTATTATATTTTACAATATAATTTTATCATCATAAACTTTAGCACGGTCATAGTCTGGACATTTGAGGGACTGCAGCTCGAGCCCCAAATGAGTCTGGGGGGCCATATTGGGCATGGAGGTAGGGGAGGTCACTAGCCCAAAATTTCCTGGTCAACTGTTTCCATGGCCACTTAAAAGTTTGTGGCCCTCTGTCCGTACCATGGAGCAGGGGGTGCTGGGTACCGCAGGACTCTTCAAGAGCGGGGCTCTGCAGTTCCTGTATTCCATAGTGGTTAGCCAAATCGACCCCTATGCTGGTCCTTGTAACAATTAGGCATTGGCCCCGAAAAATGCATGTGGCCCCTGGGTATCCTATAGTACTGTGATGGTGAACCTTGGCACCCAAGATGTTTTGGAACGACATCTCCCATGATGCTCAACTACACTGCAGAGTTCATGGGCTTCATGGGAAATGTAGTTCCAAAACATCTGGGGTATCAAGGTTCACCAGCACTGCTATAGTATCTCTGAGTGAAGTTTGAGACCCCTAGCCGCTAGGGTTCAGGTACCACCAGGCCCATAATTTAAGTCAACTTGGTGCTCTATGGCAATCTTCGAGTGGGCACAGTTGCAGGGCCCCAGCTCAGGCACCAAACAAGTCCAGGGGCCCATATTTGGCACAGAGGTAGGGGAGATGTTCCTTTACCACTCTTAAAATATTGGATTAGCTAGCCTGAAATTTTTTGGTCAGCTTTTTCATGGGCCTTTTGGGAGTGTTTGGCCCTCGGCAGTACCGTGGAGCAGGGTACTGCCGGGTACCATATTAATCTCCATATTCTTAGCTATCTAATGGTACTTGCAGAGCAGGGCTCACTGGTACCTATGTTCCACAGTATTTGTGCAAATTCGACTCCCATGCCAGTCCTCATAAAAATTAGGCATCGGTCACAAAAAAATGTGTGTGGCCCCCTGGGGGTCATATAGTATCCCTGTACCAAGTTTGGTGCCCGTAACCCCCCGTGTTTCGGGTACCACAAGGCCCTAAATTTATGGTAGATTGGCCCGCTACGTTATTCTATGGCTCGGTGGCGGTTGGGAATTTCAGGGGCCACAGCTCGGGCCCCAAAAGAGTCCAGGCTCCCACAGCTTGAGCCCCTGGACATGTTGGGGCCCAAGCTGTGACCGCTCAAAATTCTCTACTGTGCCATATATTAACATAGGCTAGGCATACGCTAGGCCTGGGCCCTGTGGTAGCGGAACAATGTTGACTAGGGGCACCAAATTTGGTACAGGGTTACTAGGGGACTCCCAGGGGCCACAAAAGTTTTTTTTGGGGCCATTGCTTAATTATCATTGGGACCTGCATGGGGTTGGAATTTTCCCGACCACCGCAGGACACAGGAACTGCAGAGCCCCGCTCTGCAAATACTGTTAAATAGCTAAGAGTCCAGAGATTCCTGCAGTACTCACCAATCCCCGCTCCGCAGAAGCATCCAAAGGCCACACACTCCCAAGGGGCTTCCTAAAAAGTTGATCATAAAAATTCTGGTTAGCGACCCCAAAGACCTTCCCTTCCTCTGTGCCAAATTTGGGCCCCTGGACTCATTCGGGGCCCGATTTGTGGCCCCTCAAATTCCCTATGGCTGCACCATAGATTAAAATAGCAGGCCAGGCTAGCCTAAATGTAGGGCCCTGTGGTAGCCGAACCATGGTGCCCAGGGGCACCAAGTTTAGCACAGGGATACTATATGATAGCCAGGGGCCACATACATTTGTTTGGGGCCAATGCTTAATTTTCACAGGGACCTGCATTGGGGTAGACTTTAGCTGACCACCGCAGATTAGTCAAGGGATTCCTGCGGTATCCAGCACTCCCTGCTGTGCCGTACGCCCGGGCCACATACTCTCAAGGGGCCCTAGAAAAAGTTGACCAGGAAATTTTTGGCTAACAAACCCCAAAATGTTTGGTGTGGTAAAGGAAGGCCTCCCCTACTTCTGTGCCAAATATGGGCCTCTCGGACTCATTTGGGGTCCAAGCTGTAGCCCCTCAACTTTCCAGACTACAACCCTGCCATAGATAGCAGGCCAAGCTACTATAAATGTAGGGCCCTAAACCACAGGGGTTCAGGGCACCATACTTGGCAAACTTATACTAGAGGACCTCCAGTAGCAAATGTTTGGGGGGCAATGCCTAATTTTCACAGTGACTGGTATGGTTATCGTCTTTGGCCAAATACTGCGGAACATAGGTAATGCAAAGCCCCAGTTCAAGGGTACTATCGGATAGCTAAGACTATGGGGATTAACTACTTGCCCAATGAGGGCTACAGCGCAGTCAGCTTATTCTGGGAGGGTGTATAGGGACATCCTCCCAGAATTGTGCCCCTGTCCCGCGTCGTCATGCGGCCCGTTTCCCTGCCGTCATGCGGCACATGTCCCCTTCGTCATGCGGCCCGTGTCCCCGCCGTCATGCTGGTTGTGTCCCCCATCATGCAGCCTGTGTCCCCCGCCGTCATCCAGCCTGTGTCCCCCATCACGCAGCCTGTGTCCCCCGCCGTCATCCAGCCTGTGTCCCCCATCACGCAGCCTGTGTCCCCTGCCGTCATCCAGCCTGTGTCCCCCATCACGCAGCCTGTGTCCCCCGCCGTCATCCAGCCTGTGTCCCCCATCACGCAGCCTGTGTCCCCTGCCGTCATCAAGTCTGTGTCCCCGCCGTCATCCAGCCTGTGTTCCCCATCACACAGTCCGTGTCCCCGCCGTCATTCAGCCTGTGTCCCCGTTCACGCAGCCTGTGTCCCCACCGTCATGCAGCCTGTGTCCCCGTCGTCATCCAGAATGTCCCCCATCATGCAGCCCGTGTCCCCGCTGTCATCCAGCCTGTCCCCCATCACGCAGCCTGTGTCCCCCATCACGCAACCTGTGTCCCCCATCTTTTAGCCTGTCCCCCATCATGCAGCCTGTGTCCCCTCCATCATGCAGCCTGTGTCCCCTGTCATGCAGCCTGTGTCCCCTGTCATGCAGCCTGTGTCCCCACCGTCACGCAGCCTGTGTCCCCCATCATGTAGCCTGTGTCCCCGCCATCATCCAGCCTGTCCCCCATCATGCAGTTCGTGTCCCCGCCGTCATCCAGCCTGTGTCCCCCATCATGCAGCCTGTGTCCCCAACATCATCCAACCTGTCCCCCAAAACACAGCCTGTGTCCCTGCGCTGTTCACAATTGTGTTTTTTTTTTTTTTGGAGAGGAACTATAAATCCCAACATGTACTTTCAGGCTCAGCTACATCCTGCCTGTGTCTCTGCGCTGTTCACAATTTTTTTTTTTTTGGAGAGGAACTATAAATCCCAGCATGTACTTTCAGGCTCAGCGTCACAATTTTTTTTTTTTTTTGAGGAACTCTAAATCCCAGCATTCCCTTTCAGGCTTAGCTCTGCTAACTCCTGGCTGTGTCTCTGCCCATTGAAATAGCGCATAGGGACGCTCACAATTGTACAAGTTACTGTGGGGGGATAGCACTGTCCAGTCTGTGCATGGGTTTTTATTTGCCAAAAGCTCCAACTGTCAGGCAATGTCCGTGAGCGCATGCGCAGTAAGTATTGAATTGTGCTGCCGAGAACTCCAACTCTCATGCACGGCGTTGGAGTTCTCTGTGAACGGGCATTGACGTTCGCGCCTGCGCAGTAACGGCAGCTTGCAGAGATCTCCGTCTTTCCGAGATCTCCGACGTCCAAAGTGACGTGGGTTGGAGATCTCGGCAAGTTGGAACTTTCTGCAGGACACCGGTGGTGTACACGTGTGGTGGGTGCGATGCTTTGCTTTGTGGTTGTGACGGGAATTCACCTGAGCAAATACGACCCATTCGAGTGAAACGGGCTGGGCTCCATCTGGTCCCGCAACCGTGTGCAATGTGCTGTGGTGCGGCATTTCTGGATTTAAAGCAGGTGGTGGAGAGGCAACATAATTCCTCCTTACTGCTTTTCAAATGCCTCTGAAAGGTAATCCAAGCGTGGGCATGCCCTTAACCGGTTGCCGACCACCGCAAGTACATATACTGCGGCGGTCAGCCCCGGCCAGGCAAAGTGACGCACCGGAACGTCACTAGCCTGGGAGCCAATAGCGGGCGAGCGCGCGCCGCTGGAGGCGCTCTTCCGCCTCGGCTCGTTCACGGACACCTCCGTACGTGTGACCGGCGGACCCGATGTCCGCCGGTCACTCGCGATCGCCCGCTGTGAAGGGAGAAAGGCAGGCGGCTAATGTAAACAAAGCCGCCTGTCATTCTTCCCTGTGTAAAAGCACTGATCTAACGGTCCTGCTATGTAGGACCGTTGATCTGTGCTGTTACACACACAGCCACATCCCTGCACAGTAAGAAACACGCCCCTAGGGACACACTTAACCCCTCCCTCTCCAATAAAGTTAACCCCTTCCCTGCCAGTGTCATTTTTACAGTAACAGTGCATATGTATAGCAGTGATTATTGTAGTAATGTTACTGGTACCCCCAAAAGTGTAAAAAATGTCAGTCAAGGGTCCGATATGTCCCCTGCAATGTCGCAAGTCCCGCAAAAAAAAATCGCAGATCGCCACCATTACTCGTTAAAAAAAAAAAAAACCAACAAAAATGACAAAAATCTTTCCCTTAGTTAGTAAACGCAATAACTTTTGTGCAAACCAATCAAAATACGCTTATTGTGATTTGTTTTACCAAACATAGGTAGCAGAAAACAAATTGGCCAAAAATTTAAAAAAATTTCGATTTTTACACTTTTTTTTGGGGAGTTTCATATAAAAAATGTGAAATATATTGTTATTTTTGCAAAATTGTCGTTTTTTTTTTTGATTATAGCGCATGATCAAAAAATCGCACAGGTGATCAAATACCACCAAAAGAAAGCTCTATTCGTGGGAAAAAAAAGGACGTCAAATTGGTTTGGGTAGAGCGTCGCACGACCGCGCAATTGTCCGTTAAAGTCACGCAGTGCCGAATCGCAAAATACCCCCTGGTCAGGAAGGGGGTAAAATCTTCCGGGGCTTAAGTGGTTAAGGCCCGTACACACTTGACGGAAATCGGACGAAATATTTTTCTCTCTCTTGCTCAGCTTTCATAACCGTTTTTAGTTGACAGTGCATAATGTTCACAAATTTCTCGTCCGATTTTTTTTTTTTTTTCGGACATTTGTTCCTAGACTTCCGGGTCGTCAGCAACTTCAGATCATGCGCGGTCTTTCGTATTCAGATTTTTCGCGGACGTACTGCATACACATTGAACGAAAATTGGTCGTCTGGGGACGGACGGTAAAAATTTTGGTGTTTGTCCCTCCGTTTTTTTTTTCGTTGAAAATGTCGCCATCGGATGCTGAAAGTTGTGTACACACTAGCCGAAAAACCTACGATTTTACCTCGGACGGGAATTTTCGGCAGATTTTCTACCAGTGTGTGCCCCACTTTAGTCTCATGTGTAAACAAACCCTATTGGAAAAAAAAAATGAAGCTGAGATGGAGTTTATTAATGATTTATTAGGAACCTGTCAGACAGGTTTGTTAGCTGCACACAGTTCCAGCACATGAAATGGCCTCAGAATAGCACTGTAGTATTATTAGAACTTTATTACATAACAATCACTGGAGAATTATGCAGCTCAAATCCACGTTGAATAATACCACACAACGTTTTGCCTTTTACAACATTTGCCTCAGCCAAGACACCGTAGAGCAAGCTCCAGCGGCCATGTTTGAATAGGCTAGTAACCCATAGGAGCGTCAAGCGGCGGCCATCTTTGATGTGGGCAATTTTAACTTCGCTTTTATTTGGTATCAGTTTCCTTTTGCAAGTTTATTCCGTGCCTTGAATGTCATCCCGAGGAAAGCTGACAGACACAAAATGAAATGAGGGAGATTTGAAGCGGCTGTCTGTAGAGGTAAAAGATTCTGCTGTACAGGCTGAAGGAACTACAGCTCCCAGCAGCTCTCTTTCACTTCCTTGCTGCTGTTAGCTGAGCATTATATGTGTGCTGACCATCCCCTGCACCCAGGAACATGGTGCTTGCTGGATTCCAGGGATCCTTCACTACTGGTCTGTTACCTCATTCTTCTCAGAAATGCTGCAAATGATCATTTCTGCCATGGGGGGAGGGGGGTTCTACTAGAGTTCATGATGGATGCTTAGCAGTGCCTGTGTGCTGAGGTACAATCCCCCGTGCATGCAATGGTTCTATCCAAAACACCAGGGCTTTTTTGTCTCACAAAATAGGTGCAGGAACTCTACCTATTGGAGTTACCTCTTGTCTCCACCCCTACCCACCTCCGAGCACCGTTCCTTGTCTCCACCCCCTACCCACCTCCGAGCACCGTTCCTTGTCTCCACCCCCTACCCACCTCCGAGCACCGTTCCTTGTCTCCACCCCTACCCACCTCCGAGCACCGTTCCTTGTCTCCACCCCCTACCCACCTCCGAGCACCGTTCCTTGTCTCCACCCCCTACCCACCTCCGAGCACCGTTCCTTGTCTCCACCCCCTACCCACCTCTGAGCACGTTCTTTATCTCCACTCCCCTACCCACTTCCGAGCACTGTTCCTTGTCTCCACCCCTACCCACTTCCGAGCACTGTTCCTTGTCTCCACCCTCTACCCACTTCCGAGCACCGTTCCTTGGTTCCACCCCTACCCACCTCCGAGCACTGTTCCTTGTCTCCACCCCCTACCCACCTACGAGCACCGTTCCTTGGTTCCACCCCTACCCACCTCCGAGCACTGTTCCTTGTCTCCACCCCCTACCCACCTCCGAGCACTGTTCCTTGTCTCCACCCCCTACCCACCTACGAGCACCGTTCCTTGGTTCCACCCCCACCCACCTCTGAGCACCGTTCCTTGTCTCCACCCCCTACCCACCTCTGAGCACCGTTCCTTGTCTCCACTCTCTACCCACCTCCAAGCACTGTCCCATGGTTCCACTCCCTACCCAAAATGTAGAAAGATTGACCGCACTCTGGTGAAGATATTTCTTGAAATCAAAGATGTTTCCTTTATTGTTCCAATAAAATCAGATGACAGACAGTGTACAAGCAGACAAGGTTGACGCGTTTCACGACATTACCAGTCGCTTACTCATAACCACCTCCGAGCACCGTTCCTTATCTCCACCCCCTACCCACCTCCAAGCACCGTTCCTTGGTTCCACCCACCTCTGAGCACCGTTCCTTGTCTCCATCCTCTACCCACCTCCAAGCACTGTCCCATGGTTCCACTCCCTACTCCCTACCCACCTCCGAGCACTGTTCCCTGTCTCCACCCCCTACCCACCTCCAAGCACTATCTCATGGTTCCACCCCCTACCCACCTTCGAGCATGTTCCTTGTCTCAACCCCCTACCCACCTCCGAGCACCGTTCCATGTCTCCGCCCCCTACCCACCTCCAAGCACCATTCCTTGTCTCCACCCCCTACCCACCTCTGAGCACCGTTCTTTGTCTCCACCCCTACCCACCTCCAAACACCGTTCCTTGTCTCCACCCCTACTGTAACGCTCCTGCGTTTCTTATATGGTGTGGATTTTCAGCTGCAGAAATAGTTCCACGTCAGTAGTCATGTAAGAGATATGCTGAGATACCATTCCCAACCTCAATGACTCATCATGTGTGGAAGGTCTTATTTCAGCTAGTAAATACACACAATTAGCAAGCTGGTTCCTAGAATGACTTTATGTATGTGGTAACACAATGATGAAGGTTTAGGGATAGGTTGAGTGGAGGTGATAGGTGATAGACACTTGAAGGTGAGACAGTAGCAGATGGATGCAGGAAGGTTTAGCAATGTTGTATGGTAGCAGATGACAGAATAGCAGGTGGACATACAAAAGAGATCAACCCAGTGCAGAAAAGTAGCAGTAGTCTCAAGAGCTAGCAATCTAGTTATGCAGATGTAATAAACAGTCTTTACTATGCAGAGCTAGATAGTGTAAGCTTAGTATAAGTTTATAGAGAATTCCCCTGCGGGGTACTTAGCACTATTAGCGATACAGCCGAAGGGTGGTTCAGGAGAGGCGGATGATCCAGTAGCGGGATACAGGGATCAGCGCGGCGAGGTTCCGTCAGCGAGGTAAGCTTGCAAGCATGGAAGCTTCAAGCAAGGTTAGCATCCAGGTAAGGGTGTTTGAACGAACACATGTGAGTGAGAACCGGCGCTTTAAATAGCCATCTAGTCCGGCGCTGGGTGATGACAGCTCCAGTCTTAAAGGTGTATGCGCACCTTTCCAAAAGTAAATGGTGGGGCGCATACACTTGTGGAAAGTGTAATTTAGGGTACCAAAGGTACCGGAACATTACACCTACCCACCTCCGAACACGTTCCTTGTCTCTACCCCATACCCACCTCCGAGCACCGTTCTTTGTCTCCACCCCTACCCACCTCCGAACACGTTCCTTGTCTCCACCCCCTAACCACCTCCGAGAACTGTTCCTTGTTTCCACCCCCTACCCACCTCCGAGCACCATTCCTTGTCTCCACCCCCCTACCCACCTCCGAGCACCATTCCTTGTCTCCAGCCCCCACCCACCCCTGAGCAACGTACCTTGTCTCCACCCCCTACTCACCTCCAAGCACTGTCCCTTGGTTCCAACCCCTATCCACCTCCAAGCACCGTTCCTTGTCTCCACCTCCTACCCACGAGCACCGTTCCTTCTCTCCACCCTCTGCCCACTTCCGAGCACCATTCCTTGTCTCCACCCCCTACCCACCTCCGGGCACCGTTCCTTGTCTCCAGCCCCTACCCACCTCTGAGCACTGTCCCATAGTTCCACCCCCAACCCACCTCCGAGCACTGTTCCTTGTCTTCACCCGCTACCCACCTCCGGGCACCGTTCCCTGGTTCCACCCCCTACCCAACTCCAAGCACCGTTCCTTGTCTCTACCCCATACCCACCTCAGAGCACTGTTCCTTTATCCTCCCCTACCCACCTCCGAGCACTGTCCCATAGTTCCACCCCCAACCTACCTCCGAGCACTGTTCCTTGTCTTCACCCTCTACCCACCTCCAGGCACCCTTCCCTGGTTCCACCCCCTACCCACCTCTGAGCACCGTTCCTTGTCTCTACCCCATACCCACCTCGGAGCACCGTACCTTCTCTCCACCTCTGCGCACCGTTCCTTGTCTCCTCCCCCACCCACCTCTGAGCACTGTCCCTTGGTTCCACCCCCTACCCACTTCCACCTCGGCACCTGGGGATCTAGTTGTTTTCATGCCCTGCTTGGCAGCGAGGAGATCCCCTGTCATTGAACATAGCTTTGTGGTGTTTGCATTCACAGAGCTGTGTTCTGGGAAGATCACAGCCGATCGCCGGATGTCGGCAGTCAATCACTGGCTGGGACCTGGTGATCAGCATTTGTGCTGTAATGCATCACAGCATAGGCGTGTGTGCCCGCTACCCAGAAATTCAGAATCACACATATGGATTCTGCGCAGCCGGCCCCCAGTGTAGCAGTAAGTATACAGTTTACGGTCAGCAAATGGCTAGTGTGAATCAAACATGATTCAGTAGTACTTACCCTCACATGGCCACATACAGCTATTTACTTGTATTGGCGGCTGTACACAGCCTGTGCACCGCCCCGGGTGCCAGAAACCACCCGGGGTTTTACATCTCAGCACATAGGTGCTGCTAAGGGCTTATGTGCAGGAGGCCTAATACTAGGTTCACACTGCTTTGTGCGCAGGAATGTGCGTCGCATACATTCCTGTCCCGGCAGCCAAAACATGCAGCTCTTTTTCAGATGCATGGGGGATGCCCTTAGTTCTGAATGGCAACCCAAGCATTGGAAAACGCAGCACGCTTTTGAGTGTGTGAAACCCCATTGTGCAAAAGCAATGTGTGGTTCCATATTTTAAAATTAGGGTCAAAGACATTTTTTAGAGCCCTGTTTGCGATTATAGGTAAGTTTTGTAAGGCCGGTAAGGTTACACACCTTTTTAACCTCTTCTGTGCCACCCCGGCATCCCTTCAAACAGTTTGGAATACCCCCACACGCCCCACACATGCATCGCTGGGCAGCCCACCCTTTTGCCGCCGCACATATGTGTTGGCGATCGTCAAGGGGTTAACTACGTTTGATCAGGCTCATTTACAGCACACAGTATGTGTGCGCTGTGTGCATGCTTTGGCAGGGGACTGCCCCTCCCCATCTTCAGCGATGGTCCCTGCATTGGAGATGATGACGCTAGATGCAGTGATGGCAAACCTTGACACCCCAGAAGTTTTTGAACTATATTTCCCATGATGCTCATGCACTCTGCAGTGTAGTTGAGCATCATGGGAAATGTAGTTCCAAAAAATCTGGGGTGCCAAGGTTCGCCATCACTGCGTCTAGCGTCATCAACTGCAATGCAGGGACCAGACGCAGTTGTGGCGAACCTTGGCACCCCAGAAGTTTTGGAACTATATTTCCCATGATGCCCATGCACTCTGCAGTGTAGTTAAGCATCATGGGAAATGTAGTTACAGAACTTCTGGGGTGCCAAGGTTCGCCATCACTGCATCTAGCGTCATCAACTCCAATGCAGGGACCAGACGCAGTGGTGGCGAACCTTGGCACTCTAGAAGTTTTGGAACTACATTTCCCATGATGCCCATGCACTCTGCAGTGTAGTTGAGCATCATGGGGAATGTAGTTCCAAAAAAATCTGGGGTGCCAAGGTTTGCCATCACTGCACTAGAGTAACCTTAGACCACCAGGGCACAGAGGACCGGTCTAGCGGAGTAAAGGATCAGGTAAGTAAAACTGCTTTACCCGGTCCCCCTTTGCCATAAACGAGCAGTTAACCCTTGCAGTACGGGCACAGCCCTACTGCAAGGGAGGAGTTTTAGTTTTCCCAGAGTTCATCTTTTAGAAAAAAGGGAACTGTTGAGAATAGAGGGGTCTTCTTTGTGATTTTTATTAAAAGTAATAGAGTTTTCAGGTTGTAGTTTATGTTCCCAGATCCTGGCACTGGCCATAAAATGACCTTTGCTGCACCTTAGCACTTGCTATGTGGAATATAGGCAGGCTGTTGTAGAGGGCTATTCCGCCCTCTAGTGGTTTTTGAAGGTAATGGGAAAAGTTGAAGGTCAATCCAGCTGTTCTCTGGTTTCATTCTTGATAACAGATGTTCTGATAGAAAGGCAAAGACCAACAGTAATTGTTTTACTGGCAGAAACAGGGATCATCACAAAACAGTGAAAAGTAAAAAAAAAAAAAAGTCAATTATACTCATTTAGGAAAACCATTATCTTTATGTCTGTGTCCCTTTATCTGCCATAAGTAATGCCCCCGTGTTGTGCCACACCATTATCATTTCATGTTATTATAGAAGAGACGGTGACAGACAGTAGATGGGGGTTGGCGGAAACATTCCAGTTGCCAAATAATTTTGCTATCAACCTTTAAAATGCGTTATCTGTTATAAATGATTTGTCACTATAGCTGCATGGATCCCTGTTACTGCCACAGACACCAAAGCATGGCATAAGTGGGCACAGCACCCTGATTTGCTTAAAGTGTTACTAAACCCAGGAGCCTGCAGTCACCATATCTGGTCTCCCACAGTACACAGAACATGGAAATGCAATTATTTTAGTAAATATAAACTGCTAAATACCTTTTCTCATCAGCAGTATATAGCTGATGTGCGTTGATGAGGTGGCACTGATAGGCAGCACTCATGGACACGGATAGGCGGCTCATCTAGCTGACATTGTGCAGGAGCCAATGCAGAATTACGCCCCCCTCAGAGTTTCTCCACCCCCCCTCCCACCTTGTGCAGCTGGATCTCTTCAGCAAAGCTGACTCTCACTCGCTCCCCCAACTCGCAGTCCAACTGGATCTCTTCTTTAGTAAGGCAGCAAGCAGGCTGAATCCCCAGCTGGGTCCAAGTTTCCATCTCCTGTGATCAGAAGGATGGACATTAAGGGTTCTCACCAAGCGGCCGGGGTAGGCTGAATCCCCAGCCGGGATCCAGATCCCGGTTTCCTCCTGCGATCCGCAGCACACTGTCACACCAAGCCAGGGCCGGGACAAGAGGTGGGCAGGAGGGACGGATGCCCTGGGCGCAATGGTTTATTGCAGGGATGTGGGCGCCCTGACCCTAACTCTTAGAGAAAGGTAGGGGGGACGCAGTCTGTCATCTTTGCCCTGGGCGCTGGATGGCCTTGTCCCGGCACCGCTAACCCCATTGCCACTGCCTTTTAGGTGGATCTTAAGGCAGGCAGGGAGGTGTTGGCAGGGCCGGAACAAGGGGTGGGCAGGAGAGGCGGCTGCCCTGGGCACAATGGTTTATTGCAGGGATGTGGGCGCCCTGACCATAACTCTTAGGGAAGGGTAGGGGGGACCCAGTCTGTTATCTTTGCCCTGGGCGCTGGATGGCCTTGTCCTGGCACCGCTAACCCCATTGCCACTGCCTTTTAGGTGGATCTTAAGGCAGGCAGGGAGGTGTTGGCAGGGCCGGAACAAGGGGTGGGCAGGAGGGGCGGCTCTCCTGGGCACAATGGTTTATTGCAGGGATATGGTTGCCCTGACCCTAACTCTTAGGGAAGGATAGGGGGGACCCAGTCTGTCATCTTTGCCCTGGGCTCTTGATGCCCTTGTCCCGGCACCGCACCGAGCAGCCGTGCTAGGCTGAATCCCGGCCAGGTCCAGATCCCGGATCAGTGGCAAGGTGGTCTGTCACACCAAGCAGCCGGTGGTGTGCGAGTTTCGCGGCTCCCTGTGAATGCAGCTGCCAGCAACCTGCCATACCCAGGCCAGCTAGGCTGACAAAAGCTCAGGCACCAGAACACAATTTCTAGTCGCCATGGCGACCTGGCGCCTGGGATTTGTCGAGCCTTGTGTTATGATTTGGTTTAGGCTTTGAATTGTAAATAAAAATAAAAGTGATCTAGATATGTGTTTTCTGATCCAGTCAGGCTCACTGGTCTGCAGGACAATGTTGCTTCTTCCATTCTAAGATTTCTCATTATGTTTCTTGTCATGGCAGGAGAATGGAGCCATCGGGAGCAGCAGCCAGCCAGTCGTCTGAATCTAGCGGTGTGCTGGACCTTTCCTGTACATATGATGTATCAAAGAGTCTTCTTCAGCCCGAACCCGCTACTGGAACATTGGAAGAGGATTCTAGCTGTGCCTTTACCTCGGCTTCACCAGCATCTTCACTGAACTACACTGGTAGGGGGGTCTTCCTATTTAGGTTATTTGGATTTTCAGTAAAGGAAAGATATACTATGCAACCTATAATGATGATCAGTTACTAAACAAACATTATACTCAAGCAGGGCTTTTCTAGCAGGAAAACGTGGGAACGCAGTTCCGGCACCTTCACCGCTGAATGCATGTAATAGCAAAGGGTGCTGGGGTGTGCTGGAGGGTCTATTATTGCTGGCTGCTGGGGGATCTATTGTCTCAAGCGGTCTCTTGTTGCTGGGGAGGTCTGTTGTTCCTGGTGGGGGATCTATTGTTGCTGGGGGTCTTATATTCCTGGGAAAGGTCAATTGTTGCTGGGAGGGTATTTTGTAGTGAGGGGGGTTTATTGTTGCTGGGGGGGGGGGTCTGTTGTTCCTGGCGGGGGCTCTATTGTTGCTCAGGGTCTTATATTCCTGGGAAAGGCCAATTGTTGCCTTTGTATTTTGTAGTGAGGGGGGTTTATTGTTGCTGGGGGGGGTCTGTTTTTCCTGGTGATGGATCTATTGTTGCTGGGGGTCTCTTATTGCTAAGGAGGTCAATTGTTGCTGGGAGGGATCTGCTGTTGTAGGAGGGGGTCTATTGTTGCTGGCTGCTAGGAGATTTATTGTTGCCGATGGGGGTCAATTGTTGCTGGAAGGGTATTTTTTAGTGAGGGGGATTTATTGTTGCTGGGGATATCTATTGTTCCCGGGGGTGGATCTATTGTTCCTGTAGGGCCTTGTATTGCTGTGGTATTCAATTTTTGCTGGGACGGATATACTGTTGCAGGAGGGGTCATCTGCATACTAGCAATAGAGGATGCTAGGCAGCAATGGCTATCTGCATCCTAGCAATGGCGGATTCTAGGCAGCAATGGCCACCTGCATTCTAGCAATGGAGGATGCTAGGCAGCAATGGCCACCTGCATTCTAGCAATGGAGAGCACTAGTCAGCAGTGGTCCCCTGCATTGTAGCAATGGAGAACACTAGGCAGCAATGGCCACCTGCATTCTAGCAATGGAGGAGGCTAAGCAGCAATGGCCACCTGCATCGTAGCAATGGAGAGCACATGGCAGCAATGGCCACCTGCAATCTAGCAATGGAGGAGGCTAAGCAGCAATGACCACCCGCATCGTAGCAATGGAGAACACTAGGCAGCAATGGCTACCTGCATTCTAGCAATTGAGAGCACAAGGCAGCAATGGCCACCTGCAATCAAGCAATGGAGGATGCTAGGCAGCAATGGGCACCTGCATTCTAGCAATGGAGGATGCTAGGCAGCAATGGCCAATTACATTTAAGCAATGGAGGATGCTAGGCAGGATTGGCCACCTGCATTCTAGCAATGGAGGACGCTAAGCAGCAATGGCCACTTACATTTTAGCATTTTAGCATTACATTTTAGCTAATAGCTGATAGCGCTGGCGTGCCTACCACGTGGAGAGGCGGTTGGTTATACTGTTAGTGACCGGGCTCATTTCTCTGGCAACAGAACTTTGGCTTCTAATAAGCACTCCTTCCTTAAGTGGGGAATGCACCGTTTTGATTCCCTATGGATCACTCGAGACATTGAGCATTAATTTATGCTGTGCAGCCAACAAGGGCCAAACCTGTAGGAATCACATGTGATACGTCTCCACCTGGACCAGATATCTTTTTCTGGCATAAAGATTTTGCTTACTCAAGCATGTCTGTTCAATGGACAAGGGTAAAAGGAATCGTCTGAGGAAGCGACATGAGCGAAACGCGTCGCGATTCCAGAATTTCCACTGATATATCCCATATCATTTTGTACTAGCATCATGAATCTATCATGACTCATTAGTTATCTTTCAACAATTGCCTTTGATCTCAGAGGCTGGTTGGGATCCAGTGGTTTACCTGTATTGTCTTATGTACATGCATTATTTGCTTTATGAATTTACACCTTTTTGATATTTATATAAGACTTTTAAACCTATACTAATAAATGCTATATTTTTTATATATCTTTGGTGTATTCATTTTCATCAGGATCTCCACTCCTAGCCTTAAAAGTCCCATTTCTATGTGAGAGACTGTAGAGACCCCAGCTAGCTGTGGGATCTTCTCATCCCTCTCTCTTTGTCTTTTTATATATGTTCCAGGGATGTGGCAGGAGTGGTACCCTCAGTATATCTCACTTATTTTCTAGATAGCCATACCTCACATGTGTGGTTTGAACACCGTTTACTTATGTGGGCAGGGTTCCATATGCGTTCGCTTCTGCGCGCGAGCTAACGGGGACAGGGCGCTTTAATTTTTTTTTTTTTACTATTTATTTTATTTATTATTTTTTATTTTTACACCGTTTTAAAAAAAAAAAAAAAAAATGATAATTTTTATTTCTATTACAAGGAATGTAAACATTCCTTGTAATAGAAATAGGCACGACATGACCTCTTTTTTTGTGAGATCTGGGGTCAAAAAGTCCTCAGATCTCACAAGTACACTAATAAAGATAGAAATAAAAAAAAAAAAAGGGACCTTTTAAGCCGGTTGCTAGGCAACAACGTTTGCCATAGCTCCGGTCCTCCAAGACAATAGAGTCGAGTGAGGGCAAGCTTGCCCTCACTCGACCTCCCGTCTGTGAGAACCCGGGACCGGATCATTTTCCCCACTGCTGGCGGGTCCGGTAAGCGGGGAAAAGGACCGGTACGCGATGGGAGGGGGGGGGCACCTCTTCCGCCATCCCGGAGGGTGATCTCGCAGCGAATCTGCCACTGGGACCACCCTTATCGGAAAGCCGATCGCCTGCAGTTTAAAAAAATACCAGGGTTATGGCAGCTACCTGCTGCCATAACACCGGTATTTGGCTTTAAACTCAGGACGTATATATACAGTGGCCGGTAGGGAGGTGGTTAAACTTTTTTTTTTACATTTTCACTTTCAATTACTTCCTGGTTTCCATCCAAGGCAAATGATGTCATACATCCCAGGAGTCAGGAGGGGAGGAAGAGCTTTCTCAGCTTAGTACACCTTCTTGCCTGAGCCAAGGGCAGATGGATTCCAGGAAGTAACTGCTACATGAATCACCTGCCCTTACTCAAGATGGCCACGCACAGAAATTTCTCAGCAAAATAAAGCATGGTAACATGGATGGATGGGGAGATTGCTTTGAATATTAAAAATAAATGTTTTTTATTTGTGGTGCTCAGATGCCGTGTAGTTCCGATTTAATTAGGGACAAGGCCAAGCCAATCATAGCTTCCGTTAGGGATGTTGCCCTCTGAAAGGTTTACCCCCCTTCATGGCCAGGCCTTTTTTACGACACGGCACTGCGTTATTTTAACTGACGATTGCGCGGTCAGGGGACGCTGTACCCCAAAAAAATTTATGTTTTTTTTCCCCCCAAAAATAGGGCTTTCTTATGGTGGTATTTTATCACCTCTGCGCTTTTTTATTTTTTACGCTATAAACAAAAAAAGAGCAACAATTTTGAAAAAAGAACAATATTTTTTACTTTCTGCTATAACACATATCCAATAAAAAAAAATCACTTTTCTTGAAAAATTTAGGCCAATATGTATTTTGCTACTTATTTTTGGTAAAAAAAATCCCAATAAGTGTATATTAATTGGTTTGCGCAAAAGTTATCATGTCTACAAACAAATAAACTTGTTTATTTCTTACTAGTAATGGCAGCGATTAACGACTTATAGCGGGACTGTGATATTGTGGCAGACATTCGGACACTAACTGACACCTTGTGGGAACCAGTGACTCTAATACAGTGATCAGTGCTAAAAATATGCACTGTCACTGTAATAATGACATTGACTGGGAAAGGGTTAACATCTAGGGCAACCAAAGGGTTCAATGTGTGCCTAACCGGTGTTTTTGTGTGTTTCACTAAGGCAAGTAATGGATTAAATTCCCACTGACAGGACAGGGCTCTGCCTTGTTTACTTAGGCAGGGCGCAGGGCTCTGTCCTGTGTAAAACCTGGACGATTGGCGGGAGGACACCCGCTGGACAACATCTGCTGTATTTAATCACAGCATGGCCAGGTTGCTGGTGTTGCGAGCGTGAATGCGCCCCCTACCTGGAAGTTCCAGGTCAATTACTAGATATGTGATTTGGCGCAGCAGAGCTGCCTTGCCGGCGTATATCTATGTTATACTGTCAGCAAGTGGTTATCCCTTAAACAGAGGCGTATCTAGAACTTTCAGGGCTCTGGTGCAATAAACCATGAAGGGCCCCCCTGACCCCGTCCCGGGGGGCCCTTGCTATTTTCCAACCTCTCCAAAAGAAATTCAGGGACACCTTTTTTTCTGTGTTCAGCCAGCCATTGTAGGCGGAGAATGTATCCTAATTTGCGGTGGGGCATTTAAAATGGGTGTGGTTCAACAAGAACCATCTAATGCTATACCCCTTTGCACACCACTACACCCCCCCCCCCCCAGGAATGCCTCCAAACCCCTCAGCACATCTTTATACCACTTTACCACCTGCACATCTCTGCACCTCCCAGATAACCCCCCTAGCACACCTCTGTAAACCCCCCCCCCCCCAAGCACACTTCCTTTCCCTTTTTTTGCACATCACTGCACCTCCTACACACACACCTGTACAGATCCCAGCATCGCTCTGTACCCCCCCCCCCCCCCACACACACACACACCTCTGCACCTCCTAGAATCCTCCTTATCCCCCAGTTTGCCTCCATACACCCAGCAAGCTTTTGTAACCCCCATCACACCTCTACACCCCCCATCACATCTATACTGAACAAACTTATAAACGCAACACTTGTTTTTGCCCCCATTTTTCATGAGCTGAACTCAAAGATCTATGAAAACCGGGATTTATCCGTGAAGAGAACACCTCTCCAAAGTGCCAGATGCCATCCAATGTGAGCATTTGCCCACTCAAGTCGGTTACGACGACGAACTGCAGTCAGGTGGAGACCCCGATGAGGACGACGAGCATGCAGATGAGCTTCCCTGAGTGTTGGGGCAAAAATTCTTTGGTTATGCAAACCGATAGTTGCAGCCGTTGTCCGGGTGGCTGGTCTCAGACCATCTTGGAGGTGAAGATGCTGGATGTGGAGGTCCTGGGCTGGTGTGGTTACATGTGGTCTGCGGTTGTGAGGCCGGTTGGATGTACTGCCAAATTCTCTGAAACGCCTTTGGAGACGGCTTATGGTAGAGAAATGAACATTCAATTCACAGGCAACAGCTCTGGTGGACAATCCTGCAGTCAGCATGCCAATTGCACGCTCCCTCAAAACCTGCGACATCGGTGGCATTGTGCTGTGTGATAAAACTGCCCATTTTAGAGTGACCTTTTATTGTGGCCAGCCTAAGGCACACCTGTGCAATAATCATGCTGTCTAATCAGCATCTTGATATGCCACACCAGGGTGGATGGGTTATCTCGGCAAAGGAAAAGTGCTCACTAACACAGATTTAGACTCCACTGTATAGAGCAGAGGTACTGAATTCAAATTCGCGGAGATCCGCTTAGTAAAATCTTCTTCCAGGAGAGGTCCGAATCACATGCTTGTGGTGTGACTCAGATCCTTTACATCACAGCACCCTCTCCTCCTAGGCATTCCCATCTCTGCAGCTGGGGAGCACAGGGGAAACTGCACATGTTCCCGACCCACAGAGGAACACGTCACACTTTATCACATGTGTGCGCCAAACCGCATAGTCCTGCAGCTCCATGCAGCTTGGTGCCGCGCAATTAAAAAAAAAAGTGCCAGGGACTTGTTTCCCCGCATTTCTCATGGGTAGTGCAGCCCATTAAAATGAATTGGCTGACCTAGCTCTGACATGCACAAAAAAATGTGCATGCACAGATTTGAACTGAGCCCCATATCACAATCCCATCCTTACATCAGTTCCACAGTGTCCACTGCACAACACAGTTCCCTTCCCTTCACATCAAGATCCCCCCTTCACATTAGTGTTCTCATTCCCCCTTGACATCAACACCCTCCAACAGTACTGTCCTCAGGCCCCCACATTACTGTCCCCAGCCCCCCCATTACAGTACTTCTATCCCCCATATTGTCCTCAGTCCCCTATTCCAGTCCTCAGCTCCCCCATATTATTGCCCCCCCAATACAGTAGTCAGCTCCCCACATTACTGTACTCAGCCCCCACATTACAGTAGTCAGTCCCCTATTATTGTCCTCAGCCCCCACATTACAGTACTCAGTACCCCTATTACGGTCATCGACCCCCCCCCATTATCGTACTCAGCCCCCCATTACAGTACTCAGCTCCCCCACATTTTTGTCCTCAGCCCCCTAATATAATACAGTATTCAGTTCCCCCAAATTACTGTGCTCAGCCCCCCCCCACATTACTGTCCTTAGTCCCCCAACATTACAGTCCTCAAGCCCCCCCATTACAGTCCTCAGCTCCCCCCCCCACATTACAAGACCCCCTCTCCTCATTACTGTCCTCTGCCCCCCTCTTTACAGTACTCACCCCCTTCCCAACATTAGAGTACTCAGCCTTAACACCCCCCCCCTACATTACAGTACTCAGCCCCCACACACATTACAATACTCTGCCCCCACACACATTACAATACTCGGCCCCCACACACATTACAGTACTCGGCCCCCACACACATTACAGTACTCGGCCTCCACACACATTACAGTACTCGGCCCCCACACACATTAAAGTACTCGGCCCCCACACACATTACAGTATTTGGCCCCCACACACATTACAGTACTCGGCCCCCACACACACAGTACAGTACTCGGCCCTCACACACATTACAGCACTCGGCCCCCCACACACATTACAGTACTCGGCCCCCACACACAGTACAGTACTTGGCCCCCACACACATTACAGTACTCGGCCCCCACACACATTACAGTACTCGGCCCCCACACACAGTATAGTACTCGGCCCCCACACACATTACAGTACTCGGCCCCCCACACATATTACAGTACTCGGCCCCCACACACATTGCAATACTCGGCCCCCACACACCTTACAGTACTCGGCCCCCACACACCTTACAGTACTCGGCCCCCACACACCTTACAGTACTCGGCCCCCACACACATTACAATACTCGGCCTCCACACACATTACGGTACTTGGCCCCCACACACATTACGGTACTGGGCCTCTGCACACAGTACAGTACTCGGGTCCCACACACACATTACAGTACTCGGCCCCCACACACACAAATTACAGTACTCGGCCCCCACACACATTACAGTACTCGGCCCCCACACACATTACAGTACTCAGCCCCCACACACATTACAGTACTCGTCTCTCACACACATTACAGTACTCGGCCCCCACACACATTACAGTACTCGGCCCCCACACACATTACAGTACTCGGCCCCCACACACATTACAGTACTCGGCCCCCACACACACAGTACAGTACTCGGCCCTCACACACATTACAGCAGTGGTTCTCAAATCCGGTCCTCGGGACCCACTAACAGGCCAGATTTTAAGTATTACCTTGGGGGATGCAGACTAGAATACTGCAATCACTGAGAAGCAAATGAGATCACCTGTGATGTAATTTAGTTATCTTGCAAACCTGGCCTGTTGGTGGGTCCCGAGGACCGGATTTGAGAACCACTGCATTACAGTACTCGGCCCCCCACACACATTACAGTACTCGGCCCCCACACACAGTACAGTACTCGGCCCCCACACACATTACAGTACTCGGCCCCCACACACACAGTACAGTACTCGGCCCCCACACACATTACAGTACTCGCCCCCCACACACATTACAGTACTCGGCCCTCACACACATTACAGTACTCAGCCCCCAGACACATTACAGTACTCGGCCCACAGACACATTACAGTACTCGGCCCCCACACACATTACAGTACTCGGCCCCCACACATACACATTACAGTACTCGGCCCCCACACACACATTACAGTTGTCGGCTCCGACACACATTACAGTACTCGGCCCCCACACACATTACAGTGCTCAGCCCCCTCACACACATTACAGTACTCGGCCCCCACACACATTACAGTACTCGGCCCCCACACACATTACAGTACTCGGCCCACACACACATTACAGTACTCGGCCCACACACACATTACAGTACTCGGGTCCCCAACACATTGCAGTACTCAGCCCCCTCACACACATTACAGTACTCTGCTCCCACACACACATTACAGTACTCGGGTCCCCAACACATTACAGTACTCGGCTCCCACACACTTTACAGTGCTCGGCCCCCTCACACACATTACAGTACTCGGCTCCGACAAACATTACAGTACTCGGCCCCCACACACATTACAGTACTCGGCCCCCACACACATTACAGTACTCGGCTCCCACACACATTACAGTACTCGGCCCCCACACACATTACAGTACTCGGCCCCCACACACATCACAGTACTCGGCCCCCACACACAGTATAGTACTCGGCCCCCACACACATTACAGTACTTGGCCCCCCACACACATTACAGTACTCGGCCCCCACACACATTGCAATACTTGGCCCCCACACACCTTACAGTACTTGGCCCCCACACACATTACGGTACTTGGCCCCCACACACATTACAGTACTCGGCCCCCACACACATTACAGTACTCGGCCCCCACACACATTACAGTACTCGGCCCCCACACACATTACAGTACTCGGCCCCCACACATATTACAGTTGTCGGCCCCCACACACATTACAGTGCTCAGCCCCCTCACACACATTACAGTACTCGGCTCCCACACACACACATTACAGTACTCGGGTCCCCAACACATTGCAGTACTCGGCCCCCACACACATTACAGTTGTCGGCCCCCACACACATTACAGTGCTCAGCCCCCTCACACACATTACAGTACTCGGCCCCCACACACATTACAGTACTCGGCCCCCACACACATTACAGTACTCGGCCCCCACACACATTACAGTACTCGGCCCCCACACACATTACAGTACTCGGCCCCCCACACACATTACAGTACTCAACCCTCACACACATTACAGTACTCAGCCCCCAGACACATTACAGTACTCGGCCCACAGACACATTACAGTACTCGGCCCCCACACACATTACAGTACTCGGCCCCCACACATACACATTACAGTACTCGGCCCCCACACACACATTACAGTTGTCGGCTCCGACACACATTGCAGTACTCGGCCCCCACACACATTACAGTGCTCAGCCCCCTCACACACATTACAGTACTCGGCCCCCACACACATTACAGTATTCGGCCCCCACACACATTACAGTACTCGGCCCACACACACATTACAGTACTCGGGTCCCCAACACATTGCAGTACTCAGCCCCCTCACACACATTACAGTACTCTGCTCCCACACACACATTACAGTACTCGGGTCCCCAACACATTACAGTACTCGGCTCCCACACACATCACAGTACTCGGCCCCCACACACTTTACAGTGCTCGGCCCCCTCACACACATTACAGTACTCGGCTCCGACAAACATTACAGTACTCGGCTCCCACACACATTACAGTACTCGGCCCCCACACACATTACAGTACTCGGCTCCCACACACATTACAGTACTCGGCCCCCACACACATTACAGTACTCGGCCCCCACACACATTACAGTACTCGGCCCCCACACACAGTATAGTACTCGGCCCCCACACACATTACAGTACTTGGCCCCCCACACACATTACAGTACTCGGCCCCCACACACATTACAATACTTGGCCCCCACACACCTTACAGTACTTGGCCCCCACACACATTACGGTACTTGGCCCCCACACACATTACAGTACTGGGCTCTCACACACATTACAGTACTCGGCCCCCACACACATTACAGTACTCGGCCCCCACACACATTACAGTTGTCGGCCCCCACACACATTACAGTGCTCAGCCCCCTCACACACATTACAGTACTCGGCTCCCACACACACACATTACAGTACTCGGGTCCCCAACACATTGCAGTACTCGGCCCCCACACACATTACAGTTGTCGGCCCCCACACACATTACAGTGCTCAGCCCCCTCACACACATTACAGTACTCGGGTCCCCAACACATTGCAGTACTCAGCCCCCACACACATTACAGTACTCGGCCCCCACACACATTACAGTACTCGGCCCCCACACACATTACAGTACTCGGCTCCCACACACATTACAGTACTCGGCCCCCACACACATTACAGTACTCGGCCCCCACACACATCACAGTACTCGGCCCCCACACACAGTATAGTACTCGGCCCCCACACACATTACAGTACTTGGCCCCCCACACACATTACAGTACTCGGCCCCCACACACATTGCAATACTTGGCCCCCACACACCTTACAGTACTTGGCCCCCACACACATTACGGTACTTGGCCCCCACACACATTACAGTACTGGGCTCTCACACACATTACAGTACTCGGCCCCCACACACATTACAGTACTCGGCCCCCACACACATTACAGTACTCGGCCCCCACACACATTACAGTTGTCGGCCCCCACACACATTACAGTGCTCAGCCCCCTCACACACATTACAGTACTCGGCTCCCACACACACACATTACAGTACTCGGGTCCCCAACACATTGCAGTACTCGGCCCCCACACACATTACAGTTGTCGGCCCCCACACACATTACAGTGCTCAGCCCCCTCACACACATTACAGTACTCGGCCCCCACACACATTACAGTACTCGGCCCCCACACACATTACAGTACTCGCCCCCCACACACATTACAGTACTCAGCCCTCACACACATTACAGTACTCAGCCCCCAGACACATTACAGTACTCGGCCCACAGACACATTACAGTACTCGGCCCCCACACACATTACAGTACTCGGCCCCCACACATACACATTACAGTACTCGGCCCCCACACACACATTACAGTTGTCGGCTCCGACACACATTGCAGTACTCGGCCCCCACACACATTACAGTGCTCAGCCCCCTCACACACATTACAGTACTCGGCCCCCACACACATTACAGTATTCGGCCCCCACACACATTACAGTACTCGGCCCACACACACATTACAGTACTCGGGTCCCCAACACATTGCAGTACTCAGCCCCCTCACACACATTACAGTACTCTGCTCCCACACACACATTACAGTACTCGGGTCCCCAACACATTACAGTACTCGGCTCCCACACACATCACAGTACTCGGCCCCCACACACTTTACAGTGCTCGGCCCCCTCACACACATTACAGTACTCGGCTCCGACAAACATTACAGTACTCGGCTCCCACACACATTACAGTACTCGGCCCCCACACACATTACAGTACTCGGCCCCCACACACATTACAGTACTCGGCCCCCACACACAGTATAGTACTCGGCCCCCACACACATTACAGTACTTGGCCCCCCACACACCTTACAGTACTCGGCCCCCACACACATTACAATACTTGGCCCCCACACACCTTACAGTACTTGGCCCCCACACACATTACGGTACTTGGCCCCCACACACATTACAGTACTGGGCTCTCACACACATTACAGTACTCGGCCCCCACACACATTACAGTACTCGGCCCCCACACACATTACAGTTGTCGGCCCCCACACACATTACAGTGCTCAGCCCCCTCACACACATTACAGTACTCGGCTCCCACACACACACATTACAGTACTCGGGTCCCCAACACATTGCAGTACTCGGCCCCCACACACATTACAGTTGTCGGCCCCCACACACATTACAGTGCTCAGCCCCCTCACACACATTACAGTACTCGGGTCCCCAACACATTGCAGTACTCAGCCCCCACACACATTACAGTACTCGGTCCCCAACACATTACAGTACTCGGCTCCCACACACATCACAGTACTCGGCTCCCACACACATTACAGTGCTCGGCCCCCTCACACACATTACAGTACTCGGCCCCCACACACATTACAGTACTCGGCTCCGACACACATTACAGTACTCGGCCCTCACACACATTACAGTACTCGGCCCCCACACACATTACAGTACTCGGCCCCCACACACATTACATTGCTCGGCCCCCTCACACACATTACAGTACTCGGCCCCCACACATACACATTACAGTACTCGGCCCCCACACACATTACAGTACTCGGCCCTCACACACATTACAGTACTCGGCCCCCACACACATTACAGTACTCGGCCCCCACACACATTACATTGCTCGGCCCCCTCACACACATTACAGTACTCAGCCCTCACACACACACATTACAGTACTCGGCTCCCACACACATTACAGTATTTGGCCCTCACACACATTACAGTACTCGGCTCCGACACACATTACAGTGCTCGGCTCCGACACACATTACAGTACTCGGCCCCCACACACACATTACAGTACTCGACTCTCACACACATTACAGTACTCAGCCCCCACACACATTACAGTACTCGGCCCCCACACACATTACAGTACTCGGCCCCCACACACATTACAGTACTCGGCCCCCACACACATTACAGTACTCGGCCCTCACACACATTACAGTTGTCGGCTCCGACACACATTACAGTACTCGGCCCCCCACACACATTACAGTGCTCAGCCCCCTCACACACATTACAGTACTCGGCTCCCACACACACATTACAGTACTCGGGTCCCCAACACATTGCAGTACTCAGCCCCCACACACATTACAGTACTCGGGTCCCCAACACATTACAGTACTCGGCTCCCACACACATCACAGTACTCGGCCCCCACACACATTACAGTGCTCAGCCCCCTCACACACATTACAGTACTTGGCTCCGACACACATTACAGTACTCGGCCCTCACACACATTACAGTACTCGGCCCCCACACACATTACAGTGCTCGGCCCCCTCACACACATTACAGTACTCGGCCCCCACACATACACATTACAGTACTTGGCTCCCACACACATTACAGTACTCAGCCCTCACACACATTACAGTACTCAGCCCTCACACACACACATTACAGTACTCGGCCCCCACACACATTACAGTACTCGGCCCCCACACACATTACAGTACTCGGCCCCCACACATACACATTACAGTACTTGGCTCCGACACACATTACAGTACTCAGCCCTCACACACACACATTATAGTACTCGGCCCTCACACACATTACAGTACTCGTCCCCCACACACACACATTACAGTACTTGACTCCCACACACATTACAGTACTCGGCCCTCACACACATTACAGTACTCGGGTCCCCAACACATTGCAGTACTCAGCACCTCTCCCCCTTCCCACATAAAATCTCCCGGATCTTACAGAGACGGGAGGGCGGGAGGCACCGCAGGACAGAAGCTGCAAGCTGATGATTGGTTGCTTGGCTTGCCCTTCATCTTAGCAACCAGTCACTGGCTTGTCTACCTCAGGCAGCTCCCGCTCTCCCTCCAGAACTGTAGCGCCTCCCGCTGTCAGCTCTGCGAGGATATAAGCGTGATGGTTGAGAGAGGAACAGGCTCCTAAATGGCGTGACCATTGTGGTTCGGGTGGGAGAGTGATTGGGGCTGGAAGTGAACTGCCAGCCGGAGGTACAGGGGGAGACGCTGGGTCTTGGGCCCCCCCACAGTGGCAGAACGCCAGGGCCCGGTGGCAAGTGTGACTGCTGCCATCCTGGTAGTTCCGCCACTGCCCAAAACCAAATATGTATTATATTGGAGCTTACTGATAGATGTGGTGGCTCCTTGAGGGACCTTTCCTGCGGGTGAAGAGCAGAGCTGAAGCCATCTTACATTGCCTGGTTTAGTTTTGGTCGCGGTGAGTCGGCTTTCTGTGTGCGTTTTGGCTGCCATTTTTCTGAAGCATGTTCCAAAACATCTGTTTCATGCGTGTGTTTAGCTGCTGGTCTACACTTGGGCTTTAACCACTTACGGACCACCCGCCGCAGTTTTACGTTGGTACTTTAACAATAGATACCAGGGTTATGGCAGCCGATAACTGCCATAACCCCGGTATTTTTTTAAACAGGGGGTTCCGCTTTAACATAAGGGTGGTCCCAGCAGTGGATTCACCACAGGATCACCTTTATGGGCGGTGCCCCTCCCGCCGCTTTCCAGTTGTTTTCCCCACTTACCGGACCCGTCGGTAGCAGGGAAAATGATCTGGTCCTCTGTTCCCTCAGACAGGAAGTCGAGTAAGGGCAAGATGGCCCTCACTCAACTCTATGGCCTTGGAGGACCGGAGCGACTTCATACGTCGCTTCCTCGCAACGGATTTAAAGAGCCCATTTTTTTTTCATCATAAAAATTAATGCCTTTTTTTTTTTTTCTTTTTTTTGTGTAAATGTGAGATTTGAGGTCCTTTTGACCCCAGATCTCACATTAAAGTGGTCCTGTCATGCTTATTTCTATTACAAGGGATTTCCTTGTCAGAGGAATAAAAGTGATCAAAAAATAAAAAAAAATAAAAAACTGTATAAAAATAAAAGATAAAATAAATAGGAAAAAAAAAATGTAAGCGCCTTGTCCCCGTTAGCTCGCGCGCAGAAGCGAAAGCATAAGCAAGTCGCGCCCACATAGGTAAACTGTGTTCAAACCACACATGTGAGGTATTGCTGCGAGCGTTAGAGCAAGAGCAATAATTTGAGACCTCCTCTGTAACTCCAAACTGGTAACCTGTAAAAATTTTTAAAGTGTCGCCTACGGGGATTTTTAAGTATCAATGTTTGTCGCCATTCCACGAGCATGCGCAATTTTGAAGCATGACATGTTGGGTATCTATTTACTTGGCGTAACATCCTCTCTGTATCACATTATAGAAAAAAATTGGGCTAACTTTACTGTTTTCTTATTTTCGAATTCAAAAAAGTGTATTTTTTCCCAAAAAATGGCGGTTGTAAGACCGCTGCGCTAAAATGGTGTGATAAAAAAATATTGCAACAATCTCTATTTTATTCTCTAGGGTCTCTGCTAAAAATATATATATAATATTTTGGGGTTCTAGGTAATTTTCTAGGAAAAAAAAATGATTTTAACGGCTTTTAAACAACAAGTGTCAGAAATAGGCCCGGTCAAGAAGCTAAATGTCCAGCCTAAAAGCACTGATCTAGCTATAAAAAGAACATATTTCTGTTCATCTTTAAATCCAACACCCTGTTATTTAATCTTCCAATGATACATATAGTAACTTCCTCCATTGTTTAACCGCTTGCCGACCGCCGCAAGTACATATACTGCGGCGGTCAGCCCCGTGCAGCAAACTGACGTATGGGTACGTCACTCGCCTGTGAGCCAATAAGGGGCGAGCGCGCTGCCGGAGGCGCTCTCCCGCCCCCGCTCGTTCACGGACACCTCCACGCGAGTGATGTCCGCCGGTCACTCGCGATCATCCGTTACAGAGAGAGAATGGCAGGCGGCTAATGTAAACAAAGCCGCCTGTCATTCTCCCTTGTGTAACAGCAGAGATCATACGGTCCTGCTATGTAGGATCGTAGATCTCTGCTGTTACATGAAAAGCCACATCCCTGCACAGTTATAAACACGCCCCTAGGGACACACTTAGCCACTGCATCACTAATAAAGTTAACCCCTTCCCTGCCAGTGTCATTTTTACAGTAACAGTGCATATGTATAGCACTGATTACTGTAGTAATGTCACTGGTAACCCCAAAAGTGTCAAAAATGTCAGTCAAGGGTCTGAATTGTCCGCCGCAATGACGCAGTCCCGCAAAAAAAAATCACAGATCGCCGCCATTACTTGTTAAAAAAAAAAAAACAACAAAAATGACAAAAATCTTTCCCTTAGTAAACGCAATAACTTTTGCGCAAACCAATCAAAATACGCTTATTGTGATTTTTTTTTTTACCAAACATATGTATCAGAAAACAAATTGGCCAAAAATGTTAAAAAATTTAGATTTTTACATTTTTTTTGGGGAATTTCATATAAAAAAATTTGAAAAATATTGTTATTTTTGCAAAATTGTCGCTCTTTTTTTGTTTATAGCGCATGATCAAAAAATCGCACAGGTGATCAAATACCACCAAAAGAAAGCTCTGTTTGTGGGAAAAAAGGACGTCACATTCGTTTAGGTACAGCGTCGCACGACCGCGCAATTGTCCGTTAAAATCACGCAGTGCCGAATCGCAAAATAGGCCCTGGTCAGAAGGGGGTAAAATCTTCCGGGGCTTAAGTGGTTAAAGAACCACACGGCTTCAAAGAGAAACTCTGACGAACATCTCACCATTACCCACCAGCCACATTAAATATACATTTCTACAGCTTGCTAGTGCTGAGATGAGGAATCCTTTGAGCTTTCTGTGGACTTGCAAAATATCTGAAGGAAGAGCAGCGGAAATGAATTTGCAGATAGAGAAAACTCGTTCGGCTGCATTATTAAACTTGGGGAGAGTCAATACATCTCCGGGATTATCTTCATTATGAAGTTGAAACAAAAACATCTGCGCTTTACATGGGATATTATAACCTTAAATGAACAGACGCTGCCCAGAGTGATCTGCAGTATGGAAAATGAGGACATGTAGCCTGCAGGACTGAATATACCTCCGGGTCCAGAAAACCAACAAAACAGGTCTACATTTTGAGACTGGTGTGAAAGCTGTACTCATGGGGGTTGATTTACTAAAGGCAAATAGACTGTGCACTTTGCAAAGTGCGGTTGAACTCTACAAGTGTAGTTGCTCCAGAGCTTAGTAAATGAGGTGAAGCTTCACTTTGCAAAGCATACCCAATCAGATGCAAGAAAAAAAAAAATTGCTTGCACGTGATTGGATGATGGAAGTCTGCAGAGCTTCTGCTTATTTACTATGCTCTGGAGCAACTGCTCTTGCAGACTGCAACTGCAGTTTGCAAAGTGCACAGTCTATTTGCCTTTAGTAAATCAACCCCATGCTATCTATAAAATGTCACCTTGCACTCTACTCCCCCCCCCCCCCCGTACTGCAAAGTTTAAGGTGGCTGTAAACCTCTGAAATGAAAAACGAACAAAGCATATCCCTCTATAGCAGCGGTAGGCAACCGTTCAGAGGTTAGATCTATCTGGACAACATGGAGGAAATCAAGGATCCCCCGGGAGCTTGATACCTATCAAGCTCACAATGAAAAAACGGCATAAAGAACACATAAAGTGTCATAGTAGTGTTCTCTGCCCCTTCACACCACCTCCCTCTCCACCGTAGTGCCCTCTGCTCCTTCACATCACCCTCTCCCCCACCCACTGTACTGTGCCCTGCCCTTTCACATCACCCCCCCCCCCTCCCCACTGTAGTGTCCTCTGCCCCTTCACATCACCCCCCTCCTCACTGTAGTGTCCTCTGCCCCTTCACATCACCCACCACTGTGGTGTCCTCTGCCCTGTAACATCACCCTCCCCCTCCCACTGTAGTGTCCTCTGCCCCTTCACATCACCCCCTCCTCACTGTAGTGTCCTCTGCCCCTTCACATCACCCCCCACTGTGGTGTCCTCTGCCCTGTCACATCACCCTCCCCCTCCCACTGTGGTGTCCTCTACCCTGTCACATCAGCCCCTCCCCACTATAGTGTCCTCTACCCCTTCACATCACCCCCTCACCCCCCCCCCCCCCACTGTAGTGTCCTCTGCCCCTTCACATCACCCCCTCACCCCCCCCACTGTAGTGTCATCTGCCCCTTCACATCAACCCCCCCCCCCCCACTGTAGGGTCCTCTGCCTCTTCACATCACCCCCCTCCCCCCAATGTAGGTGAATAACAGCCTCATCTGTAAATGTTCCTTGTTTCCTTATGTGTAGAGGAGGATGTGTCTTATTTCTAGTAACCAGGTCTCAGATTACACTCAGCTCCCTGCTTTATGCTATGGAAGAGAGCTGTACCCTGCAAATTGTGCATAGCACACCTCTAAACCCTGCACTCTGTACGTAGTGCATCCATGAACTCTGCACTCTGTACGTAGCGCACCCCTGAACTCTGTACGTAGCGCACCCCTGAACTCTGTACGTAGCGCACCCCTAAACTCTGCAATCAGTACGTAGTGCACCCCTGAACTCTGTACATGGCACACCCCTTAACCCTGCACTCGGTACGTAGAGCACCTCTGAACACTGCACTGTGTACATAGCACACCCCTGAACTCTGCACTTTGTACATAGTGCACCCCTGAACTCTGCACTCGGTACATAGTGCACCCCTGAACTCTGTACGTAGCACACCCCTTAACCCTGCACTGGGTACGTAGAGCACTCTGTACATTGCGCACCCCTGAACTCAGCACTCTGTAGTGCACCCCTGAACTGTGCACTTTGTACGTAACGGACCCCTGAACTCTGTACGTAGCGCACCCCTGAACTCTGTACGTAGCGCACCCCTGAACTCTGTACGTAGCGCACCCCTGAACTCTGCAATCAGTACGTAGCGCACCCCTAAACTCTGCAATCAGTACGTAGTGCACCCCTGAACTCTGTACATGGCACACCCCTTAACCCTGCACTCGGTACGTAGAGCACCTCTGAACACTGCACTGTGTACATAGCACACCCCTGAACTCTGCACTTTGTACATAGTGCACCCCTGAACTCTGCACTCGGTACATAGTGCACCCCTGAACTCTGTACATAGCACACCCCTTAACCCTGCACTGGGTACGTAGAGCACTCTGTACATTGCGCACCCCTGAACTCAGCACTCTGTAGTGCACCCCTGAACTGTGCACTTTGTACGTAACGGACCCCTGAACTCTGCACTCGGTATGTAGTGTACCTCTGAACTCTGCACTTGGTACGTAGCGCACTCCTGAACTCTGTACGTAGCCCACCCCTTAACCCTGCACTGGGTACATAGAGCACTCTATACATTGCACACCCCTGAATTCTGCACTCAGTACGTAGTGCACTCCTGAACTCTGCACTCAGTACGTAGTGCACCCCTGAACTCTGCACTCGGTACATAGTGCACCCCTGAACCCTGCACTGGGTACGTAGAGCACCTCTGAACTGCAGTCTATACATAGTGCACCCATGAACTCTGCACTCTGTACATAGCGCACCCCCAAACTCTGTACATAGCGCACCCTTGAACTCTGTACTTTGTACGTAGTGCACCCCTGAACCCTGCATTTGCTAGGTAGTGCACCCCTGAACTCTGCACTCTGTACATAGGGGCCCCCTGAACTTTGCACTCTGTACGTAGGGCACCCCTGAACTCGGTACATAGTGAACCCCTGAACCCTGCACTGGGATCCATAAAGCACCTCTGAACTGCAGTCTGTACATAGCGCACCCCTGAACTCTGCACTCTGTACATAGCGCACCCCTGAACTCTGCACTGTGTACATAGTGCACCCCCAAACTTTGCACTCTGTACATAGCGCACCTTTGAACTCTGAACTCTGTACGTAGTGCACCCCTGAACCTTGCATTTGCTAGGTAGTGCACCCCTGAACCCTTCACTCTGTACGTATGGCACCCCTGCACTCTGTACGTAGCGTGCCCCTGAACTCTGTACGTAGCGCACCCCTGAACTCTGTACGTAGCGCACCCCTAAACTCTGCAATCAGTACGTAGTGCACCCCTGAACTCTGTACATGGCACACCCCTTAACCCTGCACTCGGTACGTAGAGCACCTCTGAACACTGCACTGTGTACATAGCACACCCCTGAACTCTGCACTTTGTACATAGTGCACCCCTGAACTCTGCACTCGGTACATAGTGCACCCCTGAACTCTGTACGTAGCACACCCCTTAACCCTGCACTGGGTACGTAGAGCACTCTGTACATTGCGCACCCCTGAACTCAGCACTCTGTAGTGCACCCCTGAACTGTGCACTTTGTACGTAACGGACCCCTGAACTCTGCACTCGGTATGTAGTGTACCTCTGAACTCTGCACTTGGTACATAGCGCACTCCTGAACTCTGTACGTAGCCCACCCCTTAACCCTGCACTGGGTACATAGAGCACTCTATACATTGCACACCCCTGAATTCTGCACTCAGTACGTAGTGCACTCCTGAACTCTGCACTCAGTACGTAGTGCACCCCTGAACTCTGCACTCGGTACATAGTGCACCCCTGAACCCTGCACTGGGTACGTAGAGCACCTCTGAACTGCAGTCTATACATAGTGCACCCATGAACTCTGCACTCTGTACATAGCGCACCCCCAAACTCTGCACTCTGTACATAGCGCACCCTTGAACTCTGTACTTTGTACGTAGTGCACCCCTGAACCCTGCATTTGCTAGGTAGTGCACCCCTGAACTCTGCACTCCTGGTATTTATTGTCCTTTTTAAGATCCTTCTGCTGTTAGTGCAATTTTGCAACAACCACTTTCAATGCGGATTGGCTGGTTGAGTACTTGCACCTATTCTCTGAGACAAGAAAGCCCTGATATATAATTTATTATACGGAGAAGAGCGTATGTAACGATCATAGAGGAAGTCCCCGATCCAGAGGTAGCAGATACTTTGCAGAAACATGTGACAGCGCCGCCATGCTAACATATTGGTTTTGTAATTGAAGTTTATTTGAAACTGTGACGGACAGATTGATGAAGCAACTTAACGAACAAATGCATCAACCTCCTATCTTCACAGTGACACGGGAAACAGCGGTATAACAAACGAGACATGAACTCAATACAAGAGAGATAGATGTGGACTGCTTACTGCAGATCTGAGTGGTAATTGTGCATTTGCTTTGTTTAAAAGTTGAAGAACAAAGGACATTGTACAACATTCAGTTGTCTGTTACAATGTATTTTAGTTTAATTTAAAGGGATTTCCAGTTTACCTGTTGGGGTATTTATCCTTTGTGATCTTTTTGATAATTAAAATGAAGAAAGATGGCGCATTATTGAAGATATGCAAGTCTCATGCTATGGCTTACTGTAATTAAAGTGGAATTATGGCCTCTTTTTTTTTTTTAAACCAAACATGCTTCAGCACTTAAAGCGGAACTGAAGTTCCGATGTCACAACCAGCGAGCAGGCAGGATTTTGTTGCATGCAATATACAGTGGATATAAAACGTCTACACATCCCTAATAATGTCAGATTTCTGTGATGTGAAAAAAGATAAATAATTTTCAGAACTTTTTCCAGCTTAAAGAGGAAGTAAACCCTCCTCTGACACTTTTACTTATAGGTAAGCCTATGATCAGACTTACCTATAGGTACTGTAAATATCTCCTAAACATGTACCGTTTAGGAGATATTTACCTTACATGCAGCCAGTGACGTCACTGGCGAATGCGCTCTGAAGGAACGGCCGCTCGTGCCGTTCCTTCAGAGCCCCGTGCCGTGACCGTCGGCTCCCGCGTGCGTGCGCGGGAGTGACGTCACCGCGGCTCCGGCCAATCAGATGGCCGGATGCCGCGATCCCGGATGATCCATGTCCAGTCGCCCGTCATAGAGGTAAGCGAGCAGCATGGCGGGGGCTCATTCTAAGGTAAGTATTTGATAATGAGCT
Organism: Pelophylax lessonae; assembly: GCF_965119305.1. Classification (NCBI taxonomy): domain Eukaryota; kingdom Metazoa; phylum Chordata; class Amphibia; order Anura; family Ranidae; genus Pelophylax; species Pelophylax lessonae. The sequence continues at coordinate 659,799,587 of NC_138770.1, forward strand.
AGTATGCATACTAGCTCATTATGTCTTTCTCTTTCAGGATGAAAATTTTTTTTTTCGGTTTACAACCTCTTTAAGTGCGGGTTCACATATGTGATGTCAGACATCACATGTGATTCAGAGCGCACTGCTCTGCAAATCACATGCGGCGTCTGTGCGTTGCGAATTCAGCCATACAGATTGTATGGGTGAATTTGCATCGCATTTAGACCAAAGTCGCGCAAGACCCTTTTTTGGTCCGCACCAGAATCAAATCTCATGAGTGTTCACACCCAGGGCCGACCCTACCATGGGTCCCAGGCGGCACTTAGAGAGGGGCGGCCCCCGGCCGCCTCTTCTCTTCTTCTTCGCCTCTCGCAAAAAAAAAAAAAGGTCAGCGGCTGGCCCGACATGCACACTGCGCATGCGCCGCCGCCGCCGCCACACCACTCGGCAAAGCCCGTAAACGTTCGGCTATTTCCGGGAATAGCCGAACATGTATTAGCTCTCCCGAGCGGCGGCGGCGCATGCGCAGTGTGCATGTCAGGCCGGCCGCGGACGTGTTGACGTGTGGTGCCGTGCGGCGCCATTTTTAAATCCTAAGGCGCCCTTTAGGAATAGGTAAGTGAGACTGCACACTACCTGTCATTATGCGGGGCTGCAGGCATACTACAGAAGATGCAGTGCTGCGGGCATGGTACATGCCCACAGCACTGCATCTCCTGTAGTATGCCCACAGCCCCGCATTCTCTTGTACCATGTCAGTCTCCTGCACCATGCCCGCAGACCCTGCATTCTCCTGCACCATGCCCACAGACCCTGCATTCTCCTGTACTATGCCCGCAGCCCCGAATTCTCCTGCACCATGCCCGCAGACCCTGCATTCTCCTGCACCATGCCCGCAGCCCCGCATTGTTCTGTACCATGCCCGCAGCCCCGCATTCTCCTGTACCATGCCTACAGCCCTTCATTCTTCTGTACCATGCCCGCAGCAGTGCATTCTCCTGTACCATACCCACAGCACTGCATTCTTCTGTACCATACCCACAGCACTGCATTCTCCTGTACCATGCCTACAGCCCTGCATTCTTCTGTACCATGCCCGCAGCCCTGCATTCTCCCGTACCATATCCGCCACCCTGCGTTCTTCTGTACCATGCCCGCAGCCCTGCATTCTCCTGTACCATGTCCGCCACCCTGCATTCTTCTGTACCATGCCCCCAGCCCTGCAGGGCACTGTGGCACTATAGACAGTATAAAGCCTGGTGTGCTCATCTGCCCAGTGTCTACTGCTCTGTCCTGCTCCTGCTGTCACTCCGTACACACTCACACCCCTCTGACTGCTTTCATAGTCCTATAGAATGTGGGGGCCTCTTGGAGGGCGTGAATTTTTTTTTTTTGGGGGGGGCAGCATTTCATTCTCGGACCCAGGCAGCACAATGTCTTGGGCCAGCCCTGTCATGCACCATGCCCGCAGACCCTTCATTCTCCTGTACTATGCCCGCAGCCCCGCATTCTCCTGCACCATGCCCGCAGACCCTGCATTCTCCTGCACCATGCCCACAGACCCTGCATTCTCCTGCACAATGCCCGCAGACCCTGCATTCTCCTGCACCATGCCCGCAGACCCTGCATTCTCCTGTACTATGCCCGCAGCCCCGCATTCTCCTGCACCATGCACGCAGACCCTGCATTCTCCTGCACCATGCCCGCAGCCCCGCATTCTCCTGCACCATGCCCGCAGACCCTGCATTCTCCTGCACCATGCCCACAGACCCTGCATTCTCCTGCACCATGCCCGCAGACCCTGCATTCTCCTGCACCATGCCCACAGACCCTGCATTCTCCTGCACCATGCCCACAGACCCTGCATTCTCCTGCACCATGCCCGCAGACCCTGCATTCTCCTGCACCATGCCCACAGACCCTGCATTCTCCTGTACTATGCCCGCAGCCCCGCATTCTCCTGCACCATGCCCGCAGACCCTGCATTCTCCTGCACCATGCCCACAGACCCTGCATTCTCCTGCACCATGCCCGCAGACCCTGCATTCTCCTGCACCATGCCCACAGACCCTGCATTCTCCTGTACTATGCCCGCAACCCCGCATTCTCCTGCACCATGCCCGCAGACCCTGCATTCTCCTGCACCAGGCCCGCAGACCCTGCATTCTCCTGCACCATGCCCGCAGCCCCGCATTCTCCTGCACCATGCCCGCAGACCCTGCATTCTCCTGCACCATGCCCGCAGACCCTGCATTCTCCTGCACCATGCCCGCAGACCCTGCATTCTCCTGTACTATGCCCGCAGCCCCGCTTTCTCCTGCACCATGCCCGCAGACCCTGCATTCTCCTGTACTATGCCAGCAGCCCCGCATTCTTTCTTCATGGGGAGCGATCGTGGGTGCCCGGCGGCAGTTGTGCCCGCTGGCCCCCATTGATCGGCTTCTCCGCTGGCGAGTGGGTGTGCGCCCCCAGTATTGCTTCCGCGGAACCCCGTACAGGTACGCTGATTCATGGGAACCTGCCGACCTTCCACCGTATATAGGCGGCAGCTGGTCGGCAAGTGGTTAAATAGCCACCTGGCAGCTGAACACAGATGTAACTGATCATTACAGCCTGCTGGCTTCTGGGAGACACCTGCTGGTGGACACTGGAACTGCAGCAGTCAGCCTAGAGCAGCACAGTGCCACCAGCAGGTGAACTCAATCCTAACAGGCTGCTTAATACCCCTCTGCATTTATCTTCCCATCACTTGCCTGGGGCGAGCGCTCGGAGCCAAGACAAACTCCGCTTATCAGTCAGTTATCCCCTTGCTAGTTATGTTGTTAGACAGCCACAGGGGGGAGTGCTCTGCCTACCTATGCTCAAAGCACATCGGAACATGGGACAAAGTACTGTGTGAACTTTGTTCTTTGGAAGACAGGAGAATAAAAAACAAAACAAAATAACTCCAGTTCTTCTTTTAGGCTCCATTCACATATAGGCGTCTCGGATCGCGGGCAGAATTGCCGTGGTTCTGCCCGCAAACCGTAACATTGCAAGTCGCGGGACGCCCGTGCGATTCCCGTGACTTGCAATGACACCCCAAACACGGTGCAATTTTGCTGCGATTGTCGCCCGACGAATCACAGTAAAATCGCGCAAACAGAATAACGGGACGCCTGTCGTCCAAAAGAAGTTCTTGTACTTTTTTTTGGGGGACAGGCGTCCCGCTATTCTGTTTGCGCAATATTACTGTGATTCGTCGGGCGACAATCGCAGCAAACAGAATAGCGGGACGCCTGTCCCCCCCCCCCCCAAAAAAGTACAAGAACTTCTTTTGGACGACAGGCGTCCCGTGATTCTGTTTGGGCGATTTTACTGCGATTCGTCGTGCGACAATTACGGCAAAATCACGCCGCGTTTGGGGTGCCATTGCAAGTTACGGGAATCGCACGGGTGTCCCGCGACTTGCAATGGCTCGGGATTGCAGGCAGAATCGCGGCAATTCTGCCCGAGATCCCAGACGCCTATATGTGAATAGAGCCTAAACTCTCCTCCTTGTATTTATAATCTCTGTGCAAAATGATGGGCAGCTTTCAAGTAGAGCTAAATCTGTGAGAATAAAAGTATGTCAGAAGCCTAAGGCTGGCCATACATGTTTAATTTTCTTGTACAATTCTTGTAAACACAGCTGACCGTTCTTCTCTCTGAATAATCACAGAGCGCCTGTGATCCTTCTATATAGGATCACAGATTTCTATGGTCATTTCAAAATCCCAACCCCCCCACAGTTAGTAAACACTCCCCTAGGCTCACATTTAACCCCTTGATCACCAACTAGCTTAGCCCCTTCCCTGCCAGTGTCATTATTACAGTAACAGTGCATATTTTTATCACTGATTACTGTAGTAATGTCACTGGTCCCCCCAAAAGTGTCAAAAAAGTCAGTTAGGGGTCCGATCTGTCCGCCGCAATGTCGCAGTCCCACAAAAAGTCGCAGATCGCCACCATTACTAGTAAAAAATAAATAAATAAATAAAAATGACATAAATCTTTCCCCTAGTTTGTAGATGTGATAACTTTTGTGCAAACCAATCAAAATACGCTTATTGCTATTTTTTTTACCAAAAATATGTAGCAGAAAACAAATTGGCCTAAAAGGATGAAAAATGTTGATATTTACATTTTTTTTTTTGGGAATGTTATATAAGAGAATGTGAAAAATATATATTTTTTTTCAGAATTGTCGCTCTTTTTTTGTTTATAGTGCAAAAAATAAAAATCGCACAGGTGATCAAATACCGCCAAAAGAAAGCTCTATTTGTGGGAAAAAAAGGACATCAATTTTATTTAGGTAGAGCGTCACACAACCGCCCAATTTTCCATTAAAGTAACGCAGTGTCAAATCGCAAAATATGGCCTGGTCATTAAGGGGGCAAATTATTCCGGTACAAAACTGGTTAAAGGGCAACTTTACTTTTGTGGGGAAAAAAAACAGAAAATAAAGAAAAAACAATATAGCGTATACAATTGCGACACAAATCATATTGTAATTGAAAGTTATTAAAAATGACCTTTCCTTTTCAATTTGCAGCTGTTGTATTTTTCTGAAAATGCAATATGGCCACCTGGAGCTGTCCTGTACACAGAATGTATACTGACCACACCCCCAGAAACATCATTTCCTGCTTGTCTGATTGGCTCACCAATTTTCCCAGAAGTCTGCACTAAGATGCAAGTCAAATTTCTGGCATCCCCTGCAACAAAAATGTCATTTTTGGTGAGATACTCCCAATAGGAACACATCTTAAGGGATGCAGGCCCAGCAGCCTCCCTCATTAGAGCCCTGCAGCTGCCACAGCTGACAGATAATCATGAAACCACTCCCATTAGACCCACTCAGCACAGAGGAACAAACAATGATTTCTTCAGAATAACAAAAGGTAGGAATCAACAAAGTTTGTTAAAGAGGTTGTAAACCGAGAAAAAAATTTTTTCTCTTCTTTACATCCTGAAAGAGAAACACATAATGAGCTAGTATGCATCGCATAGTAGCTCATTATGAAATACTTACCTTAGAACGAGCCCCCGCCGTGCCGTCCGCTTACCTGTATGACGGGCGACATGTATAGTCGCCCGTCTTCCGGGATCGCGGCATCCGGCCATCTGATTGGCCGGAGCCGCGGTGACGTCACTCCCGCGCACGCGCGCGGGAGCCGACGGTCACGGCACGGGGCTCTGAAGGAACGGCACGATCTGCCGTTCCTTCAGAGCGCATGCGCCAGTGACGTCACTGGCTGCATTAAAGGTAAATATCTCCTAAACGGTGCATGTTTAGGAGATATTTACAGTACCTATAGGTAAGCCTTAATATAGGCTTACCTATAGGTACAACTTCCTGAGGAGGGTTTACTTCCTCTTTAAAATCCCTGTAATGTACAGAGATCACCCAGAAGGGAATGTTTTTTTTCTCAACAAAAGTGGAGTTACGCTTTAAAAGTTACTTAACTCCGGTTACCGTGTGTTCATGATCTCTGTAGACAACGAGGACCCAGGCTTTGAAGCAGTTGCTGGAGATCAGGCGAAAGCGTCTTCAGGTATAGCTTTTTCTTGCTGGTTACAGAACTTCCTTGGTGTTAAGGCATTATGGAGTCCTCCTGTCAGCTTATGCCTAACAACCTTTTATTGGGAAGTTTCAGGTTGTCAAGGTATTGTCGACTATGGTTACAAACTTGTTTACGGTAGTTACAGAACAACAGACTGCTCCAACTGTCAACTGAAATGCAACAGTGATATCTAGGTTCCCATTGTTTCAGGACAGCCTGTGTAATTGTTACCAAGGCATTCCTGTTTCTTTCTAAACAGATTGTTTTTTTTAAATGATGGAAAAAAGAAATAATTCGTATAATATATACACTATATTACCAAAAGTATTGGGACGCCTGCCTTTACACGCACATGAACTTTAATGGCATCCCATTCAGTCCGTAGGGTTCAATATTGAGTTGGCCCACCCTTTGCAGCTATAACAGCTTCAACTCTTCTGGGAAGGCTGTCCACAAGGTTTAGGAGTGTGTCTATGGGAATGTTTGACCATTCTTCCAGAAGCGCATTTGTGGGGTCAGGCACTGATGTTGGATGAGAGGCCTGGCTCACAGTCTCCGCTCTAATTCATCCCAAAGGTGTTCTATCGGGTTGAGGGCAGGCCAATCAACTTCCTCCACCGCAAACTCGCTCATCCATGTCTTTATAGAGCTTGTTTCATACTCCCAACTTTGTGGGAACAGTTTGGGGATGGTTCCTTTCTGTTCCAACATGACTGCACACCAGTGCACAAAGCAAGGTCCATAAAGACATGGATGAGCGAGTTTGGGGTGGAGGAACTTGACTGACCTTCAGAAAGTCCTGACCTCAACACAATAGAAAACCTTTGGGATGAATTAGAGTGGAGACTGCAAGCCAGGCCTTCTCTCCAACATCAGTGCCTGGCCTCACAAATGCGCTTCTGGAAGAATGGTCAAACATTCCCATAGACACACTCCTAAACCTTGTGGACAGCCTTCCCAGAAGAGTTGAAGCTGTTATAGCTGCAAAGGGTGGGCCAACTCAATATTGAACCCTACGGACTAAGACTGGGATGCCATTAAAGTTCATGTGCGTGTAATGGCAGGTGTCCCAATACTTTTGGTAATATAGTGTGTGTGTGTGTGTATATGTATATATATTAAAAAAAATCTCAAATGCAACACACATCTTAGTCATAACTTCCTTGCTGGGTAAACCACTGACTGCAAACACGCAGCAAGCACAATGTGAACAGTTTCATCTCCCATTCTGCATGCATTTTTCATGTTAGTGACTCACTAGGCAGTGAAGTCCTTGTCATGGATAATTTTTATTAATGCAAAGGTATACATACAACAGCCAAAAAACAATGGCAACAAAGCAGTCTACAAAAGACAGTAAATATAAAAGGAATTACATACACAATGACCAGACAGCCATCAGTATAATCAAGCATATTAAACCATCTCGAAACTGTGTTAGAAAATTAAAACCCCCCCCCAACCCCCCCCCCCCTCAACCCCCCCCCCCCCTCAACCCCCCCCCCCCAACCATCCGACCTATACAGAAACAGAATTGTAATTTGAGTACCATTACCGTAGTAAGAACATATAAACCACCAAGCGACTTAAATTGGGGCCAAGCATTAAGCACCAACATGGAGCAGCAACAATACTTCTCAGATATCTTGTAGGGGCAAGCAGAGTTTGCAGGGTCACCCACAATCATGTTCAGGAAGTCCCCCCTTAACCACTTTTATCACCGGAGGATTTTGCTGTCTTACGTCCAGGCCACTTTTTGCGTTTCGGCACTGTGCGACCTTAACTGACAATTGCGCGGTCATGCAACGCCGTACCCAAAGGAAATTTACATCCTTTTTTCCCACAAATAGAGCTTTCTTTTGGTGGTATTTGATCACCTCTGCGCTTTTTATTTTTTGCGCTATAAACAAAAAAAGAGCGTAAATTTTAAAAAAATAACAATATTTTTCACATTTTTTTTATATGAAATTCCCCCCCAAAAAATGTAAAAATCAAATTTTTTTTAAATTTTTGGCCAATTTGTTTTCTGCTACTTATGTTTGGTAAAAAAAAATGCCAATAAGCGTATTTTGATTGGTTTGCGCAAAAGTTATTGCGTTTACTAACTAAGGGAAAGATTTCTGTCATTTTTGGTGTTTTTTTTTTAACGAGTAATGGCGGCAATCTGCGATTTTTTTTTTTGCAGGACTGTGACATTGCGGCGGACAGATCGGACCCTTGACTGACACTTTTGGGGGTACCAGTGACATTACTACAGTAATCAGTGCTATACATATGCACTGTTACTGTAAAAATGACACTGGCAGGGAAGGGGTTAATTTTATTGGAGAGGGAGGGGTTAATGTATGCCTGGTGCTTACTGATGTGTGTGGGGGGAGGTGACTGAGTGACACAGGGACAGATCGCAGGTTCAGCTATGCTGAACCCTGAAATCTGACCCTGCCTGTCACTTAGGAGATCCGCCCGCTTGTGTTTACACAAGCGGGCGGATCTCCACACTCGATTCCCCGACGATCAGGGAAGAGCGGCGGTGATCACCACCGCTCCTCCCCTGGCCCGACTCCCGCTGTGACTGAAAACAGCGGGAGCGAGCCTCCGGCGGCGCGCGCGTGCCGCCGAGAAAGGGGAGTGTCTGGCGACGTAGGTCTACGTCGCCAGACAATAACGAACCACTTTGCCGCAGTAGAGCTCTAGTGAGCAGTGGCAAAGTGGTTAAACTAGATCCCGTCTACACCTCCAGGGATCCCGAAACCAAGTCTACCCAGACCAACCATATTTTATCGAAATTTTTCGAGCAACCCCTAGCAAAATAGGTAAGCTTGTAGAGAGGTAATGCATTATTAATGAGAGAAACCCAAGCTCCCACAGAGGGAGGGTCAGGATTCTTCCACTGCAGTGCAATCATCTTTTTAGCATAAAAGAACAGGATACGGGACAATACCCTCTGAGACTGCCGGAGGCCATCCTCAGACAGGTTTCCGAGTAGACACCTGTCAGGAGAACAGACATTCGGAAGAGCCAGCTTTTCCTGGTCATGGATAATAGCACATCCTGGTATTAGTCACTTTTATTATTTCCCTAGTTCTTTCTCCCATCTCAGCCAACACTGCAGGAGTAGGATAAATCAGTCTATAGTGCCGGTTCACACTGAAGCGGCACGACTTCGGGGGGGGGGGGGCGACCTGTGAAGTCGCGTGCACCGCTGTGCACCGCGACTTGCAGGGACTTCATATAATGAATGTCTATGCAAGTTGCCCCGAGGTCGCCCCGAAGTAGTACAGGACCCTTTTTCTAAGTCGGAGCGACTTGTGTCGCTCCTATTAGAACGGGTCCTGTAGCAGTCAATGGACTGCGACAGACCGCGACCTGTCAGGCTGACAAGTCGCCTGACAAGTCGCAGCAGTGTGAATGGGCTCTAGAAAAGTCTTCTGTTTTGTTTCATAATTGTTACAATAATGCGTATTCTCTCCCTGTCAGAGCACCAATATCCGTCTGTTAACAGGCTCTGAGGACCCATGAAAGCTGACCTGTCTCCTGCCTAGCTCAAGCTTGACCCCAGAAATGATCAGTTAATAAAACCTTCAGGTTTCTCTTCTGTATTCCTAGTAGAATCTTTTTTTTTTTATGACTGTTTTTGAGTGTTTGTTTTCAGCTGTGAGTATAGATAGGAGATGGGACGGCTCTACAGCTTGACACCCTTCACATTTCTGCTCTGACAGGAAGAGAATACAAATAATAGGACCAATAGCTATGCATAAGAGGAAAGCCTGCAGGAAAGGCCAATACAGTAACTGAGTTCCGGTTCACACACATGCAATGCAGGAACCCTGCGAATCCACTGCGGGTTCCCGCATCGCACTAGACTCACAGGCAGTTCACACTGGCATATGCGAATCGCTGGGGATGTCAATACAAAGCTAACGACACCCCCAGAACAGTTTGCATATTGCTGTGTGAACTGTCAATTCAGACATGAATCGGATCGCATAGGTGTGCACACCCAAGCGATCCAATTCTGGTGCGGGTCCTGTGCGACTTTGATCCAAATACTTACCAGTCTATAAATGATGCCAGGTTATCATGTCCCCCCTCAGGCGTCTCTTCTCCCTGGAGAAGAGACACCTGAGGGGGGACATGATAGCAATTTTTAAATATCTCAATGGGGATCTCAGCTTAGAAAAAAAGCTGTTCAGTCGAAGGGAATGCACAAGGACTCGAGGGCATACAATGCGATTAGAGGAGAAGCATTTTAACCTCAGGCAACGTGGGGGGTTCTTTACTGTTAGGGCTACAAGATTGTGGAATTCTCTACCACAAGAGGTGGTTTCTGCGGGAAGTATGGTGGCTTTCAAAAGACTCTTAGACGTATATCTCAAGGATCAGAACATTCAGGGCTATGTGAGATGATTACAGCCACACACACCTACACAGGTTGAATTGGATGGACTGTTGTCTTTATTCAACCTCACCTACTATGTAACTATGTAACTATATATATTGTTGTTTGGCCACATCCAATATGGTTTATTATGTGTAATTTTAATATGATTGCGCTGCACTTTTCATTTATGTTTTTTTAGAGGCTTTATGTGATTGTCCTTTAGTGTTCAGCTGTCGATTCCTATTTAGGCACTCATTATTGTGAGTTCAGCGCTGAATATTTGTTCATATATCTATTTATTTTATTTAATTTTTTAAATTTTAGCACAGTTTAAAAAAAAAAAATGTGATCGTTTTTATTACTGTCACAAACAATGTAAACATCCCTTTGTGACAGTAATAGGCAGTGACAGGTACTCTTTATGGAGGGATCGGGGGTCTAAAAGACCCCAGACCCCTCCACTGCACTTCAATGTATTCAAAATGCCGAAATCTGCATTTTTGAATACTGACAGTTTTTTAAATTTGGCGCCTTTAGCCCCCAGTAACCCGGATGTGACGTCATCACGTCGCTTCCGGGTTACAACATCCGAGACCCGATGACATGTCGGCTGGTTGCTCTGGTTTCCCAGTGGGACGGGAGACCCGGGCAGAGCTGTGGAAGGCGGCGGGGGGGGGGGGGGGGGGGTTCGTCCCGCGTCCCCGTCCCCTCCCCTCCCTCTCGCTGGGGTAACGGCCAATCAGTTGACCGGGCCGCATCGGTCATTATCACCTGAAAGCCGACCGCGGGCTCTAAAAAATGGCATCTAGCTGCAGGCATCACCCCCTTACAACCACTTCTAGCTGACGTAGAGCTACGTCGATTTGCGGGAAGTGGTTAAAATGATTCTAAGAAAATAAAATTGCATGCTTAAGGGTTTTCTTAAAGTGTTTCTAAAGGCAGAAGGTTTTTTACCCCCCAACCCCCCCCTCCCCCCTTCCCCAATACTTACCTTAGCCTGATCTCAATCCGGTGCTGGGCCTGAAAGCAGAATCTCTCCCCACTCTCTCCCTCCTCACAGGGGAGATTGATAACAATAAAAGCCATTGGCTCCTGCTGCTGTCAATGAGCTTGTGATGAGAGACCTTGGGGGGGGGGGGGGGGGGGGCGAGCCTGCACTGTCTGTATCTATGGACACAGGCAGGACGGCTCTGGATCGAGCCGCAGGTGTGCCGCCATAGGAAGCGACTTCCTCTGGTGGCACAACAAGAAGAGGAGGAGCCTGGAGTATTGGTGGGGGACCCAAGAAGAGGAGGATTAGGGCTGCTCTGTGCAAAACCATTACACAGAGTGGGTAAGTATAACATGTTTGTTATTTCAAAAAAATGTCCATTACAATAACTTTAAAGTAGAATTTCAGACAAATCCTAACTAGTTTAAAAATGCTCCCTCCCCCATCCTAACACCCATGCTGATTAACCTATGTAAAGAAAAGTCATATACGTACCTATTTTTAGTCAACTCTGTTCTGGTCATGTTATCCTCCTTGTCAGCCAATGACAGCTGCAGGGGAGAGGAGAGAGCGTTCAACATCAGCTGGAATGCCTGGGAGCAGTGACATCACCCATATGCCCTTTTGGCCCATCCATTGTTGGTGCTCCCTCCTTCCCTCTGCACCAGCTCTTGGCTAACACAGGGGAGCCGGATCACGTGACCATATTGGACCATAGGCTCCTGTGACCCATCCATTGTTAGCGCTCCATCCTCTTCCCTGCAGCAGCTGCTGGCTGACACAGGGGAGCCGGATCATGTGACCAGATTAGACCATAGGCTCCTGTGACCCATCCATTGTTAGCACTCCATCCTCTCCCCTGCAGCAGCTCCAGGCTGACACAGGGGAGCCGGATCACGTGACCAGATTGGACCATAGGCTCCTGTGACCCATCCATTGTTAGCACTCCATCCTCTCCCTTGCAGCAGCTGCTGGCTGACTCAGGGGAGCCGGATCACATAACCGGATTAGACCTTAGGCTCCTATGACCCATCCATTGTTAGCACTCCATCCTCTCCCCTGCAACAGCTCCTAGCTGACACAGGGGAGCTGGATCACGTGACCAGATTGGACCATAGGCTCCTAGGGCCCATCCATTGTTGGCGCTCCCTCCTCTTCCCTGCGGAGCTGCTGGCTAACATAGGGTAGCCAGATCACGTGGCCAGATTGGACCATAGGCTCCTATGACCCATCCATTGTTAGCGCTCCATCCTCTCCCCTGCAGCAGCTGCTGGCTGGCACAGGGGAGCCAGGTCACCTGACCAGATTAGACCATAGGCTCCTATAGCCCATCCATTGTTGGCGTTCTGTCCTCTGCCCTGCAGCAGTTGTTGGCTGACACAGGGGAGCCGGATCACATGACCGAACTGGGGAACAGCCTGTTTAATCACACCATGGGTAGAAGTGGTATGGAGAAGCAACGGGCTTGTCACCACTGGGATTAGGCTTTGAGTATGGACCCCAGTTGTTTTTTGAGTGGGAGGGTGCTCCAGGAAAAAAAGGGGGGGGGGGCACACACTTGACTCTCCAGTGTAGGTGTGCACAGCCTATTGCATTAGGGTGTGCCCCTCAAAGCTCAAACACACATCCCTGTGTGTGTGTATTACACAGTTTACTATGCTTCAGTTATGTATGAACACAGTAATCTGTACTGTGTTCATTCACAAAAGGAAGGGGGCAGTAAATGACATAGGGGCCCAGGCAGCAGGGATAATCTGCTTCATATAGGGCGTTTAGGGTGTGCCCAGGCACATCTGGCGCACCCTGTGCCCACGCCTATTCTCTCCAGCCTTTGGGATTGTAGGATTAGCCATGGACATACAAAAAAAAAGTTTAAAAACAATAGAATTGGAATGCATACACACACATTAATGGTGTGTGGGATGTTCATTAAGGTCTCTTTTAACCATTACCGCATACTAACGTATCCCTACATCGGTAAACTTTGCGGTAGTGTACCGGGATGATGCCTCTAACTAGAGGCATCATCCCGGTACCGTGGTTTAGAGCCGACGGTTGGCTTTCCTTCGGTACCGACCGATGCGGCTCGGGAGCCGCTCGATCGTTACCCGGGGGGGGGGGGGGGCGGGAGGGGACGTCCCCCCCCCCCCTCCCGCCGCCTTCCGTGGCTTTTACCGGGGCTCCCATCCCACCGGGAGCCCCGAGCACCCAGCCAGCGTGTCCGCCGGCTGGATGGAGTCCCGATCAATGCCGGAAACGGCTTCGATCAGGTCTCCGATGACGTAACCCGGAGGCGGCGTCCATGACGTCACTTCCGGGTTACTGTGCTGCAAAAGGCGGCTAATTTGAAAAACGGCTGTATGCAAAAACGCAGTTTTTGGCGTTTTGCATACAGGGAAGTGTAGTGGAGCGGTCTAGGGTCTTTTAGACCCTCGATCCCTCCATAAAGTGTTCCTGTCACTGCATATTGCTGTCACAAGGGATGTTTACATTGCTTGTGACCGCAATAAAAGTGATCAGATTTTTTTTTTTTTTAAAACTGTAATAAAGTTAAAAAAATGGGAAAAAAAAAATTTAGCTGTCCCCGTCACCGTTAGCTCGCGCACAAAAAAAAAACGTATACGGAAGTCAAGCCGCAAATTAAATCGCTGTTCAAACCACACATGTGAGGTATCGCCGCGATCACCAGAGCGTGAGCAATAATTAAAAAAAAGAGCTACACTCTAACTCTAAACTGGTAACTGTTAAATAAATTTAAAGCATCGCCTATTGAGATCTCTATTGACCGTAGTTTGTCGCCATCCCACGGGGGGGGGGCGCAGTTTTAAACCGTAACATGTTGGGTATCTATTTACTCGGCGTGACATCATCTTTCACAATATACAAAAAAAATGGGCTAACTTTACTGTTTAGTATTTTTTAAATGCAGTGAAATGTGGTTTTTCAAAATTTTTCCCAAAAAAATGGCGTTTTAAAGACCGCTGCGCAAATACCGCGTGACAAAAAATATTGCAATGACCGACATTTTATTCTCCAGAGTCTTTGCTAAAAAAATATATTTCTCTATCGCTCATTGACAGACGTAGTCCTCGGTGATACACCACCTTCGGGTTATGTTGCCTCCACAGGAGCAGGACTAGACAGGAAATTAAAAAGCTCTGGCCACACCCCAGGGGCAGTCCCAGAGGGTATATCCTCTCTCTCTCTGCTTCAGCAAATCAGTTATTTTCTGTCTAGTTAGGAGTAAGGACCTAGATACCTTGCTGGGATCTTAGGTCCTGGCAAGAATTTTTTCTTAAAGGATTTTTTAGACAGCTTTTTTTCTCCAGTGTTCCTGTGAGATCTTCAAGCAAGAAAGCTGAACTGGGCGACGGGCTGGATGTTGAGATCCGGTGGTCACCCCAGTTCAGCCTACGAGCGCGTGCAGGCCATAGCTCCGCGCTGGGTCGGCCGCGACAAAGTCCCATTAAAGGACTGTCCACGCGAGTTAAACGTCTCGCTGAAACGCCAAAGACCATGAGTCACGGCGTCCGTATCGGTCGACAGCCCTCCCGCCCCGGTGGAGAGGGGTACTGTCAGGAGTTGGTGCCCGCCTGGTTCCGGTATGGTGAGTAGTATGTTCCCCCTTTCCCCCTGACGGGTTTTGTGGTGAACGCGGGCCCCTCTCTGTATGGTAAGATAGAGTCCCTTTCTATCCTACAACATGACACAGATCCTCCTACTTTGAGTGTGATTTTATGTGTGCAAAAAGCCAGGAGGCTTGGTTTGGGAGCTAACAATCTAATTGTATACATGTTTTAAAGATGTAATCTGTGGCATTCTGGGAATCTTATGGGTTAAGAATAAGCTACCTACCAGTCAGAAGCCACGGACATGTAGACTGCCTTCCTAATCAGATCTCCAGCTATTAGCAGGCCTCCCGAACGGCCATGCGGTCCGCCAGGGCCGGTACCGCCAACCACGCCATATCCCCATGCAGAGAGAGTGTTGTGTGCCCTGCAGCACACCGCTATTCAGTACGGGCCGCCGCCATTTTTTTTTGCTGGATCGCACGAGCCGCCATTTTGGCGTAGCCTCGTGTCTCCAGCATGGGGGCGGCCATGTTTGAGGTGATCCAAACACCTCGTGGACCTTGGGGGAGGTGCCGGAAGGCGTACAGAGGGGCGGAGCCGCCTCCTTTTTTCCTGGGCAGCCAGCCAAAAGACTTCCTGTTTGTCAAGACAGCGCTGTAACCTGTTGCAGTTAAACTCTGAGCATCAAGTGGTGAGCCTGGGGGTCTATCTCTCTCTCTCGATCGATAGGGATCCCTAGCAGGTAACACTAAGGGGCTTTTGTGGCGCTGGGGGTCGAAAAAAAAAAAAAAAGTATTATTTTTGAATTATATTATCCAGGAAGTAACTGGAATTATCATGGACCCTGCCACACATATTCCCCCACCTGTTTCCCTCGAGGGGGCCACGGGACCCGCCGGTGCACAGAGTATAGAGTCATTTACAGCAATTTTGGAGTCTATGGTGGCTCGGGTGGAGGCGGCCTGTCAGGGACGGGGGTCAAGGAAGCGACCCCCGCCTACCCCTATACCATCTGACACCTCTGACTCAGATTCAGAGGTGGTCACGGCAATTGCAGGTTCCTCTGCAAGGGCTGTTATCCCAGGTAAAGCCCCCTCAGACAGTGAGGAGGACGCTTCTTCTCCTGCTATTATTCAGGAAGAAGCATTGGTGGACGCACTAGTTGTGGCAGTGCAGGAAACCTTAAAACTTGAGGCTTTACCGGCA
Source organism: Pelophylax lessonae (assembly GCF_965119305.1). Lineage (NCBI taxonomy): Eukaryota > Metazoa > Chordata > Amphibia > Anura > Ranidae > Pelophylax > Pelophylax lessonae. The sequence goes on from NC_138770.1 coordinate 659,815,304, forward strand.
GAGGCAACTGAAACAGAGATTCCTTTTGGTACTAATAAGCCCATCAAGACGATGAAGGCTTTTCCTGTACCTAAATGTTTCGGTAATCAGATTAAAGGAGAATGGGAGCATTCTAAACGTACCTTTACTATTTCCAAGCGTATTGCTAGACGCTATCCGTTTGAGGAATCCATCATTAAGAAATGGACGGTACCACCAGTCGTGGATCCGCCTATTTCCAGGCTGAATAAAGCCACGGTTATTCCAGTGGAGGACACTTCGTCCTTTAAGGATCCGGTGGATCGAAAGATGGAAGCAGAGTCCCGCACCATCTTCTCTCTGATAGGGTCAGCTTTTAGACCAGTAATTGTTATTGGTCTAGTTTCCCACTACAGTTTATCTGTGACGCAGCCTTGGACACTACTCCCTTATTAGGGCATGCATCTAAGTCAGCGGTGATCCTCAGACGTGTGCTGTGGTTAAAATGCTGGTCAGCTGACCTAGGTTCCAAAAAGACCTTGACAAATCTCCCCTTTCAGGGGAATCGTCTATTTGGGGCCAACCTAGATGAAATCATTAAGGATGCCACTGGGGGCAAGAGCACTTTTTTGCCACAGGCTGCTAAAGCTAAGGGACCTCGCAACAAGCGAGGACCTTTCTTTACCGCCCATAAAGGGCGCCCGGCTGGTACTAGCGGGAAAGGCAAGACTCCTCCAGGAGGGTTCAAGAAGGGGACCAACCCAGCCAAACCCGAAGCAAAGGAGTACACAGCCTGAAGGTGCGCCCCCACCCGGTTTCAGGGTGGGGGGACGTTTTCACCGGTATTCAGGACATTAGATCGAGCATCAACCACTACTACCGGTGCGATTCTTCCCTTCCAACATTTAAGTACTACAGGAAGCGGTAGTTACCGTTCCCTGAATAGATCTTTTCCTTTACCTTTTCCCAAGATTAGTCCCGATACCTCACAGGAATCGGATCTGGTTGACCAGATAGGCCAAGTAGCCTCTAGTCGGGTGACTTCGGTCCCTGAGGTTCAACCAGAAAAGATCACCTTTCCTGATAACTATCAGGTATCTGATAAATGTGTGGGAACAGAAAACGACCAGACTTTCTCGGATGGTCGGGGCCAGATACCTCTAGGGACGCCTGGTTCAGATTCAATCAGCGCCAGTGGTCCTAGAAATTCTAGGCTGGCCTCCTCAAGCCGGCCTGGCCGACTTGGACATGTTAGTCGTACACGTTCCGTGGGAACTTCGTCTCAGGGAGTGTCTGTGGTCTCAAGGACCAATTTACCATCATGCTTTACAGTCGCTGGGTTTAATGGCCTGGCCATTGAGACCCAAGTACTGAAGGACAGAGGTTTGTCAGCTTCAGTCATTCCTACCCTTATTAAAGCAAGGAAAGCGACTTCCAGCAAAGTCTATTATCACACATGGAAAACTTATATTGCGTGGTGCGAATCTTTAGGATTTCCTCCACGTACCTATTCGGTGTCTCGAATATTGGCCTTTTTGCAACAAGGGGTTGAGCAGAAGCTAGCCTTGAGCACCATCAAGGGTCAAGTTTCAGCATTAGCAATCTTCTTTCAGAAGCCTTTAGCTACCAAATCCTTGGTGCGGAATTTCATCCAGGGGGTGCGGCACATGGCTCCTCCAGTCCGCGCGCCCTTACCGCCTTGGGATCTTAATTTGGTTTTGTCGGTTCTACAGAAACCTCCCTTTGAAAACATCAGGGAGATTCCCTTGCTTACTTTATCCCAGAAGGTGGCCTTCTTGGTGGCTATTACTTCTGCTCGCAGGGTGTCAGAACTGGCTGCATTATCATGCCAGTCCCCATACCTAGTGATTCATAGGGATAAGGTAGTACTTCATCCTAAGCCATCTTTTCTTCCCAAGGTGGTTTCAGATTTTCATCTGAATGAAGATATTGTACTACCTTCCTTGTGTCCTCAGCCCAAGCATCATCGGGAACATGCGTTGCATTCCTTAGATGTGGTTCGGGCAATCAGGGTATACCTGAAAGCTACGGAATCATTCCGTAAGACGGATTCACTTTTTGTGATCACGGATGGCCCCAGAAAGGGTTTGCCTGCATCTGCCGCGACCATTGCCAAATGGATTAGACAAACGGTGGTACAGGCTTATTCTATTAAGGGTCAGAGTCCTCCGTTCCCTGTTAAGGCGCACTCCACTCGAGCGCTCAGTACTTCCTGGGCCTTTCGCCATCAGGCGTCAGTGGTCCAGGTATGTAAGGCGGCCACCTGGTCGTCGGTACATACCTTTACAAAGTTCTATAAAATTGATGTGACGGCATCGGCGGATGCCTCATTTGGCCGCAAGGTTTTGCAGGCCGCAATTTGAGGAGACCGGTGGTCTACCTCGAGGGTTTTTTCTGTTTGAAAAAAAAAAAAAAAAAATTTTTTTCTCTTTTTTTTGTTGAGTCTCATTAAGGATGAGCATTGTAAACTTCTAGTTGGCACCGGTTGGGCCTTCTAGATTGGGATTTGATTTCCATTTTCCCACCCCTCAGTTGTGATACTGCTCTGGGACGTCCCGAAGGTGGTGTATCACCGAGGACTACGTCTGTCAATGAGCGATAGAGAAAAATGGATTTTTGTAAAATCTTACCGTAAAATCCTTTTCTCTTAGCTCATTGACAGACGTAGTCCCCGCCCCTCTGTTTTTTGAGTTGGGTTAAAATCTCTAAAGACTGCTTTTTCACATAACTGATTTGCTGAAGCAGAGAGAGAGAGGATATACCCTCTGGGACTGCCCCTGGGGTGTGGCCAGAGCTTTTTAATTTCCTGTCTAGTCCTGCTCCTGTGGAGGCAACATAACCCGAAGGTGGTGTATCACCGAGGACTACGTCTGTCAATGAGCTAAGAGAAAAGGATTTTACGGTAAGATTTTACAAAAATCCATTTATATATATATATATATATATATATATATATATATATATATATATATATATATATATATATATATATATATATAATGTTTGGGGGTTGTAAGTAGTTTTCTAGGAAAAAATACTGTTTTTAACTTGTGAACAAAAAGTGTCCGAAATAGGGCTGGGGCTTAAGTGGTTAAAGCTGGATTGTAACAATTCTCAGTGGAGCTACGAATGACTCCATAGCTTTATTTCTAAACTCTCTGGAGTGTTACCGTTGTCAGTAAATTAAGTACAAGTGACCTTGAGGGTCTTCATTTGCTCCACAGTCTTCACTAATGACTTTACTACCATTGGGCTTCTGCTATTTAAGCTTCGCTACATTTTACAGATAAGCTCATCCGAAACGGAAGGAGCTGTCTTCAGGTATGTTCTGTTCCTTGGCACAGTGTGTGGGAGAACCAAACTAATGAATCCACTTTTCGTATGCTTCAGTGGGCAGGTGGATGGGGTTATGCCTTCTGAGATGTTTATGTGCTGATCTCACTGTGCTAAACTCATGGAGAGCGTGTAGAGAAGGATGAGCTGGCTAAGGTGAGGAAAATTATAATAAATGTAAGTAGAACTATCCTCCTGTTCCTCAATGTTCTCCTAACATTGTATGACCTAACCAACGCAGAAGGCCCATCAACGTCTCCTGATCAGGATCTGGTCCCTCTAGGGAGGACCTCAGGTGGGCAGTGGGGGGTTAGGGCTTCTCAGGATGGTAACCATCAAGAATTGTGTGACATATTATGCATATAGTATATTAGCTACACAAATATTACTGCGTGAGCACTGACTCCTGTGTATGTCTCATTCCAAACAAAGAACAAGTCCAACACCACAGACAGACCAAGTGCTCAAGTTTAGGAATTTTTAGACAGTATTGCCTAGAGCAGGGGTCTCCAAAGGGCCAGCTTACTGTCCTTCAGACTTTCGGAGGGCCAGAATATGGCCAGTGGGAGTGGGCAATTCCCTGGTCGTCAGTGGAAGTAAAAATTGCCTTATCAAAGGGATGAATATTGACCCATTTTATCAGTAATAGAAATAGTGCCCCATCATTGATGTCAATGGGAGGAATAGTGCCCCATCATTGATGTCAATGGGAGGAATAGTGCCCCATCATTGATGTCAGTGGATGGAATGGTGCCCTATCATTGGTGTCAGAGGAAGGAAAATTACCCATCATTTGTGTCAATGAGTGGAATAGTGCCCCATCATTTGTGTCAGTGGGAGAAATACTGCCCCATCATTGGTGTCAGTGAGAGGAATAGTGCCCCATCATTGGTGTCAGTGAGAGGAATAGTGCCCTATAATTTGTGTCAGTGAGAAAAATAGTGCCCCATCATTGGCATCAGTGGGAGGAATAGTGCCCTGTCATTGGTGCCAATAAGAGAAATAATGCCCCATCGTTGATGTCAGTGGATGGAATGGTGACCTATCATTGGTGTCAGAAGAAGGAAAAGTCCCCTATCATTGGTGTCAGTGGGAGGAATAGTGCCCTATCCTTGGTGTCAGTGGGAGGAATAGTGCCCCATAATTGGTGTCAGTGGGAGGAATAGTGCCCTATCATTGGCATCAGTGGGAGGAATAGTGCCCCGTCATTGGTGTCAGTGGGAGGAATAGTGTCCCATCATTGTTGTCAGTGGGAGGAATAGTGCCCCATCATTGGTGTCAGTGGGAGGAATAGTGCCCCGTCATTGGTGTCAGTGGGAGGTATAGTGTCCCATCATTGGTGTCAGTGGGAGGAATAGTGCCCCATCAATGGTGTCAGTGAGAGGAATAGTGCCCCATCAATGGTGTCAGTGGGAGGAATAGTGCCCTATCATTGGCATCAGTGGGAGGAATAGTGCCCCGTCATTGGTGTCAGTGAGAGGCATAGTGCCCCATCATTGGTGTCAGTGGGAGGAATAGTGCCCCATCATTGGTGTCAGTGGGAGGAATAGTGCCCCATAATTGACATCAGTGGGAGAAATTGTGCCCCATCATTGGTGTTATTGAAAGAACAGTACCTCATCATTGGTGTCAGTGAGAGAAATAGTGCCTCTTGATTGGTAGCAGTGAGAGGAATAGTGCCCCAGCATTGGTGGCTCCTGCTGCTATCAATCTGTCCAATGAGGAGAAAGACAGCAGCTGGAGCCGCTGCGCTTGTGCACATCGCTGGATCGGATCGGGCTCAGGTAAGAAAAGGGCGGGGGCTTGGTGGAGCTGCAGCAGCAAAGGTTTTTTACCTTGGGCCCCTTTTTTGGCTTTCCAATCCGGTCCGCCTGTCAGTTTTTCAGGTGGACCTGATCGGATGCTCCATGCACCCCTATGGAGCAGTGGATGTCAGCGGTGACATGTCCGCTGACACCCGCTGCTCTCCGATCCTGTCCGTGAAATCAAGATGGATGGAAACCCTATTTTCCCTCCCTCTGGAGGATCGGATCAGATGAAAAAGGACAGGCAGTCCATTTTCATCCGATCTCCCCATAGAGGAGAGCGGGGATCTGACAGCTCTGTCTTTGCAAAGTAAGCGAAGATGGTACTGTCATCCGCCTGCTCAGCGGGGATCTGCGGATCGATCCTTCACTTAGCAAAACAAAGTCCGCCGGGCGGAAAGCCCCGTGTGAGAGAACCCTTAAGGCATAGAATGCCTTAAGGGGAAAAACCTTCAGGCTTTAGAACCACTTTGATACCAGAAATATGAACATGTTGTTACAACCAGCTGGTGGAGGGGGGTGTCCCCTCCCACTCGCTGGGGTAACAATCAAGCGGCTCCCGAGCGGCATCGGTCGTTACCACCTGAAAGCCGACTGCCGCCTCTAAAAGAAATGGTACCGGGATGATGCCTCTAGCTGCAGGCATCACCCCGGTACAGCCACTTATTGCAGACAACGTAGACCTACGTCAATTTGCGGTAAGTGGTTAAAGATTGTAGGAGGAGTTTTCATTCTCCCATGACTGTCCTATGAGGCTGCAGGACCCCTGACCCTCTGTCTGGACAGTGCTGATCACATGCACTCTCCCAAGAAAAAAAAAACTCTCTAGCAAACACACCAAACAGCATGCAGCCGGTCCCCAAGGCTCTGTAGTATTAGGAAATTAATTGGGGACTATGGAAAAAGGGGAGGATCAGAGAAGACAGGATCAAACAGCCTTGTTACACAATGCAGAGGATTAACCACTTCGGTTCCACAGTGAGTATAACAAGCATGCTTTACTGCATATACAGACTGATTTTACTGTTGTGGATTTAGTCACACTTTAACACTGGGATAAAGCCCAGCTCTAGAAACTAGTAAAAAATATACCCTTGCGGTAGGGTCCTTGCATTCAAAGGGTTAAATGCTTGCATTGTGTAGAGTTGCCGGAGTAAATAGAAATACTTACCCTGGGGCAAGTACACTCTATAGAGCAGGGATATACAAACTGTGGCCCTCCAGCTGTTGCAAAACTACAAGTCCCATCATGCCTCTGTCTCTGGATGTCATGCTTGTTGCTATCAGAGTCTTGCTTTCCCTTATGGGACATGTAGTTCTGCAACATCTGGAGGGCCACAGTTTGCATATCCCTGTTATAGAAGGATATGCTTTGATAGTTTTTAATTTCAGAGATGTGAAAAGCGATGCTTCTGCTAGATATATCTACAGCAAGTTCCAACAGGCTGCACGAGTTATTTTATAAATCAGGGATTCTAAACCTTTTTCCAGTTAAGGCATCCTTTAACCACTTAAGCCCCGGAAGATTTTACCCCCTTCCTGACCTGGGCCTATTTTGCGATTCGGCACTGCGTGATTTTAATGGACAATTGCGCGTGTGGTCGTGCGACGCTGTACCTAAACAAATTTGACGTTCTTTTTTTCCCACAAACAGAGCTTTCTTTTGGTGGTATTTGATCACCTGTGGGATTTTTATTTTTTGCGTTATAAACAAAAAAACAGCGTCAATTTTGCAAAAATAACAATATTTTTCAAATTTTTTTATCTGAAATCCCCCCCCCAAAAAGAGTAAAAATCTAAATTTTTTAACATTTTGGGCCAATTTTTTTTTTTTTACCATATGTTTGGTAAAAAAAAAAACGCAAAAAGCGTATTTTGATTGGTTTGCGCAAAAGTTATTGTGTTTACTAACAAAGGGAAAGATTTTTGTCATTTTTGTTGTTGTTTTTTTTTTTAACGTGTAATGGCGGCGATCTGCGATTTTTTTTTTTTGCGGTACTGCGACATTGCGGCGGACAGATCGGACCCTTGACTGACATTTTTGACACTTTTGGGGTTACCAGTGACATTTCTACAGTAATCAGTGCTATACATATGCACTGTTACTGTAAAATTACACTGGTAGTGAAGGGGTTAACTTTTTTGAGAGGGAGGGGCTATGTGTGTCCCTAGGGGCGTGATTCTAACTGTGATTGGATGTGGCTTGAGGTGTAGGAACAGAGATCAACGGTCCTACATAGTAGAACCGTATGATTACCATTCCTACACAGGGAGAATGACAGGCGGCTTGTTTACATTAGCCGCCTGCCTTTCTCTTGCTCTAATGGACGATCGGGAGTGACCGGCGGACATCGCGCTCGCTCCCTACACCCTCACAGGCTAGCGATGTAGCCCTACGTCGCTCTGCCTGTGAGGGGCTGACCGCCGACGTAAATAGTCGAGCAGCAGTCGGCAAGTGGTTAAAATTCTCAAAGACACCCCATTCTAAAATGTAAAAAACGAAACAAATAGTTTTACGCATTGCAACATCATCCATACACATCGGACACCCAACATTAGATGTGATTTATTCATGGAAAGCAAATACCATTTTGCACACTGATACTGACTAGTATTCCAGCATTTATTTATCCTCATTATCTCTGCCCCACATAGCTAACATGACCCCAGTGCTGATATCGAGGGGGACAAACAAGGATGGTCTGCAGGTGCCCAATATTTCAGTGCATCCAGAAAGTATTTACAGCGCTTCACTTTTTCCACATTTCGTTATGTTACAGCCTTATTCCAAAATGGATTAACCACTTAAGCCCCGGAGGATTTTCCTGCTCAAAGACCAGGGCCTATTTTGCGATTCGGCACTGCGCGACTTTAACTGACAATTGCGCGGTCGTGCGACGCTGTACCCAAATGAAATTGACGTCCTTTTTTTCCCACAAACAGAACTTTCTTTTGGTGGTATTTGATCACCTGTGCAATTTTTACTTTTTGCGCTATAAACAAAAAAAGAGCGTCAATTTTGAAAGAATAACAATATTTTTCACAAATTGAAATTCCCCCCCAAAAAAATGTAAAAATCAGAATTTTTTAACATTTTAGGCCAATTTGTTTTCTGCTACATATTTTTGGTAAAAAAAAAATTGCAATAAGTGTATTTTGATTGGTTTGCGCAAAAGTTATTGGGTTTACTAACTAAGGGAAAGATTTCTGTCATTTTTATTGTTTTTTTTTTTTTAACTAGTAATGGAGGCGATCTGTGATTTTTTTTTTTGCGGGGACTGCGACATTGCAACGGACAGATCGGACCCTTGACTGACATTTTTGACACTTTTGGGGGTACCAGTGACATTACTACAGTAATCAGTGCTAAATAATATGCACTGTTACTGTAAAAATGACACGGGCAGGGAAGGGGTTAATTTTATTAGTGATCAAGGGGTTAAGTGTGTCCCTAGGGGCGTGATTCTAACTGTAAAGGGGCGTGGCTTGTGATGTAATCACAGAGACATACGATCTTACATAGCAGGATCGTATGATCTCTGCAGTTACACAGGGGAGAATGACAGGCGGCTTTGTTTACATTAGCCGCCTGCCTTTCTCCCTCTCCAGCGGGAGATCGCGAGTGACCGGCGGACATCGGAGCCGCCGGTCACTCGCGCAGGGATGTCCTTGAACGAGCGGGGGCGGGAGGGTGCCTCCGGGAGCGCGCGCTGGCCCCTTGCAGGCTCCTGGGCGAGCGACGTAGTACTACGTCACTTTGCCCATGAGGGGCTGACTGCCGCAGTAAATATACTGTGGGCGGTCGGCAAGTGGTTAAATTCATTATTTTCCTCACAATTCTACAAACAATCCCCCATAATGACAATGTAAAAGAAGTTTGTTTGAAATCTTTTCAAATTTATTAAATATAAAAAATTAAAAACAAATCCCATGTACATAAGTATCACAGCCTTTGCTCATTACGTTTGTTGAATCACCTTTGGAACCAATTACAGCCTCAAGTCTTTTTGAGTATGATGCTACAAGCTTGGCACTCCTATATTTAGGCAGTATCTCCCATTCTTCTTTGCAGGATCTCTCAAGCTCCATCAGGTTGGATGTGGAGCATCGGTGCACAGCCATTTTCAGATCTCTCCAGAGATGTTTGATTGGGTTCAAGTCTGGGCTCTGGCTGGGCCACTGAAGGACATTCACATAGTTGTCCTGTAGCCACTCCTTGTTATCTTGGCTGTGTGCTTAGGGTCGTTGTCCTGTTGGATGGTGAACCTTCCCCCCCAGTCTGAGGTCCAGAGCACTCTGGAGCAGGTTTTCATCAATGATGTCTCTGTACATTGCTGCATTCATCTTTCCTTCAATCCTGACTAGTCTCCCAGTTCCTGCTGCTGAAAAACTTCCCCACAGCATGATACTGCCACCACCATGCTTCACTGTAGTGATAGTACAGGCCAGGTGATGAGCGATGCCTGGTTTCCTCCAGATATGACATTTGTCATTCAGCCCAAACAGTTCAACCTTTGTTTTATTAGACCAGTAAATTTTGTTTCTCATGATCTGAGAGTCCCCCAGGTGTCTTTTGCCAAACTTTAGGTGGGCTGTCATGTGCCTTTTACTGAGGGGTGGCTTCCATCTCGCCACTCTACCATACAGGCCTGATTGGTGGAGTGCTTCAGAGATGGTTGTTCCCTCTGGAAGGTTCTCCTCTCTCCACAGAGAAACGCTGGAGCTCTGTCCGAGTGACTATCAGGTTCTTGGACACCTCCCTGACTAAGGCCCTTCCCTCGATCGCTCAGTTTGGCCGGGCGGCCCGCTCTAGGAAGAGTCCTTGTGGTTTCAAACTTCTTCCATTTACGGATGATGGAGGCCACTGTGCTCATTGGGACCTTCAATGCTGCAGAAATGATTCTGTACCCTTCCCCAGATCTGAGCCTCCAAATAATCATGTCTCTGAGGTCTACAAACAATTCTTTGGACTTCATGGCTTGTTTTGTGCTCTGACATGCACTGTTAACTGGGGGGACCTTATATAGACAGGCGTGTGCCTTTCCAAATCATGTCCAATCAACTGAATTTTCCACAGCTGGACTCCAATCAAGTTGTAGACACATCTCAAGGATGATCAGTTGAAACAGGATGCACCTGAGTTCAGTTTGAAGGGCCATGTCAAAGGTGAATACTTATGTTCATGAGATTTTTTTTCCTTTTTTATTTTTAATAAATTTGCAAAGATTTCAAAAAAACTTCTTTCACCTTGTCGTTATGGGGTATTGTTTTTAGAATGTTGAGGAAAATAATGAATTTAATCCATTGTGGAATAAGGCTGTAACATAACAAAATGTGGAAGAAGTGAAGTGCTGTGAATACTTTCCGGATGCACTGTATGCGTTTAGTCAGCATAGGGACAAATGCTTTGTTGTTGCTTCTTTTTAGCCCCAAAATCCGCACACTGCTGAGCCGGGCTGATGGTGCCGAAAACTAACTTATCACCCGGGTAAGATCTGTAGAATGAAGGGGGGAATGGACCATTTAATTTTCATTCTGCCTTACCTTTTCTCATTTTGCCTGCAGCCCTAAATTATCTAATTGAGAATCCAGTCTTCGTCTCCAGTACATTATATGATAAATCGCGAGGGAGTTCCAGCACCGTGCTCATAAGGCTTTGATACATGATACACCATATTCTCTATACTCAATTTGTTTCCCTTTTTGTAGCTGTGGATGATCAAAGGCAGCTGAGCTCTGCAGTTTATCTTGCTTTCCTGCCTGTCTTTGGTTATTTTGCTGTAATGATAATAGGGAGAATGCTTACCGTGAAGCAGTACAGTGTGTGAGATCGGGCTTACATTGTGAATAAAGTGACACCATCATTTTTATACTCTAGAGAAGAAAAAAAAATTAAAGGAGTTCTATAGTGTCTGGCCACAATTGACGTCAGTGGGGGAGCGTGATACCGTGGGTGGTGGGCGGTAACGCGTTTCAAAACTTCCTGTTTCGAATAAATTGGCAACTCACATTGGGTGATTCACGGTATACATGTAAATACACTCCATGGCCAGGCTTAGATATTCCCTGTGGTGGAGATGGGTCAGTATCCCATCACAGGTTGGAGTGGTCGCGTTACCCGTAGCTGTGGGAAGCGGCCAGCCGGTGGAAACCAGCGTGGAACGCGGATGGTGTCTGGCCAGAACTGATGTCAGTGGGGGAGCGTGATGCCGTGGGTGGTGGGCGGTAACGCGTTTCAAAACTTCCTGTTTCAAATAAATTGGCAACTCACATTGGGTGATTCACGGTATACATGTAAATACACTCCATGGCCAGGCTTAGATATTCCCTGTGGTGGAGATGGGTCAGTAGCCCATAACAGGTTGGAGTGGTCGCGGTACCTGGAGCTGTGGGAAGCGGCCAGCCGGTGGAAACCAGCGTGGAACACGGATGGTGTCTGGCCAGAACTGATGTCAGTGGGGGAGCGTGATGCTTGGGTGGTGGGCGGTAACGCATTTCGAAACTTCCTGTTTCTAAAAAATTGGCAACTCACATTGGGTGAATCACGATATACATGTAAATACACTCCATGGCCAGGCTTAGATATTCCCTGTGGTGGAGATGGGTCAGTATCCCATCACAGGTTGGAGTGGTCACGGTACCCGGAGCTGTGGAAACCAGCGTGGAACGCAGATGGTGTCTGGCCAGAACTGATGTCAGTGGGGGAGCCTGATGCAGTGGGTGGTGGGCGGTAACCCATTTCGAAACTTCCTGTTTTGAATAAATTGGCAACTCACATTGGGTGAATCACGGTATACATGTAAATACACCACATGGCCAGGCTTAGATATTCCCTGTGGTGGAGATGGGTCAGTATTCCATCACAGGTTGGAGTGGTCGCGGTACCCGGAGCTGTGGGAAGCGGTCAGCCGGTTGGAACCAGCGTGGAATGCAGATGGCGTTAGGCCAGAACTGACGTCAGCGGGGGAGCCTGATGGTGTGGGTGGTGGGCAGTAATGCATTTAGAAGCTTCCTGTTTCTTCGTCTGATCAACTTGGTACATTCAGCCTGCCCATTGTTGGTTCAAATCTCAGCCACTTCCTACTGAACCATCTGAGATTCGAACTATGGCCGGCCTTAGAGTCATTGGATAGTAAGGGATATGGCAGGCAGAGAGATTGTAAGCTCCTTTGAGCCAGGGACTGATATGATCAGGGCCGCCTTTAACACAGAGCAAAAGGGGAAGCTGTCCCGGGCCCATTCATTGTTGTGGGGCCCAAAGCAGCTGCCCCTCGAGACCGCGCTACCTGCAAATAGTTGATTAGTGAATTTGGGAGGGCCCAAGAAAATGTTTGCCCTGAGCCCAATCAGTAATAAAGATGGCCCTGGATATGATTGGTCTGCACACTCTGTATAACCCAATAGAATGGGGGTTAAAATAATCACACAACATCCTCCCAGTATTTTCTGTATTCTACAGATACAAGCAGGTTTTCCCATCCTGCCGGTAACCTCATTTATAGATTAGGGAAAGCTGTATAAAGTATAGCTAAGGGCTGTGAGCCGGCAGTTTTCTGAGAACCGCAGGCCAGGTTTCCAGACAACAAATGCAAATGAATGATTTTTGTTTAATTAACTGCTGTTTGGCGTAAAGATACTCAAGTTATGCATATAAATTTAGGTTAAAAAGATAAAAGCATTGGCCTGGAGATAAATGGCAGGATTAATTTGGAGGAATGTCTAGGTCAGCACAGTGTAGGCAAATAAAAAGACACTTTACGCATGGTGCGGATAATGGATCCAACTGGCTTATACAAAATATGGGAGCTGGAACAAGGGCCTTCTACCCTGATCAGTTCTGCCTTGGTTGCACTGTAAAGGCTCATTCACATGAGTGCACTTCAGTGTACGTCCATGCAGGGGCCGTGTTTGCCTGCACAGTATACACAGGTGTTATGTGCATCTGCATGCAGGCAGTCCCATTCATGTAAATTGGGGTGCAGCAGCTGCACGGCCACAGCCTCTGCCGCCAATTTGACATGCATGCCAGTGCAGGCACATTTTCCCATACTGTTGGTGATTTGAATGTTGGTGAATGTCCCATAAATTTGGTGATTTGCACCCACACAGATGTCAAATTGGGAGCAGCGTCTGTGTCCGTGCAGCCGCTGCTTCCGAGTTTACATGAATGGCACTGCCTGCACACAAATACATGGAACACCTGTGCTTCCTGCGCGGGCAAACGCGACCTTTCAAGTGGATGTATGCTTTAGGACGTTTTTGCAGCTGCTTCTAGGGATGTCTGGTGTATTTTTTTTCTGCCTCTTAAAGCGGAGCTTCACCCAAAAGGGGAAGCTCCTCTTGTCTGCCTCCTCCCCCCCAGGTACCTGTCAAAACCAAGGTACTTGCCTCCCCCCCAAAAGGTGCCAAATGTGGCAGTGGAGGGGGGGGGGGAGCAAGTACCTAGTTTTGACAGGTACTCACTCCCACTTCCGGCTCACTTCACCGTGGCGAAGTGAGCCGGAAGTTCGGCCCCTCCTCCTTCCCTCCGCAGCCTGCCCATTCACAAAAATCAGTGTGATTCACGCATGCACAGTAGGAAGCTGGCTGTGAAGCCCTTAACCAGCACTCAAGACTTGGCTCAGGTAAGGAAAACGCTGGATGCTTGGACAGGTGAGTTCCCTAATAGTAAAAATCAGCAGGTACACTATTTGTAGCTGCTGACTTTTAATTTTTGGAGGGGGGAGGGGTGGGCGGAACTCCTGCTACACTCCCCTACATGTTAGCCTATGTGTACATGCACACATAGGCTTTTAGCAGCATTTAGTGTCAGGGGCATTTAGAGGCAGAAAAAACCCACTGCCAGTGCATACAGGAGCAGCAGAGTTTTTCCAGAAAAAATGCTTGACGCTTGTAAACTCGTCTAAACACGTGTTACATAGTTGGTAAGGTTGAAAAGACCAGTCCTTCCAGTTCAACCTATGGTGTGTGTGGGTGTATGTGTTTATGTAAAGAGTACATTGTATATCCCTGTATGTTGTGATCGTTAAGGTGCCCATGTAATAGTTTTTTTGAAACTATTGACACTCACTGCAAATACCACTGCTTGTGGAAGGAAATTCCACATCCGTACCGCTCTGACAGTAAAGAACCCTCTACGCCAGTAGTTTCCAAACTGCAGCCCTTTGCCCACCTATATCTGGCCCATGGGGCACTATTTCTCCCACTGATATGACACACCATTCTGCCATCTGACACCTACAATAGGGCATCATTTCTCCCACTGACACCAATAATTGGGCACTATTCCTCCCTATGATACCAATGATGGGGTGCTATTCCTCCCTATGATACCAATGATGAGGTGCTATTCCTCCCTATGATACCAATGATGGGGTGCTATTCCTCCCTATGATACCAATGATGGGGTACCATTCATCCCTATGATACCAATGATGGGGTACTATTCCTCCCTATGACACAAATATTGGGGTACTATTCCTCCATATGATTCCAATGATGGGGTACTATTCCTCCCTATGATACCAATGATGGGGTACTATTCCTCCCTATGATACCAATGATGGGGTACTATTCCTCCCTATGATACCAATGATGGGGTACTATTCCTCCCTATGATACCAATGATGGGGTACTATTCCTCCCTATGATACCAATGATGGGGTACTATTCCTCCCTATGATACCAATGATGGGGTACTATTCCTCCCTATGATACAAATAATGGGGTACTATTCCTCCCCTAATACCAAATGTGGCGATGTTTACTCCCATTGATACCAGAAAAAATTTCCTCTCCAACTAGCCACAGTCTAGCCCCCCAAAAGTCTGAAGACGATAAACTGGCCCTTTGTTTAGAAACTTTGGAGACCCCTGCTCTACGCAGTTTAAGGACAAAGTGCTTCTCTTCCAATTTTAGTGAATAGCCGTGAGTCTTTTTAAATTCCCTTTCACTGAATAGTTTGTTTACTATGCTAGGGTCACCAGTATGGCATTTGTACATTGATATCATATCCCCTCTCAATCGTCTCCTCTCCAGAGAGAATAAGTTCAATGCCTGCAGTCTTTCCTCATAGCGAAGATCCTCCATTCCCTTTATTAGCTTTGTTGCCCTTCTCTGGACTCTCTCCAGTTCCAGCACATCCCTCCTGAAGACCGGTGCCCAGAACTGGACGGAATACTCCAGATGTGGCCGGACCAGAGTCTTGTAGAGTGGGAGAATTGTTGTTTTCTCTTACGTCCTCCGACAGTCGCCGCATCTTCATATTCGTCACATATGGGGTATTAGACTTTGCTCCGAAGGAGTAGCTAGGCAACAGAATATGTTAACATTAAAGCTTTTAACATATCCCACCCTCAAGGGGTGGTCCCCTCAGTCAATACCCTCCTACTTCCTGCAACCATATCTCAGTTTTAATGTCTAGCTTGTCAGGAGTGGCTGGCTTTTTCTGTGCTGGGGCTTTCTGCCCCAGACTCTTTCTTCTTTTGAAATTTTGTTTGAGTTTTCTCTCTACCTTTACTTAGCTGTTATTTTTGTCAGCGTTAGTTAGTTCTTCTGATGAAGAGGATCGTGCGGGCTGGGTCTCGGGCTGATCCCCCTGGTAGCAGGTCGTGGGTCAGTGGCTTCCCAGCCTGCCATCGAGCGTTCAGCCAGGTAACGCTCCTGGCACAGTGAACGACCCATCCCTGTTCGGTGCAGGGATGATTGGTGAGGTGGCTACCTCACTGGACGCTGTGCGGTTTCTTAACCCCCATTTTGTGCGTCTTGAATTGCGACTCTCCCTGCCTCATGCGCAGCGGCTTGTTCGCCTGTGCGGGTCCCCCACGCCATGTGAGGTAAGTGTATTTATGTGGGGACCTGTCTGTCTGGGGGGGTGTCAGTCTGGGACTGTGTAACCTGCCTCTATTCACACTGCTTGTCTCCCTATCTCTCGGCTGCATGCTGTGGGCTGCAAGGGGGGGGGGGGGGAGCTGTGTGACACTGTGTGTGTCAGTCTGATCAGTGTGTGAAGCTGTGTGCTGTGGGGCATGTTTTTTTTGGCATGTTTGGGCATATACAGCGATCGCTGCGGCGATCTGACATGTATTCTTATACAGGGATGTCATGTGTGCTTTACTGCACTGTGGAGCGGCGGTTTCGGCGCCAAACGGCGCCATTTTGCTTACACTCGCTCCGGCCGCATGTTTTACATGCATGGCGGCCATTTTCTTGTAGCCTCCATAGGCTTTCATAGAGCGCCCTGGCAGCATCACTTCCTCTTTCCAGGAACACCGATCGAGGCAGCAGCAGCGGCGAGGGTCTCCTCAGGTTTTATCCTTCTGTTCTTGCTATCCATTGCCTGTGTTCAGTTTGCATATTCCCTGTGGGGGTCTCATTGTGCTTGAGTGTGGTGCGGTGGGCTGCGCTTGCCGCGCTTGCTTAAAGGGGCAGTTAACCCTTTATTGTACAGCATTACAGGGGCAATGGATTCTCAGGAGGGCAAATTTCCTACCGCCTTGGTGGAAAGCCAGGGGACCGCTGTTTCCCCCCCAGGGGGGGATTTAGCCACTATTGTGGCTGGCCTTGCTGCTCAGGTGCAGATGCTGGTGGCTGCTCAATCTACTAAAAGGCCCAGAGTTGTTCTTTCCTCTGATTCTGAGGGTGAAGGTGATGGGGCTGTTATGGCGGGGGCCTCCTTATCGGGGTCCCGCTCCTCCCTGGATCTAGTGGGGTCCGAGGTGGAGGCTGAAGTTGAAGGGGTTGATAATTCTCCCCCTGGCTCGCCTGAAGAGCTTGCAATCATGGATGAATTGATTGCTTCCATAAAACAAACGCTGCGTTTGCAGGATGAAGTGTGTCCTCCCGCCGCCTTGGCGGCTTATGGGACGCAGAGAAAACGCAGGACGCCGCAGGTTTTTCCCTGCAATGATGATTTTCAGCGCTCTGTTAAGGAACAATGGCGCAATCTGCGCAAACCTTTTGCTGTACCAAGTAGATTTAAGCTGCGTTATCCTTTCTCCCCTTCCACTGATGAAAGGTGGTGTGTGCCTCCCCCAGTGGATCACGCAATTGCGGTTTTAAACAAAGCCACTGCGATTCCTGCAGAGGATTCCCCTGTGTTCCGTGATGCCACGGATAGGAGATTGGAGTCTCTTGCCCGTCATACTTATTCTGTTACGGGTTCTATGCTTAAGGCTCTGTTTGCTTCTCTCATGGCGGCCCAGGCGATCGCAAGTTGGACGCAGATGCTTAGGCGCGTCCTAGTGGCCGATTCGGCCTCGCCGGCGACCCTGGATATGGTGGATCAAATTCACCAGGGTGTCATGTATCTGTGTGATGCGGACCTGGACCTGGTTCCGTTGGCTGCACGCGTGCACAGCGTGGCGGTGTTGTCTCGCCGCCTGGTTTGGTTAAAATGTTGGTCGGTGGACCAGTCTTCACGTAAGACCTTAGCTAATCTACCTTATGATGGGTCTCGCCTTTTTGGGGAGTCCTTGGATGTGTTGATTAAGGGGATCACCGGGGGTAAGAGCACTCTCTTGCCCCATTTCCCCAAGGCTAAGGGGGCTTCTGGGAAGAAGCATGCTAATTTTCGGCCCCCTCAGGGGTCCTTTCGTGCCTTCCGGCCGCACTACAAGGGCAAGCCGTTTAAAGGTCAAGGCTCTCAGAAGAAGCCCTGGTCTGGGAAACAGAAGTCCGGTCAATCCGGATCTGCGGCCCATAACAGTTCGGCCTGAAGGGGTGCCCTCACCCAGTTTTGGGGTGGGGGGACGCTTGCTCGGTTTTCTTCAGCCCTGGTTGGCCCGTGTGCGGGACAGATGGGTTCAGGAAATCGTTCGGTCTGGTTACAAGATCGAGTTTCTCTCTCGGCCGGAGAGCAGATTTTTTCCCTCAAATCTTCAACTGTCTCCAGAGCGCTTGCGGGACCTGCACCTGGCGGTGCGGGACCTGAGGGCTCAGGGAGTGGTGGTTCCGGTGCCTCATCGGGACAGATTTCGGGGGTTTTATTACAATCTGTTCACCGTGCCCAGAAAGGAGGGCAAGGTTCGTCCAATTCTGGACTTGAAGGCTCTGAACCGCTCTGTGCGGGTTCGCAAGTTCCGCATGGAATCCCTGCGGTCGGTGGTGGCTGCCCTGGTTCCGGGGGAATTCATGGCCTCCATCGATTTGAAGGATGCGTATCTTCACATCCCCATTTTCGAGGGTCACCAGAGGTTCCTTCGATTTGCCATTGCGGAGGATCACTACCAGTTCGTGGCGTTGCCTTTTGGTCTCGCCTCGGCTCTGCGGGTCTTCACCAAGGTGCTTGCACCGGTTCTGGCATTATTGAGGGCCCAGGGCATTTCTGTCCTGGGGTATCTGGACGACATTCTGGTTCGGTCTGCGGCCAGCCAGGGTCTGGAGAAGGACCTGTCTGTCACGATGCAAACTCTACAGGAGTTTGGTTGGACGATAAATTTTCCAAAGTCGACACTGAGTCCGTCGGTTCGTCTTCCCTACCTGGGAATGATTCTGGACTCGGTGCAGGCGAAGGTCTTCCTGCCGGAAGACAAACTCAGAACTCTTCAGGAGGAAGTCAGGTCCCTCAGGGACGTTCCGCACTCGTCTCTGCGGACGTGCATGAGATGTCTGGGATTGATGGTCTCGGCCTTCGAGGCGATTCCCTTCGCCCAGTTTCACACGCGGGGTCTCCAAGCGGAGATCCTGTCCAGGTGGGACGGGCGACCTCAATCCCTGGATCTTCAAATCTCGTTGAGTCGTCGCACCAGAAGAGACCTTCTGTGGTGGCTCCAGTCCCCGATGGTGTCCGGGGGCAAGTCGTTTCGTCCTGTCTCGTGGACGGTGATCACCACGGATGCCAGCCTGTCGGGCTGGGGTGGTGTTCTGGGCGTTCTATCCGCCCAGGGAACTTGGTCGGAGGGGGAGTCTTCCCTTCCGATCAACATTCTGGAATTGCGTGCGATAAGTCTATGTCTTCATCGCTGGACGGACCGGCTGCAGGGCTGCCCGGTTCGGGTGCAGACGGACAATGCCACGGCGGTGGCCTACATCAACCACCAAGGGGGCACCAGGAGTGCCCGAGCGGCTCGAGAAGTGGCCGACATTCTGACTTGGGCCGAGACTCATGTCCCGGCGATAACGGCGGTGCACATTCCGGGGGTGGAGAACTGGCAGGCAGACTATCTGAGTCGCCAGACCCTGGATCAGGGGGAATGGTCTCTCCACCCGGCTGTCTTCCAGATGTTGTGCGCGAAGTGGGGTCTTCCAGATGTGGACCTGTTCGCGTCTCGTCTCAACAACAAGGTGAAAAGGTTCGTGGCAAGGACGCGCGACCCTCGGGCAGACGCGTCGGACGCGTTAGTGGCCCCGTGGCATCAGTACAGGCTGATGTATGCGTTTCCACCGATTCAGTTGCTGTCCAGGTTCCTTCGCAGGTTACACTCGGAACGCAGCACGGTGGTTCTTGTGGCACCGGACTGGCCTCGCCGGTCCTGGTACGCAGACCTCGTGAATCTGGCGGTCGACGCCCCGTGGCGTCTGCCTCTTCGAGACGATCTACTGTCTCAAGGACCGATATACCATCCTGCTTTACAGTCGCTGGCTTTGACGGCCTGGCTGTTGAGACCGAGGTCCTGAAGGAGAAGGGTCTCTCTCCGGAGGTCGTTCATACTTTGATCAACGCGAGGAAGTCTTCCTCGGGGAAGGTTTATTACCGTACTTGGAAGGCCTATTTTGCCTGGTGTGAGTCCAGGGGGTTTTCACCCCGCACGTACTCGGTTTCCCGTGTGCTGTCTTTCCTTCAAACGGGAGTTGATCAGCGTTTGGCGCTGGCTACGATAAAGGGTCAGGTCTCTGCACTGGCCGTTCTGTTTCAACGTCCCGTGGCTTCCAACTCTTTGGTTGGCACCTTTGTTCAGGGTGTGAGGCATCTGGTCCCTCCTAGGAGGGATCCTTTGCCCCCTTGGGACTTGAATCTCGTTCTGTCTGTGTTGCAACGTGCTCCTTTTGAACAGATCAGGGAGATCTCGTTGTCTATGTTGTCCAAAAAGGTCGCCTTTTTGGTGGCGATCACTTCGGCTCGCAGAGTGTCGGAGCTGGCAGCCTTGTCCTGCAAGTCTCCGTACCTGGTTGTTCATTTGGATAAGGTGGTCTTGCGACCTAATCCTTCTTTTCTTCCGAAACGAGTTTCGGAATTCCATCTTAACGAGGATATTGTCTTGCCTTCGCTGTGCGCGAAGCCTAAACATCTAAAGGAGGTGAGGCTACATTCTTTGGATGTTGTTCGGGCGATTAGGGTTTACCTTAAATCGACTTTTTCGAAAGATGGACTCCTTGTTTGTTCTTCCAGAGGGTCCTCGGAAGGGCATGGCGGCTTCGGCCTCTACCATTGCCAAATGGATCAGGCAGACCATTGAACAGGCCTATGCTTTGCAGGGGAAGGTTCCCCCTGTGCCTGTGAAGGCGCACTCTACTAGATCTTTGAGTACGTCTTGGGCCTGTCGTCATGGGGCTTCTGTAGCCCAGGTGTGTAAGGCGGCGACCTGGTCGACCGTACACACGTTCACAAGATTCTACATAGTAGATGTTCAGGCATCGGCGGATGCTTCCTTTGGCCGCAAGGTTCTTAGTGCGGCAATTTCCTAGGGTCCCTTGTTGGGGACCTCTGGCTGTTGGGATATGTTTTACATTCCCTGGTTTTTTGTCTTTTCCTGGGTTGTTGCTCCTGTTGAGCACTTGTTTTTTCCTGTTGCCCAGCTGGTTTCCTTCCTTTGGTAAGGTTCCTTTCTTTGATGCGGAGACTGCGTTGCCTTTTCGGCGCGGATGCGTTTCCCACCCCTCATGTTTGCACTGCTTTGGGACGTCCCCATATGTGACGAATATGAAGAGGCGGCGACTGTCGGAGGACGTAAGAGAAAACTGAATTTTTGTAAAATCTTACCTGTAAAATTCCTTTCTCTGAGTCCTCCGACAGTCGCCGCCCCCGCCCCTCTTTTGGGGTTTGGTTGTATACTCTACTGCTATTCCACTAAAACTGAGATATGGTTGCAGGAAGTAGGAGGGTATTGACTGAGGGGACCACCCCTTGAGGGTGGGATATGTTAAAAGCTTTAATGTTAACATATTCTGTTGCCTAGCTACTCCTTCGGAGCAAAGTCTAATACCCCATATGTGACGAATATGAAGAGGCGGCGACTGTCGGAGGACTCAGAGAAAGGAATTTTACAGGTAAGATTTTACAAAAATTCCGTTTTATCTCTGGAGTGAATCCCCTTTTTAACCACTTAACGACCAGCCACGTAGATCTACGTCGGCTGACTTTGAGTGGTTATACCGGGATGATGCCTCTAGCTAGAGGCATCATCCCGGTACCGTTGTTTGAAGCCGGCGGTCGGCTTTCCGTCGGTAACGATCGATGCGGCTCGGGAGCCGCTCGATCGTTACCCGGGGGGGGCGGGAGGGGACGTCCCCCCCCCCTCCCGCCGCCTTCCGCGGCTTTGCTCGGGGCTCCCGTCCCACCGGGAGCCCCGAGCACCCAGCCGGCACGTCCGCCGGCTGGATGGAGTCCCGATGAATGCCGGAAACGGCATCGATCGGGTCTCAGATGACGTAACCCGGAGGCGGCGTCCATGACGTCACATCCGGGTTACTGTGCCGCAAAAGGCGGCAGATTTAAAAAACTGCTGTATGCAAAAATGCCGTTTTCGGCGTTTTGCATACAGGGAAGTGTAGTGGAGGGGTCTAGGGTCTTTTAGACCCTCGATCCCTCCATAAAGTGTACCTGTCACACATATTGCTGTCACAAGGGATGTTTACATTGCTTGTGACAGCAATAAAAGTGATCAGATTTTTTTTTTTTTAAAAACCTGTAATAAAGTTAAAAAAAAAGAAAAAATAAATAGGAAAAAAAAAAAAATTTAGCCGCCCCCGTCACCGTTAGCTCGCGCACAAAAAAAAACGTATACGCAAGTCGAGCCGCAAATGAAATCGCTGTTCAAACCACACATGTGAGGTATCGCCGCGATCGCCAGAGCGTGGGCAATAATTTAAAAAAAAAGAGCTACACTCTAACTCAAAACTGGTAACCGTTAAATAAATTTAAAGCGTCGCAGATTGAGATCTCTATTGACCGTAGTTTGTCGCCATCCCACGGGGGGGCGCAATTTTAAACCGTAACATGTTTGGTATCTATTTACTCGGCGTGACATGTTCTTTCACAATATACAAAAAAAATGGGCTAACTTTACTGTTTAGTATTTTTTAAAATTAGTGAAATGTGATTTTTCAAATTTTTTCCAAAAAAATGGCGTTTTAAAGACCGCTGCGCAAATACCGCGTGACAAAAAATTTTGCAATGACCGACATTTTATTCTCCAGAGTCTTTGCTAAAAAAATATATATAATGTTTGGGGGTTCTAAGTAGTTTTCTAGGAAAAAATACTGGTTTTAACTTGTGAACAAAAAGTGTCCGAAATAGGGCTGGGGGTAAAGTGGTTAATACATGCCAGTATTCTGTTGGCTTTGTTTGCAGCAGCTTGGCATTGCATGCCATTGCTGAGCTTGTCATCTACTAGGACCCCCAGGTCCTTTTCCATCCTAGATTCCCCCAAAGGCTCTCCCCCTAGTGAGTAACTTACGTTCGTATTTTTAGCGCCCAAATGCATTACCTTACATTTGCCAACATTAAACCTCATTTGCCATTAAGTGTTACTAAAGTCAACATTTTTTAAATTAAAATAAGAAACATATTCTACTCACCTGCTCTGTGCAGTCAGAGTCAGAAACACTGCACATGCTGGGATATTTACAGTTATGTGCTGGGGGGATAGTTGCACCCCTAGCACATGTGACAGGCAGCCAGAAAATGTCATGTCCTTATTCATACATGTATGAACAAGGACATGACATATTATGACAAAGCACAACTAGTTATTTAAAAACATATTGCAACAATTTACACATGCTAATGCACAGACCTTTTCTACTTATTTCAGACTGCTGGCCGGTACTGATTGCGAGTAATGCTGGTGCGGTTACTGCTGGCTGGTAATGCTGGTCATGCAGGTACTGCTGGAGGAAGCAGCGGCTGCAGTGGAGAGCAGAGCTGCTGCTTCCTGTATGGCTCCTGTCACAGGAGGAGGAGGGGTGCATTTCACATCACTCTGCCTGTGACAGAGCCGGTGTTCCGTGAAAAAAACCTACCCGTGAAAATTTCATACCCTTGTCACTTCCGGTGCACCTACGTCACCACTACGTCATTGAACAGCTGAGGAGCTGACTAGTGCGCATGCTCGGAGGGTATGGATTTTTCACGGCAGTGTGTGTAACGTTACACCGCCTCATCTGTTGCGGCGGTTACATTAAAACAGCTCAGCTGCAATATGAGTCATCTCCGCTCCTACCCCTGTCACTTCCCTGATCTTGGCTAGTAAATATAAAAGCGGCGGCGGGTGTATGAAAAGATAAATCACGGAGCCGAGATCTCCGTTCATTTAGATTTCATACACCCGCCGTCGCTTTTATATTTACTAGCCAAGATCAGGGAAGTGACAGGGATAGGAGCGGAGATGACTCATATTGCAGCCGAGCTGTTTTAATGTAACCGCCGCAACAGCTGAGGCGCTGTAACCTTACACACACTGCCGTCATAATTTCATACCCTCCATGCATGCGCACTAGTCAGCTCCTCAGCTGTTCAATTACGTATCCGGAGCTGTGAGCATGCGCACTGCTACGCTGCTCAGCTTTTCCTCACAGGAAGTGACGTGGGTATGCAATTTTCACGTGGTATGCTTTTCTAACGTTACACCGAAACTAAGCAGGAAGCAGCGGCTCTGTCACTGACTGCAGACATCCTATGTCTCCCGCAGCAGCCGGGAGATCGCACGGCACTTGTGGGTGTCCGGGAGCTGCCGCCCAAAAGCAGGAGACTCCTGCAAGTCGCGGGTGACTTGGGATGTCTGCACTTATATCCTAAAATCTTGATTAGCAGCATACAGGAGCCGAGGGAAGAATGCAGGAATCAGATAGATACTGTAATAAATTAGAGCAACCTATAGCAGGACATTCAGCAGTATAAACCTCTATCCAGCACAGCCAGGGATTGGTGGGCAAGCCAGCGGGGCGTACGACCACAATAAGAGTGAGTGTGAGTCCATGATTGGAGCTGTCAAATTGAAGCTCTGATGTCGGGAAGGGCGTGGCCAAAGCGTTTGGCTCCGCCCTTTGTCCCCTGCATAGACAAAATAATCAGCATTTATACATTGGTGGGTGGGAAAGAAGGTGGCAGGGGGTGGGACCAACTACTGCATGTGCACCCACAGCTCTGTATAATCAAACTGCATTATACAGAGCTGTGGGTGCACATGCAGTAGTTGGTCCCTCCCCCTGCCACCTTCTTACCCACCCACCAATGTGTAAATGCTGGCTGTTTTCTCTATAGACTGAAAAAAGTGGCGGAGCCCCGAATATCGGCCCCGCCCTTCCCGACATCAGAGTTTCAATTTGACTCACGGACTCACTCATGCTCTCATTGCGGCTGTACACCCCGCTGGCTTGGGACTGTTGGGACTCAAGGTATGCTACTCCACACCTCAAGTTATGGACATTAGAGGGGAGGGAGGGAGACAGAGAGGGAAGGGCGAGGGCTGCCCCCAACTGATGTGCGCTCTAGGCCGATGCCTACCTTGCCTATAGGTAGCGCCAGCCCTGCTCTCAGTCTATTTTCAGTGTATCTAAATTAATATGTACTGTATTTTCTGGCATATAAGACTACTTTTGAACCTCAAAAAAATCCCCCAAAAATGGGGGGTCGTCTTATACGCCGAGTATATCATCTCCAAGGTAACCTAAGTATAAGTATTACCGGTAGATGAAAATTAGGGGGGTCGTCTTATACGCCCAGTCGTCTAATACGCCGGAAAATACGGGTAATAGAAGTGTTTTATTTATTTTTTTAATGATTGTGCTGCGGTTTATACATGTCTGTGAGTACTTGTGGCACAGCAATCTAAGTATATTTTTTGGGTACGAGAATGCTTGTGCTTTATTTAACCATGCCCCTTTAAGCCTCTCCCACTGTTACCACAACTTGGCCACACCCACTGTTCGGCGTGGTGCGCTACGCTACTACTACGTTACTGTCAGGGCTTTTTTTTCTCAGAAAATAGGTGCAGAAAGCTCAACCCCCGCCCCCTAAAAACTCCCCTCACACACACCCTCAAAACCGCATCAAATAGTGGGTGTGGTCAAATTTCACTAACAGTGAAAGGGGTATTAAATACAGGGAGTGCGTTACGTACAGGGAGTGCAGAGTTCGGGGTTGATGTTACAGAGTGCAGAGTTTAGGGGTGCGCTATATGCAGAGTTCATGTTCAAACGCTCACAATTGACTGCTGGAAGGAATTGTTCAAGCATATGAACAGGCTACAAAACGTTTGCGAGGAATGAGCAACTGTCAATTCTTGAAATAGCAGTGAAAAGATGCGGAGGATTATCAACTGTCTTGAAGTCTCTTAAAAATGGAAAACGGAAGTTCCAGTTCGCAGCTCTTGATATAAAATAATTGGGGGAAGATCCACAGAGAATTGCAAACAAGTGACCCTTCTTGCACACCTCTGCATCCCCTATCCACATCTCACTTTCACCCCTCTTCAGCTCTGACCTTGGCATGCAACCCCTTGTCCACTGCCCCACCTTCACCTTCCCTCCATAAAAGCTCCACCATCTTCCACATGTCTTACTTGTGTTTCTGTATTAGGCTGAAGAACCCAGCCGGCTCTGGGCCCAGTACCTCCTTGCACACTGTAGGTGGCTCTTGCAGGGAGATCATCCAGTGGGGGTGTCGGGATCTGCACTGCACCTGGGCACCACCCCGGGCACCTGCATTTCCCTTGTCCCCATCCTGCTCTAAGATCTGTTGGAGCCATTGGGAGACAAGGTGTCAAGTGACAAGTGATGGTGGTGAGCAGGGAACAGAGGGCTTGAGCCAGAGGTGGTGGAACTCAGTTCCACCAAGTTCTAGCTGAAAAAAAGCCCTGGTTACTACTAAACCTACCACCCTACCCATGATGCATTGAAACAATTACAAACCTGACTAGGCATGATGGGAATTGTGGTTCCTGAACAACTGGAGGGCCATAGTTTGGAGATAAGTTCACCTTAGGATGGAACATGTAAGGGTCCTTTCTCACGTGCAGTGCGCTCGGCAGACTTAGTTTTTCTCAGCGGGGATTGATCCGCCCATCCCTGCTGAGCAGGCAGATGACAGGTCTGTCTCCGCTTACTTTGCAGAGCTGTCAGATCCTTGCTCTCCTCAATGGGAGATCGGATGAAAACAGACCGTTTGTCTGTTTTCATATGATCCCATCCAATCCCATCCTCCAGATGGTTGGGTTTCCATCCGTCTGGATTTCACAGACCGTAGCGGATCGGATAGCAGCGGGTATCACCGCTGACATCCGCTGGTCCATAGGGATGCATGGAGCATCCGATCAGGTCCACCTGAAAAACTGACAGCCCGACCTCATCAGAAAGCCCGTGTGAAAGGGCCTAACATGTTCCCAAAGCTGCAGCCGCAGCCCGATTCCCCCGGTGACAACAGTACGGGGAGAAGTTCCCAGTACTAGCTGTCACTTTTTAAAATCAGCACAGTCGCATCATTTATTCACACATGCTGTAACGTTAAAAAACCTACCTCGTGAAAATTCCCTTCCCTCGTCACTTCCTGTTCACATACGTCATGGAACAGCTGAGCAGCATACCACTGCGCATGCTCACAGCTCCGGAAGGTAGCACCTACGTCATGGAATAGCTGAGCAGCTTACCAGTGCGCATGCTCACAGCTCCGGAGGGTAGGGAATTCTCACGGGGTAGGGTTTTTTAACGTTACACCGCATCAGCTGTTGCCGCGGTTACATTAAAACATCTCCGCTGCAACATGAAATCATCTCCGCACCTACCCCTGTGACTTCCCTGAACTCGGCTAGTAAATGTAAAAGCGGCGGGTGTATGAAAATATAAATCACGGAGATCTCGGCTCCGTGATTAATATTTTCATAGACCCGCCGCCGCTTTTACATTTAGGAGCCGAGATCAGGGAAGTCACAGGGGTGGGAGCGGAGATGATTTCATGTACCCGCGGCAACAGCTGATGAGGTGTAACATTAAAAAACCCTACCCCGTGAGAATTCCCTACCCTCCGGACCTGTGAGCATGCGCACTGGTAAGCTGCTCAGCTGTTCCATGACTTAGGTGCTACCCTCTGGAGCTGTGAGCATGCGCAGTGGTAAGCTGCTCAGCTGTTCCATGACTTAGGTGCTACCCTCTGGAGCTGTGAGCATGCGCAGTGGTAAGCTGCTCAGCTGTTCCATGACGTATGTGAACAGGAAGTGACGAGGGTAGGGAATATTCACGGGTAGGGTTTTTTCACGGAACACCGACTTGTAGTTCTCAATTAATTACCACGGCACTCCACAGCGCTGTGGTAGTTCATTGATTCTTCCTGTCGGTGTATCTGCCTGCCCATAAAGGCTGTACGGCACACAGATACACTGACAGATCTGCAGGTGATCTGCTGACCGCCGGTGCAATGCTTTACAGGCTCAAAAAATAAAATTAAGTGCTAATTTTTTTTACCTTCCCAAAAAAATGTGCATTTATATAAAAAAAAAAAAAATTAAATTATCCTTTAAATTGGGTTAATGGTGGAATTGCCTGCAGTGTCGAAAAGTGAGAGATGAAAGTTTTAAGAGGGATAAATGATTCCATGACTCAGAAAAGAAAAAGATTTGATATTTTAGACTGAGACTTTTTCAACTACTGAAAGTTGTGCTTGTACCTTTTTCCTGTTAAAGTCTGACGGTAATGCGAAATGGCTGGGGTGATAAAACAAATACGTTTTTGCGATAAGTTAGATCATAATCCCGATGATAATAAAAGCAGGCTAGATGAAAGCTGCAATGACGGCATATTTTCCTCTGTGCACTGGGAGCGCAACGGTCCCGACAAGTGTTTGATGTTGTGTGAATTTACATATTCGCTGTGTTTCTCTGCCCAGCGGTGGGACACTGTGTTCCCAGTGTGCGCACAGTCAACAGGCATCAAAGGATCCTTTTCCTGTTTTCCCAAATTGCTCCCAGCCCAAGCTTTAAAACTCAAGATGGCAGGTCCTTTGATAAGAGTAGTGTACCTGCCTCAATGTCACAGAACAAGATGAAGGATAATTACACTTGGCCGGCAGATTTCTCTTGTTTTTGGGACCAAAATAGTTTTTCTTATTTGAAGGTTACATTGTTGAAGTTCTTCTTCCTGTGAATGGACAGGCTCATATATTTATGTGCTCATATAACAGGAACACTTTGTCATTAAAACAAAAAAAAAAAATTCCCAGCTCAACTTACCAGCCAACCTGCAACTAACCAAATTGTCCTGTCTAAAGCCCCGTACACACGTACCGATGGTCGGCTTACAAATGTTCCTCTTTTCTCCCCGGGATGTCGGTGTCTGCTGAAAAGTGCAAAGACAGCACAAGGACAGCACAAGAATTTTGTCCGCCGACTGCAGAAGTGATGTCATGTAATGGTTAACTTTCCCTGTGTTTTCTATTTTCTGAGCATGCCCAGTCTTGCAAATCTGCGGTCTGTCGGCCGAATTGTGTACTGACAGGCGAACAATCGTCCGTTCTGGTGTCGGCATACAAATATTTTCATGTTTGCACGAAAGACTTTTGTCCGCGGATTGTGCGCAGACATCTGTCGGAGGCACCATACTAACATGCGTACAATCGGCAGATCCTTCGTCCACCGACGTTTGTATGCCGACGATCGGTACGTGTGTACGGGCCTTTAGGCTCCATTCACACCTAATGCTGGATACACACTATACAACTTTTGTTGGTAGATTTCCTTTAGATTTACCTTCAACTATGTAGTGGAAGGGCCTGCCTGATTGCATACAAATTGAAAGTGTTTAGGTTTGACCTCATATTATATGGTTTTGGTAAGTCCAAAGGAAAAAATCTAAAGAAAATTGTATAGTGTGTATCCAGCTTAAGTGTAGTGCAGCGACAGCTGCTGCATCTCGTTTTTTTAAGCTCTCCTATGTTTTTGGAGCAGGACCGTTCATTTGAACGGGCGTCCCTTCGCTCCAAAAATGCTCCGGAGAAGCTCACGGACCAAATTTTGGCACAGAGTCAAGAGAGTTTGGTTGTGTGATTTTTGCAGCGATTTTAGTGTGTTTTGTTGCTCAGTCGCGGCAAAATCACATCATGTTTGGGTGCCATTAACCACTTAAGCCCCGGAAGATTTTACCCCCTTCCTGACCAGGGAGTATTTTGCGATTCGGCACTGCGTGACTTTAACGGACAATTGCGCGGTCGTGCAATGCTGTACCCAAGCGAATTTGACGTCCTTTTTTCCCCACAAACAGAGCTTTCTTTTGGTGGTATTTGATCACCTGTGCGATTTTTTGATCATGCGCTATAAACAAAAAAATGAGCGACAATTTTGCAAAAATAACAATATTTTTCACATTTTTTTATATGAAATTCCCCCCAAAAAAATGTAAAAATCTAAATTTTTTTAAATTTTTGGCCAATTTGTTTTCTGCTACATATGTTTGGTAAAAAAAAATCACAATAAGCGTATTTTGATTGGTTTGCGCAAGAGTTATTGCGTTTACTAACCAAGGGAAAGATTTTTGTCATTTTTGTTGTTTTTTTTTTAACGCGTAATGGCGGCGATCTGCGATTTTTTTTTGCGGTACTGCGACATTGCGGTGGACAGATCGAACCCTTGACTGAAATTTTTGACACTTTTGGGGGTACCAGTGACATTACTACAGTAATCAGTGCTATACATATGCACTGTTACTGTAAAAATTACACTGGGAGGGAAGGGGTTAACTTTATTGGAGAGGGAGGGGTTAAGTGTGTCCCTAGGGGCGTGTTTCTAACTGTCATTGGATGTGGCTAGTGGTGTAATAGCACAGATCAACGGTCCTACATAGCAGGACCGAGTGATCTGTGTTTTTACACAGGGGAGAATGACAGGCGGCTTTGTTTACACAAGCCGCCTGCCTTTCTCCGTCTCTGCCCGACGATCGCGAGTGACCGGCGGACATCGGGTCCGCCGGTCACACGCGCCGGCTTCGTCTGGTACGAGCGGGGGCGGGAGCGTGCCTCCGGCGGTGCGCGCTCGCCCCCTATTCGCTCCCAGGCTAGTGACGTACCGGTACGTCACTTTGCCTGGGAGGGGCTGACCGCCGCCGTATATAGTCGGGCAGCGGTCGGCAAATGCTTAATGGAGAAGTACTGCACTCTTGTGATCTGTTTTCGGCAGACAGCGGGCTGAAGTTCGTTGTCTGCTGACGTCACAGAGCCGGTCCAGGCTGGGGCAAGATTGCGACAATGGAGTTGTGATCCACTTACATGACTGGACCGGCACCCGGCTCAGCCTTTCAGCGAGCCGCTGAGAGCCTGAGCCAGCCACTCCCGTCCCCTTCACAGCCCTGCCAGTGAGCACAGGGGGGCAGAGCAGAGAGCTGATGACTGACAGTCACAAGCTCTCTGCTCAGGGAGCCGTAAGAACCGAACAATCAGCGGTGTTTGATCGCTCGGTTCTCAGTGTTGGAGGCGCTGGGGGACAGATTAAGCACCAGACTGATGCTGTATCCACCATTCATCTCTCAAGAAATTAATAGCATCGCAAATGCGCCCAGTGTTTGGCGCGATTACAGAATTGCACAATTCCAGTACGCTCAGGTGTGACGGAGCCTAACAGTTCATGTTAAAAACAGGGGTTTAGTTTGCACACATCTGTAAATACATGTGAAAGCTGCAAAGGCACCCCAGTATTATCTGCAGTCCTAACTCTATACATTTTGAGAGCTTCCATACATATAGTGATGGATAGATTGAGGGCAGGTATGCCTGGAGGGAGCCCACTCCTCCTTAAAGGCACAGCGGCACACTGAACACCCAGCAAATAGCACAATGGCAGCGAAGTGTCCAGTGCGCCCCCTCACCAAATGTTTTGTTTGTACACTTTGTAAGTAAACTGTCCTCTTCCCCAGTGTGTCATGGAACCCAGCGCACTCCACTATGCACATACCGACTTTCTTAGTCAGTATTTGGTAGTGATGCACCAAAATTGTGGCCTGCCAAAAATTATCGGCTGAAAATAGGGTTTGCAGCGCTGTGCTAAAGCAAAAAAGGTGCCGATAATGGCTGCCGAAAACGCCCGCGATTTTGCCATAATTTTAACTGCTTTATGGGGTGTTTTTCATAGGTCACTTGAATAAAAAAAATCATCAAAAACACAATACAGGTGCATTTTTGATGCGTTCTTGCTGCATATTTAATGCATTTAAATGGGGAGGTACTGACCAAATATGCACCAAAAATAGTTACATACAGCATCTCACAAAAGTGAGTACACCCCTCACATTTTTGTAAATATTTCATTATATCTTTTCATGTGACAACACTGAAGAAATGACACTTTGTTACAATGTAAAGTAGTGAGTGTACAGATTGTATAAGCCCCCATTCACACTGGGGCGACGCTACTTCGCACCGCGACCTCCGAGGTCACGGTGCGAGCAGCGCGCCGCGACCTAGGAGCGGCCGCCACGGACTTCGTAACATTGAAGTCTATGGCGGTCGCCTCCTGGTCGCCCCAAAGAAGCTCCGGACCCTTTTTCTGAGTCGGAGCGACTTGTGTCGCTCCTATCAGAACGGGTCCACAGCTTCCCTATGGGAGGCGACCTGCGGCGACCTGTGAGGCGACCAGGTCGCCTCACAGGTCGCCCCAGTGTGAACGGGGGCTAACAGTGTACATTTGCTGTCCCCTCAAAATAACTCAACACACAGCCATTAATGTCTAAACCGCTGGCAACAAAAGTGAGTACACCCCTAGGTGAAATTGTTTTTACTTAGGGGTCTACTCACTTTTGTTGCCAGTGATTTAGACATTAATGGCTGTGTGTTGAGTTATTTTGAGGGGACAGCAAATTTACACTGTTATAGAAACATGGAAACATAGAATGTGTCGGCAGATAAGAACCATTTGGCCCATCTAGTCTGCCCAATATATCTGAATCCTATTAATAGTCCCTGGCCCTATCTTATATGAAGGATAGCCTTATGCCTATCCCATGCATGCTTAAACTCCTTCACTGTATTTGCAGCTACCACTTCTGCAGGAAGGTTATTCCATGCATCCACTACTCTCTCAGTAAATAAAGTAATACTTCCTCATATTACTTTTAAACCATTGCCCCTCTAATTTAAAACTGTGTCCTCTTGTGGTAGTTTTTCTTCTTTTAAATATGCTCTCCTCCTTTACCGAGTTGATTCCCTTTATGTATTTAAAAGTTTCTATCATATCCCCTCTGTCTCTTCTTTCTTCCAAGCTATACATGTTAAGGTCCTTTAACCTTTTATACAAGCTGTACACTCACTACTTTACATTGTAGCAAAGTGTAATTTCTTCAGTGTTGTCACATGAAAAGTTATAATAAAATACAGTCAGGTCCATAAATATTGGGACATGGACACAATTCTAATCTTTTTGGCTCTATACACCACCACAACGGATTTGAAATGAAATAAACAAGATGTGCTTTAACTGCAGACTTTAATTTGAGGATATTTACATCCAAATCAGGTGAACGGTGTAGGAATTACAACAGTTTGTATATGTGCCTCCCACTTTTTAAGGGTCCAAAAGTAATGGGACAGATTAACAATCATAAATCAAACTTTCACTTTTTAATACTTGGTTGCAAATCCTTTGCAGTCAATTTCAGCCTGAAGTCTGGAATGCATAGACATCACCAGACGCTGGGTTTCATCCCTGGTGATGCTCTGCCAGGCCTCTACTGCAACTGTCTTCAGTTCCTGCTTGTTTTGTGGCATTTTCCCTTCAGTTTTGTCTTCAGGAAGTGAAATGCATGCTCAATCGGATTGAGGTCAGGCGATTGACTTGGCCATTGCATAACATTCCACTTCTTTCCCTTAAAAAAACTCTTTGGTTGCTTTCGCAGTATGCTTCGGTCATTGTCCATCTGCACTGTGAAGCGCCGTCCAATGAGCTCTGAAGCATTTGGCTGAATGCAGATAATATTGCCCGAAACACTTCAGAATTCATCCTGCTGCTTTTGTCAGCAGTCACATCATCAATAAATACAAGAGAACCAGTTCTATTGGCAGCCATACATGCCCACGCCATGACACTACCACCACCATGCTTCACTGATGAGGTGGTATGCTTTGGATCATGAGCAGTTCCTTTCCTTCTCCATACTCTTCTCTTCCCATCACTCTGGTACAAGTTTATCTTGGTCTCATCTGTCCAAAGGATGTTGTTCCAGAACTGTGAAGGCATTTTTAGATGTTATTTGGCAAACTCTAATCTGGCCTTCCTGTTTTTGAGGCTCACCAATGGTTTACATCTTGTGGTGAACCCTCTGCATTCACTCTGGTGAAGTCTTCTCTTGATTGTTGACTTTGACACACATACACCTACCTCCTGGAGAGTGTTCTTGATCTGGCCAATTGTTGTGAAGGGTGTTTTCTTCACCAGGGAAAGAATTCTTCGGTCATCCACCACAGTTGTTTTCCGTGGTCTTCTGGGTCTTTTGGTGTTGCTAAGCTCACCAGTGCATTCTTTCTTTTTAAGGATGTTCCAAACAGTTGATTTGGCCACACCTAATGTTTTTGCTATCTCTCTGATGGGTTTGTTTTGTTTTTTCAGCCTAATTATGGCTTGATTCACTGATAGTGACAGCTCTTTGGATCTCATATTGAGAGTTGACAGCAACAGATTCCAAATGCAAATGGCACACTTGAAATGAACTCTGGACCTTTTATCTGCTCCTTGTAAATGGGATAATGAGGGAATAACACACACCTGGCCATGGAACAGCTGAGCAGCCAATTGTCCCATTACTTTTGTCCCTTAAAAAGTGGGAGGCACAAATACAAATTGTATTAATTCCTACACCTTTCACCTGATTTGGATGTAAATGTTATATCCTCCATGTTGTGAGAGACACAGGACTCCGGTCTGGGACAACGGTTGTTTATTCAGGACTCTCTGTACACTCCAGCATGCATTACAGGACAGCTCTGCATATCAATACATCTCTACACGTGTCTTCAAGATGGCCACTCTGCCCCTTGACCCTTGTCATCACTCCTGGGTGGAGCCAGCCTTAAAGTGACAGTACATGTGAAACCCTTCAGGTATAACACCTTCCATCCATCCCTAAAAAAACAACAAAAAAAAAAAACACAACAAAACGAGAACAGGCATAAAACAGTAACTAATAATTGTCCAATACAGTCCTCAAACTCAGGAGATTTACATGGCTTCTTCCGCGTCCGGATGTGAGAACAACTTCCAGGGACGCTACGGGGAGAACATGGCAGCGGATCACTTTTGGTGGGCCCGTCGAAAGTCTCGTAACCGCTCTTGAATTTGAAACCGGTCAGGAGGGCGACAGTGTCGTTGAGGACGGACACCCAGGGCCTCGGGGCCGGAGGAAGCAGGGCTGGCCGGAATGGACACCGACGGGGCCAAGAGGGGATCCCCTATCTCAGAGGGTGAACAGACCTCTGGACCAGGGCTGGAGGGCTCTGTTGGAGCTGAGTTCAAAAGTTCAGAGTCTCCCCAAGCATCAGTCTCAATGCCTCCTGATCCGGTAGGAGCAGATCCTTGAGACACTGGAGGTGCAGCCGATGTCAGGGATTCGGGCAGCTGAGAACGAGGACGCAATTGGTCCGCATGCCTTCTGCAAATGGAACCATCTTCCAGGCAGACCCGATACATTTTGGGTCCCAAAGTCTCTGCGACTATAGCAGGAAGCCAACGAGTGTTGGAAGCGCCATAAGATTGAGCCCATACCTTTTGCTGGGCTGTAAACCGGGGAATCTCGTCGTGTTCGACCCTCTTGTCTTGGGACTGCCGTACATGTTCCTGGACCGTTCGAGGGCGGAGCATATCCAAAACAGTCCATGGCTGCCGACCCAAAAGTAGTTCAGCTGGAGTTATCCCAGTAGTTGCATGTGGTGTGGTTCTGTAAGCAGAAAGGAAGGAGTCCAGCTGCTGGGGTGACAGGGACTGTTGTTTACTTGTAGCCACAGTAGCTTTGAAATAGCGTTTGAAGGTCTGTACAAACCTTTCTGCTTGACCATTTGTAGCCGGGTGGTAAGGTGTGGTCAACTTGTGTTTGATGTTGTGGGCAGTCAGGAAACTCTGAAACTCCTGGCTTGTGAATTGTGCACCGTTGTCTGTGACAATTTCTCTGGGGTATCCAAACGTAGCAGCGAGATGTAACAGTATGGAAATCGTCGCCTTAGTCGTTGGCTGGGTAACAGGAATGACCTCAGGCCACTTTGAATTGGCATCAATAATGATCAAAAAGGTGTGTCCTCTGATCGGGCCTGCAAAGTCCAAGTGTAGGCGAAACCAGGGGACCGTGGGCCAAGTCCAGGGCTGGACGCACCCTCGAGGAGGGTCTCTTGCAGTTTGTGCACATCCAGCACACGCATTCACATATGTCGTGATATCGGAGTCGAGGTTCGGCCACCACACATAGCCTCGGTCCTTTTGTTTCATACGTGTGCCCCCGGGATGACCAGTATGTAGCAAGTCCAGAATGTGTCTCCGGAGGGTCTGTGGAACGATCACTCGGTCTCCCCATAAAACACAGTTGCCAGCCACAGTTAATTCCAGACGCCTACGGAAGTAAGGTTCATAATCCTGTGTGACAGTTGCAGGCCAACCGTACCGTACCCAGGAGAGTATTGTCTGAAGGAAGGTATCCTTGGCTGTATGGGCTGCTACTTCCCCGGAAGACAGAAAGGACAGGCTGGTGTAACGACAACTCTTGACAGGTGGAGAAGAGTCTGTTAATGTCCTTGTCAGCCGGGACATGGCGTCCGCATTAGCATTGGCATCATGGCCGCGATACTGGATTTTGTAGCTATATGCTCCCAAGAATAGGGCATAGCGTTGAAGACGGGCCGCAGTCGTCTGGGAGATGCCTTTGTCAGGGCTAAAGATCTGAAGGAGTGGTTTATGATCAGTCAGTATGGTGAATTCCCTACCATACAGGTAAAGATGAAACTTCTTAATTGCCCATATGAGCGCCAGAGCCTCTTTGTCAATGTGAGAGTAATTGCTTTCTGGACCTGGAGGCGAATGCCACAGGTTTCTCTGACCCATCTGGTAAAACGTGAGATAGTACAGCCCCTAGACCATAGGGTGAGGCATCACAAGCCAAGGTGAGAGGCCTTTGGAGGTCATAGTGCACGAGCATGCGTGACGCCAACAGCTTTCGCTTAGAAACTTCAAAAGCACGTTGGCATGCAGCCGACCAGTTCCATCTGGAGTGTTTCTCCAAAAGCTTGTTCAACGGAAACAAAGTGTGTGCTAGATCCGGCAGGAATTTGTGGTAATAGTTCAGCAAGCCCAGGTATGATCGCAGCTGTTGGACGTTGGTTGGGGCTGGAGCTTTTACTAAAGCATCAACTTTGGCTTCCGTGGTGTGTATACCCTCTGCATCCACAAAGTGGCCACAAAACTCCAATTTAGGTACCATGAATTGGCATTTCGCTAAGTTCACTTTTAGACCCTGCTCTTG
This sequence comes from Pelophylax lessonae, assembly GCF_965119305.1. NCBI lineage: Eukaryota > Metazoa > Chordata > Amphibia > Anura > Ranidae > Pelophylax > Pelophylax lessonae. Next base: position 659,852,047 of record NC_138770.1, read on the forward strand.
GAGTCTGGCCAACACAAGCTCCACGTTACGCTTGTGTTCCTGGTCCGTCAGGCCCGTGATGAGCATGTCATCTAACAGGCACTGTGTGAAAGGAATGTCTGCCAAAATCTCATCCATTTTGCGTTGCCAAATGGCTGGGGTGGAGGCTACACCAAACACCATCCGATTGTATTCATACAGTCCCTTGTGAGTGTTGATGGTTAGAAACTTACGGGACGAAGGGTGGACCTCAAACTGTAAATAAGCTTGCCTGAGATCAAGCTTGGTGAACTTTTGACCTCCTGCAAGAGAGGCAAAAATGTCATCTACTCTGGGTAGGGGATACTGGTCTATCTCCAGTTGAGAATTTAGTGCCATGCGGAAATCGCCACAAATGCGTAAGTCCCCATTCGCTTTCTTTACTGGTACAACTGGTGATGTCCACTCGCTGTGCTCTACCTTTGAGATGACACCTTGTTCCTCCAGCCGGCTTAGTTCAGCTTCCACACCTGCTCGGAGTGCGAAAGGTACCGTCCGAGCTTTGAAGAACCTAGGCTGGGCAATGGGTTTCAGCCTGAGTCTCACACAGTCATGCTTTATTTTTCCCAAATGGTGATCAAAGACTTGTGGGAATCGCTGTTTCAGGGATTCCACCCATCCCTCGTTATCTCTTGATGTGATGGTCACAGTGTTGCAGGGGTTAATGGCGATGTCTGGCATGCCAAAGTGAGCAATCCAGTCTCTCCCAAAGAGAGGGGGTCCCCCATGTTCTAGGATATACAATGGCATTCTCTTTGTCTGACCCTTGTAGGATACCTGTACTTTCATGTAACCCAGTGGGTGGAGTATCTGCTTTGAGTATGTCTGCAGTTTGATTGGTGTTGGACGGACAGTTGTTCGGATCAGAAGTTTTCTCCATTGTTTCTGGGTGATAACTGAAACTGCTGCTCCTGTGTCTACATCCATCTTGAGTTTCTTTTCTTCCACGGTTACCTCTACAGTCATTGCTGAGGGTGCTGAATGCATATGATGTATGTCCAATCTGTGGAGCACTTCCTCATCCTCTGATTCAGATGACGATGTATATCTTCCCACCATATATGCCTTTGTCCTGGTGTTCAGAGGTTGTTTATTTCGCACCTTCTTACTACAGCAGACTCGTTTCAGATGGCCTGCCTTTCCACAATTATGACAGAGCTGATCCTTAAAACGGCAGACTTTGTGATCATGGTCTGTATTCCCACAACGGTAGCAAGCTGACTCCCGGCTTGGTGAGAGTCTATATTTACCGTTAGCTGCAGTTTGCTTGACTGCTGTTCTGAAAACTTCCTCTTTAACCTGGGGGTTCAATCTGCTCTGGGGGTTCAATGCCTCTGTATCTTTCACAGCCATTTCCATCACTGAAGCTATCTCAATTGCCTTTGTAAGGGTAAGATCTTTCTCTGTTAACAGTCTCTTTTGGCTAGACTCACTATTTAGTCCCATGACAAACTTATCCCTCAGTGCAGTTGGTAAATACTCCCCAAAAGAACAGGTTGAGGCTAGTCTGCGAAGGGCGAGCACATAAGCCTTAATATCTTCACATGGCTGTTGCTGCCGCCGATAGAACCTGAATCTCTCTGCAATTTCTAGTGGTTTAGGCTGGAAGTGATTCCCTAACAGTGTCAGTAGCTCTGCCAAAGTCTTAGTTGCTGGTTTTTCAGGGAAAAGGAGATCCCTAAGAGTGTCATATGTCCTAGCACCAACCACTGTCAGAAATACTGCTACTTGCCTGTCACCTGGGATGGCATTTGCACAGAAATATTGTTCTAATCTTTCAATCCAGGAGCTCCACGATGTCTGTTCTCCATCAAATTCACTTAATGTCCCGATCAATGACATTTTCCTGCTGGGCTCTGTGGGTTTTGTATTCAGCTGACAATCCAGAGTTTTTTTTCTTCCTTTTCTTTCTCACACGGATAGTAACCTTGTAAATCCCATCCTCATCGCCACTGTTATATCCTCCGTGTTGTGAGAGACACAGGACTCCGGTCTGGAACAACGGTTGTTTATTCAGGACTCTCTGTACACTCCAGCATGCATTACAGGACAGCTCTGCATATCAATACATCTCTACATGTGTCTTCAAGATGGCCACTCTGCCCCTTGACCCTTGTCATCACTCCTGGGTGGAGCCAGCCTTAAAGTGACAGTACATGTGAAACCCTTCAGGTATAACAGTAAATACCCTCAAAAAATTCAGGGTCTTGTGGAAAGGGGTAATTCCAAAAAAAACATGGAATAGCGTGTGGAAAAACACAGCCCATCTACCAAGGCAAACACTGCCTCTCACCTCAGATTTTCGACCCTAATAAGGATCACACAGCCAAATTCCAAGTTTACTAATGATATACTCCAAGTAGGTAATCCTAAATGGAGAAGGGATCTTCATATGGCTCCGTAAGGGATGAAAGAAAAGAGACAGATCTAGTGCTCTCTGCATGCTAAAACCGACTTTATTCGAACAGCAAATGTACTTACAAAGCCCTATACCTGTGCATATGAATAGCATGTATCGAAACAATGTGATGGCCGTGGGTGACGTCATACATAAACTCCTCCCCCCATATGTGTTATGTCCATGGGTGGGACTTTGTCAGATTTTTTTTTTGTATGTTTTTGCACATATTTACGTGCATTTTCACGTAAATGCGTTTGCACATTTTTGCGCCAAAAAAGCAGATTTCGCTTTCGTTTATTGACAGACACAGCTCCTGATCTTCTTAAACATTGGGTTATACTGCCCCCTACAGGAGTAGGGCACTAGGCAGAAAAAAGTCTGGCTATGCCTATGGGCAGTCCCAGGGGGTATACTCCCTCTCTCTGCTATAGGTACTAAGTTTTTTATGCCTAGCCAGGAATAAGAATCTAGTTCTTTGCTGGGATCTCTGGTCCTGGCAATTTTTTGTTTTTGGATAGAGTTTTTTCCCCTGTTTTTTTTTACCTGTGAGATCTACAATCAACTGCCGGACTGGGTGAAGGGCTGGATAATCTAGGTCCAGTCTGGCCAGCGAGCATGCGCAGACCTCAGCTCTGCCCTAGGTCGGCCATGACATAGCCACACCAGATGGGGGCTGGCCTGCGAGTTAAACGCCTCCCGAGGTCGCATACGACCGGGTCTCAGCCGGAGTTGCAGCGTTCCTCCTGGCCGACAGCCTCCCCATTTTGATGGAGAGGAAGTTCTGTCTGGAGTGGGGCCTGCCTGGTTCCTGGTATGGTAAGTGACGGCTGGGGGCGAGGGAGCTCTGAACTAGTGGGGGGCTACTGCCAAGGGCCCCTCTTCCTGCCTGCCCTGTTTTCTGAAGTCTAGGGATCCTTCCTGGGTCATTGGGAGCCTTGTGGTGCCACGTAGGGCCGCCATTTTGCTGTAGCCTATGTGCTCAATGCACGGCGGCCATGTTTGTATAGTCCAGCAGCAATTTTGCAGTAATTTGCCATTAAAAATAGTGGCGGCCTTGACAGTGGAGCCTTGTGGGCGGCTATTTTGGAGGTGGGAGCCCTTCCTTGTCCCCTGGTGCTGACTTCTGTATCTTTTCACTTTCTGATCGCAGCACTTAGAGTGCAGATTATCCTGGTGGCTGCAGGTGTCTGTTTCTGCTGGGTGGTGATCTGGTGGGGTTCTCTCCCTCTATGCTGAGGATCGCTTGGTGCTTTGTGCCTGGTGACCGGGTGGTGCTGCCATTGCGGTGGGGGTTTTCCCTTTGCAGTGTTTTACACTTTTTGTGGGGTACCCCTGGTGAAACATGGCGTCTTTGGAGCACATTTCCCCACCTGATCCCCTCTCGGAGGCTGTAGGGTCCTAACCATTCATCGATGCACTAACGGCAGTCCTGGAATCCTCTGTGTCCCGGGTGGAGGTGGCTTTCGGGTGATGGGCTGATAATAAGGGCCCCCCGCCTTCCCCCTGCCTCACCTGTCTCATCAGATCCTGAATCTGATTCGGCCGCTGCGGGCGTGAGTCCCCTGCTGGGTCTGCGACCACACGCCCGGAACCCTCAGAGAGTGCTTCTTTGGGATGTCCCTACTGATATGGATCAGAGAACTGTGTCCGTCAATGAACGATAGAGAAAACTGGATTTTTGACTTACCGTAAAATGCTTTTCTCTTAAGTTCATTGACGGATGCAGTACCCACCCCTCTCTTTGAGTTGGGTTGGTGTTACTTTCTGACACTGCTTTGATACAAAACTGACATCCTATGCAGGAGGTGAGAGGGTGTACCCTCCGGGACTGCCCATAGGCGTAGCCAGAGAATGTTTCCTGCCTAGTGTCCTACTCCTGTAGGGGGCAGTATAACCCTACTGATATGCATCAGAGAACTGCGTCGGTCAATGAACTTAAGAGAAAAGGATTTTACGGCAGGGCTCGACAAACCCCGGGCGCCAGGTCGCATTTGTGACTAGAATTAGCGACCTGGCGCCTGGGGTGCCCTGCAGGAGGTGTCCTGTCATTTTTGCGCCCCCCACGTCCTCCCCGAGTGCACGGACTTCCGCGCCGTCCGAAAATTGAGGCCCCGGCTTTTCGGCCTTCTTCTTGAGATGAGAGAGGCTTCCAATGGGGAACTGGCGCCCTCTTGTGGTGGCCGGGAGTAATGACTGTTGTAATGACTGTTTCCACTGCATTCCCATCTCCCTGTCCAGTTAGTTACCTTTGACAGGGAGTGTGGTTATTATTATTAATTTAATTTATTTTTTAAATTTAAAAAAAATAAATAATATTTTTTTCTTTTTTTTTTAATTATTAAAAAAAAATTATTTTTCTTTTTTTTTTTCAATTATTATTATTAAAAAAAAAAAAAAAAAAATATATATATATATATATATATATATATATATATATATATATATATATATATATATATATATATATAATCTTTTTTTTTTTTTTCCTCATCGCCATGGCTGAGTGGCTGAGGAGCTGGTGTAGTAAGGAGGGTTTCGGGTTCCTGGAGAACTGGGCCGACTTCTCAGTCGGTCACCGGCTCTTTGGTAGGGACGGATTGCACCTAAATGGGGTGGGTGCAGCCGTACTGGGTGCGAGGATGGCCGAAAAGTTAGAGGGGCTTTTAAACTAGGGAATGGGGGGGAGGGTACAGATGTAGAATTACCCAGTGGAAAGCAAGTTTCAGAGGGCAGAAATGGGGGCATTAGCGATAGGGTGTGCGGAGCTCCTATACCCAGGGTGGGTACGGGGAAAAATCAAGAGAGCAGCCTAAAAACATCAAAAGAGGATAAATATAACCGATCAAAATTACGAGGTTTGTATACCAATGCCAGAAGCCTGGCCAACAAGATGGGAGAGCTGGAGCTGCTGATATTTGAGGAGGACTTAGATTTTGTGGGGATAACTGAGACTTGGTTTGACAGCTCTCATGACTGGATGGCGTCCATTCAGGGGTATTCCCTTTATCGCAGAGATAGAGAAAGTAAAAAAGGGGGAGGGGTATGTTTGTATATTAAGAACAGTATACAGGTAAATATGAGGGATGATATTAATAATGGAGCTATGGACGAGGCAGAATCCCTATGGGTAGAGCTTCAAAGGGAAGGCACGGCGGGGAAGGTAATATTGGGCGTATGCTATAGGCCCCCCAACCAGAGGGAGGAGGGTGAGGCGGACCTCATGTTACAGATAGGATTGGCAGCAAGGATGGGAAATGTCATTATAATGGGGGACTTTAATTATCCAGATATAGACTGGGCAGAAGGAACCGCACACTCAGCCAAGGCTCGGCAGTTCCTAAATGTTTTGCAGGACAATTTCATGGGTCAGATGGTGAATGCACCGACAAGAAGCAATGCGGTACTTGACCTACTGATTACCAACAATACAGACCTGATCACGGATATAGAAATACGGGACAACTTAGGGAACAGTGACCATAGGTCAATTGGTTTCAGTATTAATTACAGTAATAGGAAACACAAGGGTAATATAAGGACACTGAATTTCACAAGAGCCAATTTCCCTAAACTGCGCTCGCTGCTAGAAAATATCAAATGGGATAGAACCCTGGGAACAAAGAACACGGAGGAAAAATGGGAGTGCTTCAAGAGCATACTTAACAAGGGAGTGGGCCAGTGCATTCCACAGGGAAATAAATTTAAAAGAGCAAAACTAAACCCTGGGTGGCTAAACTCCAACATTAAAATGTATATTAGAGCTAAAGAAAAGGCCTTCAAAAAATACAAGACTGAGGGGTCATTGGCAGCATTTAAGCACTACAAAGAGTGTAATAAGAAATGTAAAGATGAAATCAGGGCGGCTAAAATAGAACACGAGAGACATATAGCGGAGGAGAGCAAAAAGAACCCCAAGAAGTTCTTTAAGTATATAAACAGTAAGAAAGCCAGGCCAGAGCACATTGGCCCCATAAAAGATGATAAAGGAAAAATGGCCACTGAGGACAGAGAAAAGGCGGAAGTGTTAAATAATTTCTTTTCTTCAGTCTTCACAAAGGAATCGGGGGGCTACACGAAACCCGCTTGTAAGGCCGAACTAAATAATACACCTCAGGAAGTGCCGCCATGGCTAACAGAGGATAGACTTAGAGCTAAACTAGAGAAACTTAACATAAATAAATCCCCGGGACCGGATGGCTTGCACCCGAGGGTTCTTAATGAGCTCAGCCAGGTGATTGCCAGACCATTATTCTTGATCTTTAAGGATAGTTTACAGACGGGTATGGTGCCAGCTGATTGGAAAAAAGCCAACGTGGTACCAATATTTAAAAAGGGGCCGAGATATATCCCGGGTAACTATAGGCCGGTCAGCCTAACATCAGTAGTCTGCAAAATTTTGGAGGGGATGATAAGGGACCACATACAAGACTTTAGTAATGAAAATGGTATTATAAGTAGAAATCAGCATGGATTCATGAAAAATCGTTCGTGCCAAACCAATCTGTTAACCTTCTACGATGAAGTGAGCTGCCACCTAGATAAAGGTAAGCCTGTGGATGTGGTGTATCTGGACTTCGCAAAGGCCTTTGACACCGTTCCTCACAAACGCTTACTGTACAAACTAAGGAAGGTAGGTATGGATCATAAGGTGAGTACCTGGATAGAGACCTGGCTCCAGGGGAGAGTCCAGAGGGTGGTGATTAATGGGGAGTACTCGGATTGGGCGGGTGTGGAAAGTGGTTCTGTCCTGGGACCAATCCTGTTTAATTTATTCATAAATGATCTAGAGGAGGGGATATCTAGTACAATCTCAGTATTTGCAGATGATACTAAATTAGGCATGCCAATATCTTCTATGCAGGATGTGGAAATCTTGCAAGCAGACCTGAACAAAATAACGGGGTGGGCAACCACATGGCAGATGAGGTTTAATGTAGAAAAATGTAAAGTAATGCACTTGGGTGCCAGAAACCAGAAAGCAAGCTATTCACTAGGGGGTGAACCTCTGGGTGAGTCTAGGATGGAAAAGGACTTGGGGGTACTGGTAGACAACAGGCTTGGCAGTGGCATGCAATGCCAAGCCGCCGCAAGCAAAGCCAACAGAATACTGGGATGTATAAAAAGGGGGATTCACTCCAGAAATAAAGAGATTATTCTCCCGCTCTACAAGACTCTGGTCCGGCCACATCTGGAGTATGCTGTCCAGTTCTGGGCACCGGTCCGCAGGAAGGATGTGCTGGAACTGGAGAAAGTCCAGAGGAGGGCAACAAAAATAATTAGGGGAATGGAGGACATCGGCTATGAGGAAAGACTACAAGCACTGAACCTATTCTCTCTGGAGAAGAGACGATTGAGGGGGGATATGATATCAATGTACAAATACTGTACTGGCGACCCTAGCATAAGGAACAAACTATTCAGAGAAAGGGAATACAATAAGACACGTGGCCACTCACTAAAACTTGAGGAAAGGCGGTTTAACCTTAAAGTGCGTAGGGGGTTCTTCACTGTAAGAGCGGTAAGGATGTGGAATTCTCTTCCACAAGCAGTCGTATCAGCGGGGAGCATAGATAGTTTCAAAAAACTATTAGATGTACACCTTAAAGACCACAACATACAGGGGTACACAATGTACGGTTAAAAGCAAACACACACGCATCATGGGTTGGACTGGATGGACTTGTGTCTTTTTTCAACCTCACTAACTATGTAACTATGTAACTATGTAACTATGCCATGCCAGAGCCGAAGGCCCCTTTCACACGGGCTGTCTGATCAGGTCCGCCTGTCAGTTTTTCAGGCAGACCTGATCGGACCCTTCATTCTCCTCTATGGAGCAGTAATCTGCCGCCATCTGATCCTGTCCGCCAAAAACAGACGGATGGTGGTTCTATTTTCTATCCATCCCGACCGTGGATTGGATCAGATGGCATCGGATGGAAAGAGACAGACAGTCTGTTTCCATCCAATTGCGCTATAGAGGAGAGTGGAGTTCTAGTCGTATTTATGTGTAAATTTAGTATCTGTTTTATTAAATAAAGCTTGGTTGTTAGTTTAAAAAAAAAAAAAAACTGGCTCCTAACTTTTTTAGCTGGCTCCTAGATTTCAGGAAAATTTGTCGAGCCCTGTTTTACGGTAAATCAAAAATCCAGTTTTTGCATTTTACTTCTATTTTAAACTGAATGGCTTGTTTTACAAGGCGATCGTTTACAATCACTTTAATGCACAGATTTAATTTCTTATACTGGTTGGCATCCATTTCCCCGCCATCATTAGGTGTCGGGTTAAAGCTCCCGGTTCTGGGTTGAAGTAACCTGTGATACAATTTATTACAAATGCAAGCTGTTTAAAAGGACTTTTGGCTACGATAAACATCACAGTAAATCACATTAGAGTCTGCGTTTAATCACCCACTTGTTCAATTATAGGAAAGAGAAAACATTGAGGCTTTGCAGGAAAAAGGTGGGATAGGAAAAAAAAAAGGCAATTAGCTTGCAGCAGATGTAGGAGCAGCAGCAGCGATACTGCACCGAGACAGAACTCCAGATTTTATCTTTCCACGTTTTAGAAAGACCATCTGTACACGTTTGCTGTCAGGTCCAGGTCTTCGGATCTTCAGTCTAGCCTGTTCAACTGGGGGGGGAAAAGCAGAATCTAATTACCTTTTTCAAATATCAATATCCTGTTGTTCCTGGGACTAGCATATGTCACTGGATCTTCCCGCAGTCACATGCCAGCTTTAATTTCCTTTTGAAAGTTTTGTGCTTAATATTAAAGATGAAGAAGATAGGTGTACAATCAATATAAAAAAAAGGAAAGAGTCGGATTAAAACCCAGTGTTGTTACTGCAGGGGAACTGTTTATATTATCCAATAATATACTGAGATTTTTTATATGATAACTGCTCATTATAGGACGTCGCTTTGTGTATCCAACCTAAGACTATTAATAACCTTTTTCCTTGACGTGGTAAACAGTTTATAATATCAGTGTTTGTGTTTAGTCATTTTTTTATTTTTACTTAAAATGTAATTCCGCTTTTGTTGAGAAAAAAACATTTCCCTCTGGGTGATCTCTGTATATTGCAAGGATTTTAACCACTTAAGCCCCGAAAGATTTTACCCCCTTCCTGACCAGGGCCTATTTTGCGATTCGGCACTGCGTAAATTTAACGGACAATTGCGCGGTTGTGCGACGCTGTACCTAAACGAATTTGACGTTCTTTTTTCCCCACAAACAGAGCTTTCTTTTGGTGGTATTTGATCACCTCTGCGATTTTTTGATCATGCGCTATAATCAAAAAAAGAGCGACAATTTTGCAAAAATAACAATATTTTTCACATTTTTTTATACGAAATTCCCCCCCAAAAATATTTAAAAATCAAAGTTTTTTAAAATTTTTAGCCAATTTGTTTTCTGCTACCTATGTTTGGTAAAAAAAAAAATCACAATAAGCGTATTTTGATTGGTTTGCGCAAAAGTTATTGCGTTTACTAACTAAGGGAAAGATTTTTGTCATTTTTGTTGTTTTTTTTTTTAACGAGTAATGGCGGCGATCTGCAAATTTTTTTTTGCGGTACTGCGACATTGCGGCGGACAGATCTGACCCTTGACTGACATTTTTGACACTTTTGGGGGTACCAGTGACATTACTGCAGTAATCAGTGCTATACATATGCACTGTTACTGTAAAAATTACACTGGCAGGGAAGGGGTTAACTTTATTAGAGATGCAGTGACTATGTGTGTCCCTAGGGGCGTGCTTCTTACTGTGCAGGGATGTGGCTGTGTGTGTAACAGCACAGATCAACGGTCCTACATAGCAGGACCGTTAGATCAGTGCTTTTACACAGGGAAGAATGACAGGCGGCTTTGTTTACATTAGCCGCCTGCCTTTCTCCCTTCACAGCGGACGATCGCGAGTGACCGGCGGACATCGGGTCCGCCGGTCACACGCACGGAGGTGTCCGTGAACGAGCCGAGGCAGGAGTGCGCCTCCGGCGGCGTGCGCTCGCCCACTATTGGCTCCCAGGCTAGTGACGTATATATATATACGTCACTTTGCCTGGCCGGGGCTGACCGCCGCAGTAAATAGTCGTGCGGCGGTCGGCAACCGGTTAACAAACTTAGTTGCAGATTCCTACCTTTTGTTATGCTGAAGAAATCATTGTTTGTTACTCTGCATTGAGTCGGTCTAATGGGAGAGGTTTCATAATATTCAGCTGTGCAGCTGCAGAGCACTAATGAGGAAATCTGCTGCGCCTGCATCCCTTTAGACGTGTTCCTATTGGGAGTATCTCACCAAAAATGACATTTTTGTTGCAGGGGATACCAGAAATCTGACTTGTATCATAGTGCAGACTTCTGGGAAAATTGGTGAATTGGTGAGCCAATCACACAAGCAGGAAATTATGTTTCTGGGGGTGTGGTCAGTATACATTCTGTGTACAGAACAGCTCCAGGCGGCCATATTGTATTTTCAGAAAATTAGCTGCAGATTGAAAAGGAAAGGTCATTTTTAATAACATTCAATTACAATATGATTTGTGTCGCAATTCTATACGCTATATTGTTTTTTCTTTATTTGCTATATTTTTCCCCCATGAAAGTGGAGTCACCCTTTAACATGCTTGCCTTGGTACAATTCAGAGCCAAATAATCCGTATAGTAAAAAATATGAGATGCACAACACACATTATGGTCCTTAAAATAAAACTGTGGCCTTTCATTAAAGCGTAACTCCACTTTTGTTGAGAAAATCTCTGTACATTACTAGGGTTTTAACAAACTTTGTTGCAGATTTCTACCTTTTGTTATTCTGAAGAAATCATTGTTTGTTCCTCTGTGCTGAGTGGGTCAAATGGGAGTGGTTTCATAATTATCTATCAGCTGTGCAGCTGCAGGGCACTAATGAGGAAATCTGCTGGGCCTGCATCCCTTTAGACATGTTCCTATTGGGAGAATCTTACCAAAAATTAGATTTTTGTTGCAGGGGATGCCAGAAATCTGACTTGTATCTTAGTGCAGACTTCTGGGAAAATTGGTGAGCCAATCACACAAGCAGGAAATGATGTTTCTGGGGGTGTGGTCAGTATACATTCTGTGTACAGAACAGCTCCAGGTAGCCATATTGCATTTTTCAGAAAATTAGCTGCAGATTGAAAAGGAAAGGTCATTTTTAATAGCATCCAATTACAATATGATTTGTGTCGCAATTGTATACGCTATATTGTTTTTTCTTTATTGCTATTTTTTTTTTCCCACAAAAGTGAAGTTACCCTTTAAAAAATATGTGCTGCCCAGCTAAAGTGGTTTTAGATAAAAAAAAAAAAAAGAAAGGAACGCCCAGTGGCCAGAGAAATGTGACTTCTAAAATATGGTTTGTGGACGTTTATTTACCCCCCTTAATGACCAGGCCATTTTTTTGCGATACGGCACTGTGTTCCTTTAACTGACAATTGTGCGGCCGTGCTGGTGTCAGCGGCTGCATGCAGGGCGAATATCTCCTAAACCGTGCAGGTTTAGGAGATATTCATTTTACGTACAGGTAAGCCTTATTATAGACTTACCTTTAGGTAAAAGTTTATTGGCGGAGTATACTACCGCTTTAAGATAAAAAAACCTTTTGTGTGCAGCAGCCGTCCTCCAGCACCCCCCAGTACTTACCTGAGCCCCATCTTTATCCAGCCATGTCCACGAGTTCCTTGGCCATTCGGTACTCTCCTCCTGATTGGCCGAGACACAGCAGTGGTGCCATTGGCTCCCACTGCTGTCAATTAAAGTCAGTTAGCCAATCAGGAGAGAGAGGGGGGGGGGGCAGAAACTGTACTCTCTGTGTGAATGGACACAGGGAGCTGTGACTCAGCTTGGGTGCCCCCATAGCATGCTGCTTGCTGTGGGGGCACTCAACAGGAGGGAGGGGCCAGGAGCACAGAAGAGAGACCTGAGAAGAGGAGTTCTGTGCAAAGCCAACTGCACAGAGAGGAGGTAAGTGTAATATGTTTGTTATTTTAAGAGGAAAAACTAAATAAAAGAGACTTTACAATCACTTTAAGAGCATAGTTGCCACTCTCTTGTAGGCTGTGCCTGCCTATACTGCATTGTGAATAGATGATGTTGCATTGCCGCTGCTGATTCACAAGCCTGTAGCTTGTATTTGGCCACCCCTAGTCCTGCCCACTGCTTTCTGGCTTGACAGCACCGAACCCTCTCACTATGGGAGGGGGATTGTGGGGAGGTGCAGCGTGGTGCGGAGGCAGTAAACTCTCAGAGTCCAGTTGCAAAAAACACAATTGTATTGAAATTGAAGTTCAGTAATGCACAAGTGCGGGGGAAGACAACCCAACCAGTCGCACACACAGGATGTACAGCGTTGAGTGTAGTAGTAGGTCTCAGATGTACCGACAGCGCCTGTCTCAAGGGGCGGAATGCGGCCTAACCACTCCTTACCATGGTGGGGAAGCGTCCGGGATAGATGGCATGTCCCTGCACTTTCCCTAGTCATCTGAAACCTCTCTATGACACTAAGCACTGTCCCTGACAGACGGATGACCTGTCCCTACTCTAGCCATACCCGAAATGTGCACCAAACCCAGGAGCCAGGGTCTTAAAAAGACTCTGCTTGACCCAAGATGGCCACCAAAATCACATGGGATGCCAGCATCCAATTGGATGCTACTTCTCTGTGACTGCAGAGATCATAGAGAAACGAGGTTCCTCTCGACATCGTCCTCCACCTGAATGAGTGCCACCTGCAGTGGGGAAAATAGACTCCACCTGCCTACAGTGAGTGTTTGAGAAGCAAATGCAGGAGAATTTGGCTCAGTTAGGAAGGGTAAAAGAAGTTTTTGGTTTACTTTATGAGGCCCACACATCACATAGTAAATCTATTTGGTACTTGTTTGGATTGTCATATAGGAGCCTTGCTGTGGGAGCACTCGACAGGACAGAGGGGCCAGAAGCACTGACGAAGGACCCGAGAAGAGGAGGATCTGGGCTGCTCTGTGCAAAAACCGTTACACAGAGCAGGTAAGTATAAAAGGTTTGTTATTTTTAAACAAAAAAAAAAAAAACAGGACTTTATTATCACTTTAACCACTTGCCGACCGCCGCACGACTATTTACGTAGGGCGGTCAGCCCCTCTTGGGCAAAGTGACGTAGGGGTACCCGCGAGCCAATAGGGGGCGAGCGCGCGTCACCGGAGGCGCGCTCCTGCCCACGCTCGTTCACTGTGTTCCCCGCGCGAGTGACCGTCGGCTCGGATGTCCGCTGGCCACCCGCGATTGTCCGCTGCAGAGGGAGAAAGGCAGGCGGCTGATGTAAACAAAGCCGCCTGTCATTCTCCCCTGTGTAACTGCAGAGATCATATGATCCTGCTATGTAGGATCGTATGTCTCTGTGGTTACATGAAAAGCCACACCCCTTTACAGTTAGAAGCACGCCCCTAGGGACACATTTAACCCCTGCCTCTCCAATAAAGTTAACCCCTTCCCTGTCAGTGTCATTTTTACAGTAACAGTGCATATGTATAGCACTGATTACTGTAGTAATGTCACTGGTACCCCCAAAAGTGTCAAAAATGTCAGTCAAGGGTCCGATCTGTCCGCCGCAATGTCGCAGTCCCGCAAAAAAAATCTCAGATCGCCGCCATTACTCGTTAAAAAAAAAACAATAAAAATGACAAAAATCTTTCCCTTAGTAAACGCAATAACTTTTGCGCAAACCAATCAAAATACGCTTATTGTGATTTTTTTTTTACCAAACATATGTAGCAGAAAACAAATTGGCCTAAAATGTTAAAAAATTTACAGACTTTTACATTTTTTTTTTTGGGGAATTTCATATAAAAAAATGTGAAAAATATTGTTATTTTTTCAAAATTGTCGCTCTTTTTTTGTTTATAGCCCAACAAGTAAAAATTGCACAGGTGATTAAATGCCACCAAAAGAAAGCTCTGTTTGTGGGGAAAAAAAGGACATCAATTTCATTTGGTTACAGCGTCGCACGACCGCGCAATTGTCTGTTAAAGTCACGCAGTGCCGAATCGCAAAATCGGGCCTGGTCAGAAAGGGGGTAAAATCTTCTGGGGCTTAAGTGGTTAATTACAAAAGCTGAAGTTAGAAGCTGATTGGCTACCATGCAGAGCTGCACCAGATTCTGCACTCTCCAGTTTTAGTAAATCAACCCTAATGTGTCTTGGAATAAATATGCTCTTTATTGGCATCTGGATACCTGTTGAACAAAGGAGGCTTGAGAAAACATTATTCTTTTTGGACTCTCTTTTCCTTATAACTCTGATAAGCACGGGGTATAGTAAGATTGGAAATGTGTAATTTCCTGTCGGTGTCTTTTTCATTCGTTATCTATAACAAAGCATGTTTGCAAAGCATACTTGCTTAGCATATTGTGTATTCTACATTCACATAGGAGGAAGTGTTACTTGGTACCAGTGTAGAATGTTACTGTTTTTAACCGCTTTCTGACCGTATACTGTATATATACAGCTGCAAAGTGGCTCCTCTGCACAGGAGGATGTACCTGTAGGTGGATGCGCCAATCATTCCTAAGAGAGACAGGCGTTCTGCCTTTGGTAAACAAGGCAGATCACCCGTCTGTGAAAAGGGGAGATAGTGATCCTGTGTTCCTGCTAAGCAGGAACTGGGATCTCTGCCTTCCCACACAACCAGCAACGCCCACACAGTCCCTAGGAGCACATTTAACCCTTTAATTGCCCCTGATGTTAACCCCTTTCCCTGCCAGTGTTGTCATTAGTACAGTGACAGTGCATATTTTCTAGCAGTGATCACTGTATTAGTTTCACTGGTCCCCAAAAAGTGTCACTTCGTGTCTGATTTGTCCACCGCAATGTTGCAGTCCCCACTATGTCGCTGATCACCGCCATTACTGGTAAAAAAAAAAAAAATCCAAAAATCTCTCCTATAGTTTGTAGACGCGATAACTTTTGTGCAAACCAATCAATATATGCCTATTGGTATGTTTTTGTACCAAAACTATGTAGAAGAATACATATTGGCCTAAATTAATGAAGAAATTTAGATTTTTTTTCCATTTTTTTTTTAATTGGATATGTCATAGCAGAAAGTAAAAAATATTGTTTGTTTTTTTTTTTTTTTTTTTTTAAATTGTCTGGTTTTTTTTTGTTTATAGCGCAAAAATTAAAAACCACAGAGGAGATCAAATAACACCAAAAGAAAGCTCTATTCGTGGGAAAAAAGTACATAAATGTTATTTTGGTACAGCGTCACATGACCACGCAATCAGTTAAAATAACGCAGTGCCGTATAACAAAAAGTGGCCTGGTCATGAAGGGGGGTAAACCTTCCAGAGGGCAAGGGGTTAAAATAATGATTTATGGCACTTTTCCACTGCAAGTACCGGCTCGGCTCTATTCGGCTCTACTCGGCCCTGCTTAGCCCGGTTTGCTTTTCCACTGCTGGTACCGCATGGTACGGTGTTGGAACGGTTCGGTACGGTACGGTATGGTTTGCTTTTCCACTAAAGTAGTACTAAAGTTAAGTGGGTGGGATAACAAAGGGGTGGGTGTGATTCTCTGACCAATCAGTGGCTAGTAGTGACTGCATGCAAAGGATTGTGGGATATGGCACCGGGTATGGTACCTCTTGGAACCACAATCGAGTAGGTACTGTTTTTTCAGAGCAGTACCGTGCCGTACCGTTCGGTTCCATGCAGTGGAAAAGCGGCGCCGTATCGTACCGTACCGAACCGTTCCTACACCATACCATGCGGTACCAGCAGTGGAAAAGCACAAAAGCGAGCCGAACCGTTCGGTTCCATGCAGTGGAAAAGCGCCATTAGAGTATTCATTGTGTATCTGTCATACTGCAAGTTTGTTTTCTCATGATCACTCATTGACTCTGGAGCCCCCACTATGTGACGGTGAGAAACCTAGGTGACATTCAGTACTGTGCAAAAGTTTTAGAAAGTTGTGAAAAAATGCTGTCAATTAACCGCTTGCCGACCGCCCGTCGTAGTATTACTGGGGCAAGGCGGCTCGGCTGCGTCCGGTCACGTAGTACTACGTGATTGGAGTGCACTTGGTTTCGCCGCCGGAGCCGCGCTACTGCTGTGTTTAGACACAGCAGGAGACAGGCTGTGGGAGGAGAAACCGAGAGAAAACCCGCCTGCTTATGTAAACAAAGCAGGCGGATCTTCTGTCCGGAAGGCAGGGAGAGATCAGCAGTTTCAGCTAAGCTGCAACCCCGATCTCTCTGTGCCTGTCACAGAACCCCCCACAGTGAGTAAGCACTTTAGGCATACATTTAAAGTGGATTTCCGGCCTATTTTGCAACTTTAGTGATTCCTGGAGTGCTCGCTATGCTGATCAACAATTGGGCATTTTCCATTTTTTTCGGGGGTCCCTTACCTTATTTTCAGGGCATTTTTTATTTTACTTCCTCCTTCTCCCCCCTCTGTGGCCGCGGCCACCGACATCACTTACGGCCTTTGCATTGCATCCTGGGAGCTGTTTGGCTGTTTGTCATCACTCCCAGGAGGCTGGAATCAGGAAAAACTCCCAGAACACTCCCTGGAATCAGGAAGAAGGACACAGCAGATTACACTGCGGCTTCAGATGCCCACATCCAAGATGGCCACGCCCAGACAGCGTTTTTAAAAGTAAGATTTTGACTAAAATCCAATACCCTACACCTTGTAAGTATGAGAACAGCGATTCTGTAAAGGGCGATGGATTAGTATTATTTCGGTATTTTTAGTTAAAAAAGGTATTTGAGGCCGGAACTCCGCTTTAACCCCTTTGATCACCCCCAGTATTAACCCCTTCCCTGCCAGTGTTATTTATACAGTAACAGTGCATATTATTTAGCACTGATTACTGTATTAGTGTCACTGGTCCCCAAAAAGTGTCAAAAATGTCAGTTAGGGGTCCAATCTGTCTGCCGCAATGTCGCAGTCCCACTAAAAATCTCTAATCACCGCCATTACTAATAAAAATGTTTTATAGCAGAAAGCAAATAATATGGCATTTTTTTTTTCAAAATTGATGCTTTTTTTGTTTAAAGGCGCAAAATCTAAAAACCGATGATCAAATACCACCAAAAGAAAGCAATTTTTCGTTAAAGTAACGCAGTGCCGAATCGCAAAAAATGGCCTGCTCAATAAGGGGGTAAAACCTTTTCGGGACTGAAGTAGTTAAGAAAGCTTTCAGAAATAGAACGGATAATAGTTTATTTTTATCACTTAACAAAATTTCTGTGGATGTCGGCTGCCTCAAATTCTTCTGTCTCTTCATGTAATCCCAGACAGACTCCATGATGATAAGATCAGGGATCTGTGGGGGCCAAATCATCACTTCCAGGACTCCTTGTTCCTTTTTACACTGAAGATAGTTCTTAAAAAACCCAAAAGTGGAACTTCTGCTTTTAATTCTCCTGACCCCCTGAAATGCCACATTTGGCATGTCATATTGTTTGGGGGGGAGCGGGTACCTAGATTTGACAGGTACCCGCTCCCACTTCCACTTGGGCTGCCTAGACGGCTCGAGTGGAAGTTCTCCTCTCCCCCTCCCTCCCTGCAATCTTCTGGGACACGTCACAGGTCCCAGAAATTGCTCGGCCATTCACGACGCACAGCGCGATTCGCGCATGAGCAGTGCGCACCCGGCTGTGAAGCCGCAAGCTGCCACAGCCAAGTGCCCACACTAGAGATGCCAGCGCCGCCGAGAGGAGAGGCATGAAGCTTCGGGCGGCCGCATCGCTGGATTGTGGGACAGATGAGTGTGTGTTCATTAAAAGTCAGCAGCTACACTTTTTGTAGCTGCTAACTTTTGATAAACGCAAAAACGAGTGGAACTCCGCTTTAATGACCTGGGTTGTAAGCAGGGCCGCTGATAAGGCAGTACAGCGGGCAGACTGGCAACTTTCGGCCCAGGGGGGAAAGTACAAACCAGAGGCCAATGGTGCCCTCCTCCCACTCTCTCCCTCACCCCCTCCTCTCACTCTCCCAATCCTCCTCCTGACCCCCATTCCAAGCTGAAGCCCTGCTCCAGATACTCTCTACTTACTGTCTGAATCCAGGTTTCCGACCCGGCCAGCAGGGGGGGCTTGGGGGGAGCTGGCCAGGGTAGAAGAGTCTCTAGTGGGGCATGGAACCGGGCCGGCCTCTGCTAAGACACAGTTTACACCATCCATGCTTGGAGGGATGCCTACGCTCTGTCCTTGTCTTCAAACCACACTCAGTAGGTCAGCGGCAGGGACCTTTTACTTCTCTTCACCAGGAATCCTTTAGGCATGTCTGTGGAAGAAGCAGTGCAGCCTTTTTACGGGGCATCAGAGCGGCCCAGGGGGCAATTGCTCCCCTGCCCCCTGGTCCCAGTCCTCCCCTGCACTTACTGCTTACAGGCAACCAAATTTTGCACTGTGCAAGCAACTCCAAGATGAAAAATAAAAGCCCTCAGTAGGCTGTGTACCTTTGTATGTATGTGCAGGGTGACTTTCCAAGTGCAAGGGCACATTGTTGATCCGAAGTTCAGGGAAGTGCTGAGCAGAGCAACACAGGAAGGGGAAAATTGCAACAACAAAAGAAATTTGGACAGAAAAAAGAAAATAACATTATACTATTCACTATTTGAATGGATTGTAATGTAAAGAGTACTATACCACTGTGGGTTTAAAGTGGAACTAAACCGTATCTGAGCACCATTAACTGAAAATGCCATATAATTAATTTTGAGTACGTATTCAAAATGTAGCACAGTCCCCATAGGGCTTGCTGTGTGATGACTTCTTGGGTCCTTCTCTGATTATCTGTAGACAGTTGTTGGGGTATTCTCCACACATCCATTCTTATTCCCAGTTGCTCGTCACTGAATAAACAGTCCAAGGTATTTGGTTTTTATATTTATTGTGGAACTTGGACGGGAGAAGGGAATAGTGGGATTCTCCAACTTGAACTTTTCACAATGGAAGAGGATAACTCTCACTTGGTCCCACCAGGTTATGTGTGGAATCAGGCAAACTTCTTTAACCATACTGCCACCTATATGGATGAATTAAGTTCTCTTGCTCTCTTTAGCAGCAGACTTGATGCATCTACTTCATCTTCAGGACACTCTCTAGCATCCCCTTGACTGACACCCGTCCACTGACTCTTCTAGCTGAAAGGTGGCCTCTAAGGACAGGCCCAATGACACAGATCTGTACTCAATGTAGGCAGAATTAGATCCTTCCAGTGTCTCCCTTCCAGCTAGCTCTGCAGGACATCTGGGTTCAGCTCCTATCTGACTTTCAGGCCCTCAGGTCGACCACCCGAGGCCGCATGGCAGCTTCTACAGAGGAGGGGAAGCCGCCCCCCTCCCTCCAGGACCCCGCTCTCCAGCTGAAGACCCCAAGCATGTGTGCCCTTGGCATTTATACAATCACCCAGCATGCACCGAGGCACTTTCCTCTGCCTATCACCAGGGCTGTAACAATGCCTATGCACACACTTGTCAAGTTTCCTCCCACTGTCCACTGTGCCATCCTATTGGACCAGTGTGAAACATTCAGACAAGCTGAGCTGCACCTGAGCACCATGAGCAGACCCTACCAATGGTTCCTGCTCTCTGGTAGGCAGAAAACAATAGAAATTTACCTGGCAATCTCTCTGGTAAGCAGAAAGACCAAAAAATATACTCTCTTCTAGCACCTACCTAGGAGGGTGCTACAAAAGCAAACTCACCGATCCTTCCATATCTCCATGCTTTTTTTTTGGTTGAGAAATCACTTTGAATTCCTCTCCTAGTATTTCTAACTGCTGCCATCTTGAGTAGGGCCAGAGGATTCAGGTAGCATTTAGATCTTGGAATCATCTGCTCTTAGCTGAAGCATGCAGGCAAGAGGGTGTGCTTAGCTGAGAAAGCCCCTCCTCCAGATGAAAGAAAAAAAATGTCCATGAAGACCTTCAATGTATGACATCATTTTGGCCTAGGCCAGAAACCAGGAAGCAACTGAAGAAATGTAAATACAAGTTAAAAACAAGTCCATAATATATACCTTCCTATCTATTTACTAATGCTAGCAGCATACAGTTTCAACTGCCTATATCTCTGACTCTACCGGTCATTTTACCAAGTTGTTCTTAGTGACGCAGCTGCTTATGCATTTTTTTGGGCATAAGATCAGTTTAAATTGCCTAGGCTTGAGATATTTATATGGGAATAATAGTAGCGCTGAAACAATCTATAAAAGTTCCTAAAATACAATAGACCATAGATGTCCCCTAAAGTGACAATGCGAAAAGTGACTCAGTCCTCATAGTCATTAGTGGAATATTGACATAAGTCTAATGCCTGGTAAATGTAACCATCAATTCACTCCTCCAGATCTATCAGTAACTTTGAGAGTCCCATATATTGCTAGCAACAATGAGTAGATGTATCCAGCAGAACCGCCAAAGCTTCGTGTAGTCTGGAAGGGTCACCACATATCCACCACCAAGTGCAGGGGGAAGTAAGAAATGGCCACTCACCGGATGTACATGCTCACTTACTCTCATAAATGAGCAAACCTCGCATGTTTGTAACAGATCCACATAGGACAAATCAGATCGAGCAAGGGATGATCCCAAATCCAGTGAAGTAGCCCTCTTGCACAGTTCCTCCCCAATATGTGGAAAACAAAAAGATATCTCCACTAGTGCAGTATGTCTAGAGTAATTTTATTCAAAATAAAACATCATACATTGCACTCACTTGTCATAATGTAAAAAATAGGCTCATCTCATACAAGGCAGTGTCGGGGCCTCCACTCCTATTCCGATGTGGCTCCACGCCAGAACGGGTAGTCCCGGAAGTCCTTCGCTGCCGTCAATCACAATCGAGTGCGTCGTCTGGCCACGCCCCGACGCGTTTCGTCACTTCCTGACTTCAACTGGGGGCGCGGCCAGAACAGCGCACCCGACCTCTTTATGCTCCGCATACCAGCGTCGCACCCAATCACAGAGTGAACAGGTCACCCGGAAGTACCTCTCTGGCAACTTCCGCCGGAATGTAAACATAGTCTAGAGGTTTCCCCCGGACGTTCCTTCCCTACCACCTTTGCAGACACCACGCCTAATGGAGATTCCGCCCCTTTATCTTACAGCCGTCCCATAAAGGCATGTAATCGGGTGGTCTGTTCACTGCGCTCGACCGGGTCTCACTGGTGGTAGTTAAACCAGCAGTTAATGCCTCGATCGCCAATATACCATACACAGTGCGACTTGCTAAAATATCAAACATAGCCAACATCTGCCCTGTATAGGTACAGTGCCTGTGTACAGCAGTACACTATATATTAAAATGTATTAAAATGTATAAGAATGCATATGTCAAATTAAAAAGTTAAAAATCACAATTTTTAAAATGCAATTCTTAAAACACACTTTCTGCAAGTTGACACTATATGTCAAAAATGAGTATCAAGGAATTACATAAATAGTAGGTAACATTGCAAGCAGGGATTTGTATACATTGAAATTACTCCACAAAAAAATGTAGATAAAAGAATATGTAAATGGATAAAAAGTGAATAGAAGATAGGAGGATAAGAACTAAGAATCACTAATAAAACAATTGATGTCTAATTCAATATTTAAACCCACAGGAGCAAGAGATTGGGTCAGTAAGATCCACTTCGTCTCGCATTTCGAAAGCTCCCTGACCCAATTAGCCCCCCTCCAAGATGGAGTGACTCTTTCTATACCCCAAAACATCAGTTCACTCGGGTCCCTTTGATGGTATTGCCTAAAGTGAGCTGATACATTATGTTCCCGTTTCCCATTGATAATATTGGTGATGTGTTCCCCAACACGAATTTTCATGGTTCGTTTGGTCCTCCCTATATAGACCAATTTGCATGGGCACATAAGCCCATACACGACATGGGTGGTATCACACGTAATAAAAGATTTGATCTTATATGATTTATCAATGGCAGGAACAGAGAAGGATGTGCGTCTTCTCACATTGGCTGGGGCAAGGGAACAGGCCCTACACTTCCCACAAGTGAAGGACCCTTTCAATTCTGGAAAAAAGGAAATGTTGGGTGGGTCAATCACCTTTCTTACCACCCGGTCCCCAAAATTGGGGGCCCTGCGATATATGAAGGATGGATTACTCGGTAGAGCTGGGCCCAAGGTTTTATCCATCAGCAATATGGGCCAATGCTGTTTGAATATATTTTCCACCTTTTTATAGTCATTAGAGAAGTCAGAGAGAAAACACCATTGTTTGGAGTCATTCTCTGGTTCTCTATCTCTGACTCTGGGATTCAGAGGTCTTGGTGCTTCCCGAATGTTGGTAATTTCTTTATCCAACACAGACTCCTCATATCCCTTGGCCACGAATCTCTCCCTCAAAATCCCCACCTGGTCACTATAGTCATCAATAGATGTACAATTCCGTCTGACCCGTAGGAACTGGCCCCTAGGAATATTCTTAAGCCAGTTGGGGTGGTGGCCACTCTGAATAGCGAGGTAACTGTTTCTGTCCGTAGATTTAAAAAATACTTTAGTTGATAGGGAGTTTCCCTCCCTCTTTATAGTGACATCTAAAAAATGAATTTCACTCTGACTGTAGTTATATTCCAATTTGATGTTATTTTGGTTATTATTCAAATGCTGCATAAAGGTCTTAAGGTGTTGTTCCGATCCTTCCCAAATAAAAATGATGTCGTCTATGAAACGACGGTAGTACCTCAGCTCTGGTCTGTTGGCGTTGAACACAAATTTGTCCTCCCACTCTGCCATAAAAATGTTGGCTAGACTGGGGGCAAATTTGGCGCCCATCGCCACGCCAGTTTTCTGGCTAAAAAAGTTGCTGCCATACCAGAAATAATTATGGCCTAGGCAGAAGTCGAGGGCTCTCCTTATAAAGACTTTCTGTTCCCATGGCAAGTCGTCTCTTTGGCTCATAGCCCAATTAAGGGCTAATAGGGCATCATCGTGCTGGATGATGGTGTAGAGGGACGACACGTCGGCCGTCACCAAAAAGGCCGACGAGCCGTCCCCCAACAACACATCATCCAGTGATAGAAGAAGGTCAGCTGTATCTTTAAGAAATGCCTTAGTTCTTATTACACTAGTTTGCAAGAACTTATCCAGATACTGGCCCAATCTGGCATTCACTGACCCTATTCCATTCACAATGGGCCTTGGGGGTGGATTTTCTGAATTTTTGTGAATTTTGGGTAGTGTATATAAAATAGGGATACGGCAAGCACTAGGGAGTAAATAATTTCTCTCTTTCTTGGTTAATACTCCATCTCTGTAACCCAGACCCACTAGGATTTCCAAATCCTTCACAAAATTGACGGTGGGATCCCCAGGTAGCTTGATATAAGTCAGATCATCACTCAACATAACTTGTATTTGGTTGTGATAGAATGATTCATTCATAATCACAACTCCCCCACCCTTATCTGCAGGGCGTATGATGATCTCTTTTCTGGACTCTAGTGATTCTAGGCCCTAGTGTGGGCGGAAACTGAGGATTATTAGTTATATTGAGATATTTATAGGCTTGCTTTAAATATATGATCCCAATTACACTGTACATACAGTATAAGGATCTTAAGAGTTGATCTTGTCTTTTGTTGTATTGGTTCAGCGCTTAGCAGATACGCAAACTCCTGACACTTTTATTATAAGATGACACTCCCTTTGCTACAGTCTGTCACCCAAAATAGAATATCGGATCATGCTCGACTGCCTGTACAAGAGCTCATCAGACAATGACAAGATTGGAAACAAGAGGCAACACTCTCTCTTTTTATTCCAGGCACTAATCCCAAATCTCCAAAGATCTCACTTCTTGTCAAGCAAATTGACAGTTGAAGAGCTCAGTAACATCGGGAAATCATAAAACAAAGAGAGAAGGGATTTCAAAAATAGATTGATTTAGCAAGTAAATGAGAAATAATGCCTCGTTTCCACTGAGCAGTTCGGTTCGGTACGGTATGCAATTTTTGCCGTTTCCATTGTCAAAAGTTGTGAATGGTACCTTAATTCGGAACCGTACCGTACCACTTTTTTGGGACTCTTTCATTGGGGTACCAAGCACAATAGTACCCTACCAACAGGGTGGAGCTACACTCTTGAGGTACTGTTGGCGGTGGAAATGCAAGCCCGATTAAGGTGTACCATCCTGAACCGTACTGAACTGTACCGAACCGTACTGTTCAGTGGAAATGAGGCATAAATGGTCCAAAAATAAACCGATTCTACTGCTAAGCTTACTTATTCTATTTGGCCTGTTTCTAAATACATTTGGCTTTAAGTATACAGTGTGGCATACATTAACCACTTTACCACCGGAGCATTTTTCTGTCTTACGTCTGGGCCACTTTTTGCGATTCGGCGCTGTGCAACTTTAACTGACAATTGCGCGGTCGTGCGACGCCATACCCAAACGAAATTTACGTCCTTTTTTTCCCACAAACAGAGCTTTCTTTTGGTGGTATTTGATCACCTGTGCGATTTTTACTTTTTGCGCTATAAACAAAAAAAGAGCGTAAATTTTGAAAAAACAACAATATTTTTCACATTTTTTTATATGAAATTCCCCCCAAACAATGTAAAAATCAAAATTTTTTAAAATTTTTGGCCAATTTGTTTTCTGCTACCTATGTTTGGTAAAAAAATTCACAATAAGCGTATTTTGATTGGTTTGCGCAAAAG
Organism: Pelophylax lessonae; assembly: GCF_965119305.1. Classification (NCBI taxonomy): domain Eukaryota; kingdom Metazoa; phylum Chordata; class Amphibia; order Anura; family Ranidae; genus Pelophylax; species Pelophylax lessonae. The sequence goes on from NC_138770.1 coordinate 659,877,159, forward strand.
TTATTGCGTTTACTAACAAAGGGAAAGATTTCTGTCATTTTTGGTGGGTTTTTTTTAACGCGTAATGGCGGCGATCTGCGATTTTTCTTTTGCGGGACTGCGACATTGCGGCGGACAGATCGGACCCTTGACTGACATTTTTGACACTTTTGGGGGTACCAGTGACATTACTGCAGTAATCAGTGCTATATATATGCACTGTTACTGTAAAAATTACACTGGCGGGGAAGGGGTTAATTTTATTGGAAAGGGAGGGGTTAATGTATGTCTGGTGCTTACTGACGTGTGGGGGGGGAGGTGACTGAGTGACACAAGGACAGATCCAGGGTTCAGCTATGCTGAACCCTGCAATCTGACCCTGCCTGTCACTTCAGAGATCCGCCCGCTGTGTTTACACACAGCGGGCGGATCTCCACACTAGATCCCCGACGATCGGGGAAGAGCTGCTCCTCCCCTGGCCCGACTCCCGCTGTGACTGAAAACAGCGGGAGCGAGCCTCCGGCGGCGCGCGAACGCCGCCCACAAGGGGAGTGTCTGACGACGTAGTACTACATCGTCAGACGATAACGAGCCACTTTGCCGCAGTAGTACTACGGTACTCAGCGGTAAAGTGGTTAAAATATTATAATACCAGAATATGGGACTGTTTGGGTGGAAACCAATTAACAGTTTTTTTATATTGTGGGAGGAAACTGGAAAATTTTGGAAGCTCATACAAACTCTAATTCAAATTGGATACTTAGTTTACCCCCAGGACCCCTGCATTGCAGCTGAGCCATCATACTGTTCCAAGAGGGGGTTTTATCACAGTGCCATTGCTTTTGGTATGTATCTTGGAGATTACTGTGAGTAATGGTACTTCCAGAATCTCTGGCATGGCTTCCAGAATCCCTGCCAGCACTTCCAATGGCATTTAAAGAATCCCTGTAACGATTTCCAGTGGGGCTTCCAGAATCCCTGCCAGGTTTTTCCAAAATCACTCGCAGGATCCATGCCAGGACTTTTAATGATACTCAAAGTATCCCTGCCGGGACTTCCAGAGTCCCTGCCAGCACTTCAATGTTACTTGCAGAATCCTTGCCAAGACTTCCAGTGGTACTCAAAGAATCCCAGCCCAGGACTTCCAATCGTACTCGCACAATCTCTGCCAGGACTTCCAATGGTACTCGCACAATTCCAGCTGGAATTTCCAGAATCCCTGCCAGCACTTCCAATGGCACTCAAAGAATTCCTGTAAGGATTTCCAATGTTACTTATAACCTGTTGGGACTTCCACAATCCCTTGCCACGTCTTCCAATGGCATTCGAAAGATCCATGTCAGGACTTCCATTGATACTTGCAGAATCCTTGCCAGTCCCAGCTGAGATTTCCAGAATTCCTGCCAGCACTGCCAATGGCACTCTCAGAATCCCTGTAAGGATTTCAAATGGTACTTTAGGAGTCCCTGTTGGGACTTCCAAAATCCGTCCCAGGTCTTCCGAGGATCCATGCCAGGACTTCCAATGATACCCAAAGTATACCTGTCGGGATTTCCAGAATCCCTGCCAGCACTTCCAATAGCACTCAAAGAATCCCATAAGGATTTCCAATGGGACTTCCCAAATCTCTGCCAGATCTTCCAATGGCACTCGCAGGATCCCTGCTTGGACTTCCAATGATACCCAAAGTATACCCGCCGGGACTTCCAGAATCCCTGCCGGCACTTCCAATGGTACTCCCAGAATCCCTGCCAGGACTTCCAGAGTTTCCTGAAACAATGTTGGGTGTGCACTCTAACCAAAATGGTGTTTAAGCTCTAGTCTGTGAAGTGGCCGGTGCTGAGTCTTCTCACCAACTACCCCCTGTTGTAAGCGCTACAATCGTTACCTGCAAAATTACCTGACCAATACTGGCCCAGATTAACCCTGACTATTTTTTGCCTGCTGCTTGCCAAGACCCCTGCCTGGTCCTGACTACTCTTCTCCCTACTGTCTTGTACTGCAATCTCAACACCTTAGCCGTTCCTGTACCTGGTAACCTTTTATGGGGGGGGGGGGGTGATCCTGGGGGCTGCAAACTGGTGACAGTTTCAGTAAAGCAAACCAGGACCACACCTAACCGGCTTATCACAACTTTCAGGAGCTATGTTGAAGACCAACTGTCACATAGACCCTGCTCCTCGGGTGAGTCCCTGTCACCTGCCACCATACAGTAATCCTTGGTCTCTGTTATTGTTGTTTGGTCTGTATGATTGGTGTAATTCTTGGTTTCGTCGTGTGTGTGTATAGATATTGCACAGTAGTACTTGTCTTGTCCTGTATATGGAGTGTAATTGTAGGTACTGATTTTTCTTCTTTTTCATGAGCTGTTGCATGACTATTATTCTAGCATCTACTTCTTTTTTTTTTTTTTTTTAACAAGAACTACTCAGTATCACTCATGTTCTGGGTGTAATTCTAAGCATCTGTTATAATTTATTTCATATGGTTGCTGCAGAGTAACACTTTTCTTGTTCGGAAGGCTGAATATAGTTTACAGCATCTGTTCATATTCTTTATGTATGGTCCAGGCCCAGTAGCACTTTTCTTGCTCTGTATACTGGGCATAATTGTCTGTATTTGTTTTTAAGGTGGCTGTAAACCTCTGAAATGAAAAACGAGCAAAGCATACCCTTCTATAGTTTGTACTTGCCTCTATCCAAAGCACCTATTGTGATTTCTGTCTCCTCTCTCATCCCTCTGTTATGTGCATGAATCACGTCTGTGTCAACATCAAACAATCCTGTGAGACAGTCATGAAATCGTATTTTCTGAAACGCGTTGGGTACCCTCTTGGCCAGGGCCCCGTGACAGGCACTAGGACCTCATTGTAATCAGTTCTGTGCACACCTGTAGTTAGAAGAGTTTCTTTTTTATGTGTTGTGACGGAATCTGGACACCACCGACTGGGTATCTCCGCCAGTAACCTGCTTCCTATGCTCTGGAACACGGGATCCGTGAATCTCAGTGACTCCTGTCACATGTGTTATTTAGGTTCTAGGTTTGAGCCACCATGTTGAATATTGATGTTTGCTCTTTTTGATTTTAAAAATATCTAATAAATATTATTTATTTTTTACTATTTACTTATTCAAAATCAGTTAGGCTCCTTTCACACGGCCGCTCCGTGTGTCCGCAAATCATCCCATCCGTTTGCGGATGATTTGCGGACATAATGTAAGTGAATGGCACTGCTGATGTCAGCGGAATACCATCCGCTGACATCCGATTTTCCTCCTTTCAGTTCTGTTCCGTTTTTTCGAATGGAACAGAACCCTATTTTTTCTTCCGTGTAAAAAACGGAAAGGAAGGAAAATCGGATGTCAGCGGTGTCATCCGCTGACATCCGCAGTGCCATATACTTACATTATGTCCGCATATCATCCGCAAACGGATGGGATGATATGCGGGCACACGGAGCGGATGACAGAAATGTCATCCGCTCCGTGGAAAAAAAAAAAAAAGTCCCGCAGCGGACCTTTCACACGGAGCGGCCGTGTGAAAGGACCCTAAGCTAGTAAAGTCCCTTCCCATTGGGTTTTTATTTCTTCTTTACTCAAATTTTGGGATGAAAGCCACTGTATTTTTTGCTCCACTCACTCGTATTCCTGTTTAGTGAGTGGCTATGGGCCACAATAAAACCAAATGGGCCAGTTTTTTAATTTTTTAATTGTTTTTATTTTCAATAGCATAATGAAGATTTTAAACAACAATCAGGCTCATCATTTTTGGGGCCAATCCTCCGTTAGATGTTTAGCCACTGTTTAATCACAATGACAAAAATCACATTTTTTTTATTCACCAGATCACCATCAATCACACTCTCGCGATCAGGTGTGACCAGCTATAAAATCATCAAACCAGTGTTGCTAAATTCACTATATCAGGATTTTTCCAACTATCCTTGAATTACCAAAAAAAGGACTATGGATTGGACAGTCTAAACAAAAAAACATCAGACCGGGGGGGGGGGGGGGGGAGGGAGGGGGAAGCGCATACCCTAGTAGTGCAATAAACTTCTTTATGAAGCAAAGATAAAATGACACATAATGTGCTCCCAGATTTGACACCAAACTCAGTACACTGAGAATCCACCTTCAGAACCCTTGTATGGATGCCATTAGATGTATTCCACTCAGCTAAAGGCTCCTCTCCCTGTGTCTGTGTTAGGACAGTGTTTCTCAACCTTTTTTCAGTCAAGGCACCCTCTAAAATTATGGACAATCTCGAGGCACCCTCTAAAATTATGGACAATCTCGAGGCACTCTCTAAAATTATGGACAATCTCGAGGCACCCTCTAAAATTATGGACAATCTCGAGGCACCCTCTAAAATTATGGACAATCTCGAGACACCCTCTAAAATTTTGGACAATCTCGAGGCACCCTCTAAAATTTTGGACAATCTCGAGGCACCCTCTAAAATTTTGGACAATCTCGAGGCACCCTCTAAAATTATGGACAGTCTCGAGGCACCCTCTAAAATTATGGACAGTCTCGAGGCACCCTCTAAAATTATGGACAATCTCGAGGCACCCTCTAAAATTATGGACAATCTCGAGGCACCCTCTAAAATTATGGACAATCTCGAGGCACCCTCTAAAATTATGGACAATCTCGAGGACCCTCTAAAATTATGGACAATCTCGAGGCACCCTCTAAAATTATGGACAATCTCGAGGCACCCTCTAAAATTATGGACAATCTCGATGACCCTCTAAAATTACGGAAAATCTCGAGGCACCCTCAAAAATTATGGACAATCTCGAGGCACCCTCTAAAATTATGGACAATCTCGAGGCACCCTCTAAAATTATGGAAATCTCGAGACACCCTCTAAAATTATGGACAATCTCGAGGCACCCTCTAAAATTATGGACAATCTCGAGGCACCCTTTAAAATTATGGACAGTCTCGAGGCAGCCCATTCTAAATGTAAAAAACTATTCTAATAGTTTTACATAATACAGCAACGTCCACGCACACACGTAGTACTCCAATGCTTCTCTTCTCCCTCAGTTTTTCTCCACCACTCAGCTAATGTGACCCCAGCACTGATGGAGAGGGGCAGGAGAGGGTAAAACAAGGATGCTGTGCAGGCAATAGTCATCCTCCCTAATAACTGATGATGTCATTGGTTGTTAGGACGCTGGTGGCTAGAAGGTCGTAATGGTGCACAAGAAAAATCTGTGGCTTTGTGTAACTAAAAGGCAGGCTTGTATACAATTTTTGGGCAACTTTTATGCATTTTGCCAAGGCACCCCTGAAGATACCTCAAGGCGCAAGGTGAAAAAGAATGTGTTAAGAAAGAAAGAGAAGAGCAGGGAGCCACCCGCAATAGCGGCTTGTGTATGACAGCCGCTGGGATTATTGAAGACCAGCAATCATTCAGTAGTGTTTAGGTTTGAGGGTGTGGGCCAATTCAGACGGCTCCGTGGGCTACAGATTGAGCATACCTACTTTAGATTGCAAACTCTCACCAGTAGGGCCTCCTAATCCTCTTGTTACGAATTGTATTGTGACAATATTGTTCCCCTTGATATTGTAAAGCGCTGCACAAACTGTTGGCCATAAATAAATCCTGTATAATGATAATAAACAATTTGTGACCAGGATTGACACACCCTTAAAGCGAAGTTCCAATCTCCTAGCCAAAATTTTCCTAATCACCTCATTGAGATCGTTGTAATTCACTATAACTGCAATGGATAGAGCTGGCCATGTGCACATTATAATGACTTAGTATATGACGATTTCTTTTCTTCCGTCCATTCCAGTTGCAGCCAATGAGGATGTGGGCAGCTGAAGCCGGCCTTGCTTCATTTCCTGGATTTTGTGCAGCTGGCTACCCAGCATGCACCTAGCCATCTCTCGTCTGCGCAGTAATGAAACTGAGGGCACGCTTTGTTCTGGTCAGGAAATCTTGCGACTTCTGGGATCAATGACTTATGGCACTTTTCCACTGCAAGTACCTGCTCGGCTCTACTCGGCCCTGCTTGGCCCGGTTTGCTTTTCCACCGCTGGTACCGCATGGTACGGTGTTTGAACGGTTCGGTACGGTACGGTATGGTTTGCTTTTCCACTAAAGTAGTACTAAAGTTAAGTGAGTGGGATAACAACGGGGTGGGTGGGATTCTCTGACCAATCAGTGGCTAGTAGTGACTGCATGCAAAGGATTGTGGGATATGGTACCGGGTATGGTACCTCTTGGAACCACAATCGAGGTGGTACTGTTTTTGAGAGCCGTACCGTTCGGTTCCATGCAGTGGAAAAGTGCCGCTGTACCGTACCGTACCGTACCGTACCGAACCGTTCCTACACCATACCATGCGGTACCAGCAGTGGAAAAGCACAAAAGCGAGCCGAACCGTTCGGTTCCATGCAGTGGAAAAGCGCCAATAGATTCAATGGGTCATTGGGCCACGCTGATGACGTAGTCGTCTAGGCGGCCGTGACCAGAAGTCGCAGGGAAGATAAATGAGAAAAGGTACTTACAAAATTTCACCATATAAGCAGCCAAATATTACACCACTATGGGGGCCCATTACAATGTGGCTACGTTTAAATGAGTGGAACTCCGCTTTAAAGCCTGGTACACAGCACTAGTTTGTTTTTGTTTTTTCGTTCAACCCAGCAGGTTGAACGAAAAAAAAAAACTTGACAGCTCCGGTTGGAGCCGCTGTACTAACGATCCAACGTTAGCACAGCGATCTCCCCTGCTGTTCTTTTGTGTTCTGACAGGGGCATCCCCCCCCTCCCCCTGCCAGAACAATCCGGTCGACTGCTGGCTTTCCAGCATGCTCATCCAACAGAAGCTGGCCTTCTGACGGACCGGCTGCCTTACACATGTTGGCCAGTTTATATGGAACCTGCCGATGTCGCCCGACATTGGTCCATGTGTACGGGTCTTAAGGCTGGTTCAACAGAACCTGGCCAGCATTCGGCCCGTGTGTACAGAAGCCTTCCCAACAGATTTGGCTTGCTGGAAAACCAGCATCCGATTAGCTCTTGCAGCCATCAGCTTTGAGCACTGATCAGTGTGTATAAAGAAAAGAAAGAAAGGAGGCGCAAGCACCTAGTGCATTACCCTTGGACGCCTTCTAATAATTTATTTAATGCCAAAAACATACTCACAAACATGAAGAGTAAAATCACATAAAATAAGTCCAATTCATGTGAAAAGGACATGTCCCTGTGTTAGGACTGTTGACGCGTTTCAAGAGGCATGCTCCCTTCCTCAGACATTTAGCTGACTGATCAATATGTGCTGGTGGGGGGCAGTCAACACAGTAGCTCAGCGGGCACTAACATTGCGAACTCTCAGATTTTTTCCTTCAGCCTGCTGGGTTAACCAAAAAAAAAATTCCCGAGTGTACCTAGCATTAGATTATGCTATCCAAATAGTTCAAAGTAAAAATGTATTTACCTTGACCTTACACTTCGCAGTTCATTTATGCCGAGGAGGGCGTAAGTGTCGGCAAATGTAAGACATCAATATATCACAGTCTGTAACCGAAAGCCTTTCATTTTTGCTTCACAATGGCGTTACAGCCAGAAATGTCAGCTCTGATGGGACTTGAAGGATTTAGTAGCCTCATCTTGAAATTTGGACACTTAAAGCTATCTCTTAGAGCAATGGATAGGAGAACTTATCTCCTTTTCATTGCTTTATCATTTTGTGCTTGACAACCATTCACAAAGCTTCTAGAGAAAGATCCAGGGAGAGTTTAGCTGAGCCATGCTGATGGTTGTCAAAGAATAAATGTGTCCCAAGAGGAATTATGGGCAGACAACACAGGCCTTTGCAACTAGAGCAAAATCGTGTAGCAACACACATTGCAATGTCATCATACGGTTTCTGGTTATGATTGATTTTACTTTATTCTGGTTGCTTTATTGCTGCAGATTGGATAAAGGAATGGTGAGGTTAATGGCGCTGCCTTTCAATAGATAAATAAGAGTACTACTACAAACGTAATAGGCAATGTGATTGTACTGCTGTCTTTAACACCACAATAAATACAGTAAATAGAATAAATACAATAAAAAGATAAATTGAAAAGTGCAATCAGTGCAATAAAGTGATGATGCGTGGTGTGAGCGATGGGTAAGTATTGGTTATAACGCAATCAAAGGAAAATATACATATAAAAATAGTATAGATGCAATGTCATCATAAGGTTTCTGGTTATGATTGATTTTACTTTATTCTGGTTGCTCTATTGCTGCAGATTTTTTTATTATGTTTTTGATTACATTAAATTTAAAGCAGACCTTTAGACCCCATTCACACTAGCGCAACTTGTCAGGCGACTTGGTTGCCTGACAAGTCGCGGTGGGTCGCCTGCCATTGATTAGCACAGGACCCATTCTAATAGGAGCGACACAAGTCGCTCCGACTTAGAAAAAGGGTCCTGTACTACTTTGGGGCGACCTGGAGGCGACCTGCATTGACTTCAATTATATGAAGTCCGTGCATGTCGCGCCGAGGTCACGGTGCACGCTGTGAACCGCGACTTCACAGGTCGCCCCAGCAAGTCGTGTCGCCCCTGTGTGAATGGGCTCTTACTCTCTTTTTCTAGTTTTATGTAATATTGATCCCTTTCACACATTTGCAAACATTTTTTAATGACAATAGCACTTTTTCTTTCTTGCCTAGGACAGAATGACGCAGCCTTCTGGAATACCTATGTTACACATTTCCAGGGGCTTCATGGCTGTCTAGTACAGATGCACATAGGGACATAGGGATTGCTAACTTGGAGCTACAGTATCCCACAAAAGTGAGTACACCCCTCACATTTTTGTAAATATTTTATTCTATCTTTTCATGTGACAACACTGAAGAAATGACACTTTGCTACAATGTAAAGTAGTGAGTGTACAGCTTGTATAACAGTGTAAATTTGCTGTCCCCTCAAAATAACTCAACACACAGCCATTAATGTCTAAACCGCTGGCAACAAATGTGAGTACACCTCTAAGTGAAAATATCCAAATTAACCATTTTCCCTCCCAGGTGTCATGTGACTCATTACTGTTACAAGGAAGGTCTCGTGTGAATGGGGAGAAGGTGTGTTAAATTTGGTGTTATCGCTCTCATACCGGTCACTGGAAGTTGGAACATGGCACCTCATGGCAAAGAACTCTCTGAGGATCTGAAAAAAAGAACTGTTGCTCTACATAAAGATGGCCTAGGCTATAAGAAAATTGACAAGACTCTGAAACTGAGCTGCAGCAAAGTGGCCAAGACCATACAGCAGTTTAACAGAACAGGTTCCACTCAGAACAGGCCTCGCCATGGTTGACCAAAGAATTCGAGTACACGTGGTCAGCGTCATATCCAGAGGTTGTCTTTGGGAAATAGACTTATGAGTGCTACCAGCATTGCTGCAGAGGTTGAAGGGATAGGGGGTCAGCCTGTCAGTGCTCAGACCATACGCCACACACTGCATCAAATTGGTCTGCATGGCTGTCGTTCCTGAAGAAATCCTCTTCTAAAGATGATGCACAAGAAAGCCGGAAAACAGTTTGCTGAAGAGACAAGCAAACTAAAGACGTGGATTACTGGAACCATGTCTTCTGGTCTGATGAGACCAAGATAAACTTATTTGGTTCAGATGGTGTCAAGTGTGTGTGGCGGCAACTAGGTGAGAGGAGTACAAAGACAAGCGTGTTTTGTGCAGTCAAGCATGGTGGTGGGAGTGTCATGGGCTGGGACTGCATTAGTGCTGCCCGCACCGCGGAGCTACAGTTTATTGAGGGAACCATGAATGCCAACATGTACTGTGACATACTGAAGCAGAGCATGATCCCCCCCCCCCTTCGGAAACTGAGCCGCAAAGCAGTATTCCAACATGATCACGAACCCAAACACCACTGCTTTGCTAAAGAAGCTGAGGGTAAAGGTGATGGACTGGCCAAGCATGTCTCCAGACCTAAACCCTATTAAACATCTGTGGAGCATCCTCAAACGGAAGATAAAGGAGCGCAAGGTATTTAACATCTACCAACTCCATAAAGTCGGCATGGAGGAGTGAAAGAGGACTCCAGTGGCAACCTGTGAAGCTCTGGTGAACTCCATACCCAAGAGGGTTAAGGCAGTGCTGGAAAATAATGGTGGCCACACAAAATATTGACACTTTGGGCCCAATTTGGACATTTTCACTTAGGGGTGTACTCACTTTTGTTGCTGGCGGTTTAGACATTAATGGCTGTGTGTTGAGTTATTTTGAGGGGACAGCAAATTTTCACTGTTATACAAGCTGTACACTCACTACTTTACATTGTAGCAAAGTGTCATTTCTTCAGTGTTGTCACATGAAAAGACAGAATAAAAAAAAACATAAATGTGAGGGGTGTACTTAATTTTGTGAGATACTGTATCTGCCTGGCTTACAAAGGGATCCAACTGGCTTTCTGGCATGACAATGAAATTAAAGAAGAGCTCCAGGCTCCTTCAGAAAAAATTAAAAGTTAGCAGGAACAAATACTGTAGCTGCTGTCTAATGTTAGAACACTTACCTGTCCACGAATCAAGCAGTGTCTCCTCAAGGACCAATCTTTCATTCAGGTCTCGGGTGCCTCCGCCGACCTCTCGGTTAAGGGAATCCGGCAGTGAAGCCTTGTGGCTTCGCAACTGGATTCCTTATGCGCATTAAACTTGTATAATTGAAGCATTGGACCGAGATAAGGGATGAGTCATCTGTGTGACTTAATAGGGGAAATATTAATACCTCGTTTTCACTGAGCGGTTCGGTTCGGTACGCAATTTTTGCCGTTTCCATTGTCAAAAGTTGTGAATGGTACCCTAATACCGAAACGTACCACTTTTTTTGGACCTTTTCATTGGGGTACCAAGCACAATCGTACCGTACCAACAGGGTGGAGCTACACTGTTGAGGTACTGTTCAACTGAGGTACTGTTGGCGGTGGAAAACGCCAGCCTGATGAAGGTGTACCGTTCCGAACCGTACCGCTCAGTGGAAACGAGGCATAAAAGTGTCTGAGACCAACTTTGTCTCCACTAAAGTGCAGACAATCAACATTGAAATTGTAATTTTCTAAGTTGTGTGAAAAAAAAAAAATGAAAGAAGATCATTGGTTTTATGGACAATGACACCAGCTGAGATAGAACATGTCTCCCCCCTTTAAAGTGATATTAAAGTGGAGCTCCACCCAAAAGGGGAAGCTACGCTTATTTACCCTCCTTTCCCCCTCCACTGCCACATTTGGCACCTTTTGGGAGGAGGGGGAGGCAGAGCGTATACCTGTTTTTCGTGGCTGACCTGGCCACGGCGAAGTGATCCGGAAGTTTGGCCCTACTCCTCCTTCCCCTGCTGCCGGGCCATTCTCAAAGTGCAGCATGCTTTGCACATGTGCAATAGGGAACCAACTATGAAGCTGCAAGGCTTTACTGCTGGTTTCCTTAGCTGAGTTTTTGGTGGCAGCACCTGAGAGCCGATTGAATACAGTATTTGTAGCTTCCAACTTCTATTTTTTTCTGATGGAGCCTGGAGCTCCTCTTTAAAGCGGAGTTCCACCCAAAAGTGGAACTTCCGCTCTTTTGTTTCCTCCCCCCTCCGGTGCCACATTTGGCACATATCAGGGGGTAGGGGGGAACGGGCACCTGTTTTTGACAGGTACCCTTCCCCACTTCCGGGATACGACACTGCGGCGCCATCCCTCGGAAGTTCGGCCCCCTCCTCTGCCATCGGGCCAATAGGATTGCGCTTCACACATGCGCAGTAGGGACCCGCCTGTGAAGCCGCAAGGCTTCACTGCCAGGTTCCCTTACCGGCAATGGTGGCGGCAGCACCCGACAGCCGATGGATTCATCGACTGCGGTGCTGACATCCCTGGACTCCAGGACAGGTAAGTGTCCTAATATTAAAAGTCAGCAGCTACAGTATGTGTATGTGTTTTAATTTTTGGAGGGGGAGGCGGAACTCCGCTTTAAGCACTTTGATAACGTTAGTCCGATTCCTGAAAATACAGATTAGGAAACTTCTGCTTCTTGTCATGCTTGCCATGCTTATAGAAAGTCACATGGCAGTTGCTAGAACAGGCCAGGGCTGAGATTTGACAGTTGAGCCCATTTACACCGGGTGTTATTTCTGTGGTTTCATTTATTGTGAACAGAACCCCAACATATCTTCAGAACACGTTTTTGCTTTCCTGTTATTTGAGACAAGAATAAGGGATTTTTTGGACTCTCTGGATAATTGTTTGGCCCTCTTTTTGGTTCACTTATATAACAAATTCTCAAATTGGGTGACTTTTTTTTTGGGGAGGGGGGTTTCCCCTTTTTGTGAAAAGGTTCCAAATTTAAGCCATGAGACTCAACCAACGATTCCTTTTTTTTGGAACTGGAGAGTCCAGAGGAGGACAACAAAGCTAATAAGGGGGCTGGAGGACCTCAGTTATGAGGAACAACTACAAGCGTTGAACTTAAGCCCCGTACACACGTACCGAATGTCGGCCGAACGATCGGCCGTCTTTTGTCCGTTGCTGTCCTGTCGGTTGAAAAGTGCTAAAGACTGCACACGAATTTTGTCGGCCAACAACAGCCGACTGCAGAAGTGATGTCATGTGATGATTAACTTTCCGTGTGTTTTTTCTTCTCTGAGCATGCCCAGTCTTGCTCATCTGCTGTTTGTCGGCCGAATTCTGTACTGACTGAGGAACAATCGGCCGTTCTGGTGACGGCCAACAAAAATTTTATAGCCTGCACACCCGATTCTGTTCGGCCGAAAAGTCGGAGTCGGCTGTCGGAAGCATCATACTAACAAGCCAACAATCGGCCGATCATTCGGCGGCCGAATATTTACGGCCGACAATCGCTACGTGTGTACGGGCCTTTACTTTCCCTGGAGAACAGACGCTTAAGAGGAGATATGATAGTGAAATACAAATTTCTAAATGGTGAGAAAAAACTATTAATTCTCAGGGAGCTTAAAGTTATTGTAAAGTCTCGTGTTTTTTAGAAAAATAATAAACATGTTATATTTACCTCCTCTGTGCAGTTGGTTTTGCACAGGGCAGCCTGGAACTTCCTCTTCTTGGGTCCCTCTTCCCTGCTCCTGGCCCCTCCCTCCTGTTGAGTGCCCACACAGCAGGCAGCTTGCTATGGGGGCACCCGAGCCTAGCTGCAGCTACGTGTGCTTCTGGGTGACGTCGCCGTCATGCATAGAATGCATTAAGATAAAAAACCTTCTGCCTTTACAACTCATTTAAGAAGACACTCGGACACTCAATGAAGTTGGAGGAGACACGGTTTAACCGTAAACTGCATAAGTGGTTCTCTACTGTCAGGGCTGTAAGGATGTGGAACTCCCTTCAACAATCTGTGGTGTCAGCAGGAAGCGTCCATAATTAAAAAAACCTTAGGTGGATATCTTAACGAACAAAATATACAGGGATATAGGAAATGGTTTTTACATATATACACCCTCACAGGTTTAACTTGATGGATTGGTGTTGGTTGGTCCTGGTTGTATTCAACCTTACGAACTATGTAACTACAGATTCGAGTCCAGCTCCTCACTTCCACCATTCCTTCCAACAGTGGAAAACAAGGCTTGGCAAGTCAATAACCTGGAAATAAAATTCAAAAACAAATGGTACTGCCTGAATGCCCCTCCAAACCTATGTCAATCAGATCAGCATGTGAAGAGACTGGTACAAGACAGGCAGAATCGGCTTGTCAGGCTCCAGTGGACTTCAACAAAATGGTGGCCATCTGCACATAGACACTGATTCTGTGGTGCATAAATGTAATAAGATGGGTAAAAAATGGCTTTGGCTTCTGTTCTCCAACTGTAGAGAACTCCTAAGTTATCTACAGGTGGAGAGTTCTCTACAGGTTGAGAACAGGAGCTGAAGCCATCTTTTACCAATCTCAATACATTTATGCACTGGGGCATGGGTGCTGAACCTGTGGCCCTCCAGCTGATACGAAACTACAAGTTCCATCATGCCTCTGCCTTTGGGGGTCATGCTTATAACTGTCAGTTGCTTGCAATGACTCATGGGACTTGTAATTTTGCAACAGCTGGAGGGCCACAGGTTGAGAACCCATGTGTCTGTGTGCTTCATTTTGTTGAAGTCCACTGGAAAAACAATCAGCTGCAGATTAGCCTACAGACTAGGGATCGACCGATTATCGGCAAAGGCGATATATCGAGGGCCGATATGCACTTTCCCCGATATATCGGAATGGGCCCCGGGGGGTTACCGATATTGCCGATATTTTGGGAAAGTGCATGTACTGGAATAATGCTTGCAGCTAGAGGCATCACCCCGGTACTGGCGTCCATAGCCGAGGGTCGGCTGTCTTGTAATGACAACCGATGCGGCTGAGAAGCCGCTAGGCTGTCATTACATGGAGTGGGAGGGGATGTCCCCCTTCTGCGGCTCGTGGGGAGACCCTGGCAACCAGCCTGCACGGCCACGAAGACCCGATCAAATCCGCATTCGGCTCTGATCGGGTCTCCATGCAAAAACCCGGAAGTGATGTCATGATATCACTTCCGGGTACTGGCTTCAGATAGAAAAAAATTACAGCATTCAAAACAGCCAAATTTGGGGTGCAGAGGAGGGGTTTGGGGTCTTTTATGGCACTTTTCCACTGCAAGTACTGGCTCGGCCCTGCTTGGCTCTGTTGGTTTTTCACTGCATGGTACCGCATGGTACGGTGTTGGAACGGTTCTGTACGGTTTGCTTTTCTAATAAAGTAAACTGGGTGGGATAACAATGATTCTCTGACCAATCAGTGGCTAGTAGTGACAAACAGTCAAGGCTGCATGCAAAGGATTGTGGGATATGGTACCGGTACAGCCCTCTTGGAACCACAACTAAGGTGGTACTGTTTAACCACTTCTCCCTGGGTGGACGTCATATGACGTCCGTAAACTTTGCGGTAGTGTACCGGGATGATGCTAGAGGCATCATCCCGGTACCGTGGTTTAGAGCCGACGGTTGGCTTTCCGTCGGTACCGACCGATGCGGCTTGGGAGCCGCTCGATCGTTACCCGGGGGGGCAGGAGGGGACGTCCCCCCCCCTCCCGCCGCCTTCCGTGGCTTTTACCGGGGCTCCCGTCCCACCGGGAGCCCCGAGCACCCAGCCGGTACGTCCGCCGGCTGGATGGAGTCCCGATCAATGCCGGAAACGGCTTCGATCGGGTCTCCGATGACGTAACCCGGAGGCGGCAAATTTGAAAAACGGCTGTATGCAAAAATGCCGCTTTCGGCGTTTTGCATACAGGGAAGTGTAGTGGAGGGGTCTAGGGTCTTTTAGACCCTCGATCCCTCCATAAAGTGTACCTGTCACTGCATATTGGTGTCACAAGGGATGTTTACATTGCTTGTGACAGCAATAAAAGTGATCAGATTTTTTTTTTTTTTTTAAAAACTGTAATAAAGTTAAAAAAAAAAAAATAAAATAAATGGGAAAAAAAAAAATTTAGCCGCCCCCGTCACCGTTAGCTCGCGCACAAAAAAAAACGTATACGGAAGTCGAGCCGCAAATGAAATCGCTGTTCAAACCACACATGTGAGGTATCGCCGCGATCGCCAGAGCGTGAGCAATGATTAAAAAAAGAGCTACACTCTAACTCTAAACTGGTAAAAGTTAAATTAATTTAAAGCGTCGCCTATTGAGATCTCTATTGCCCGTAGTTTGTCGCCATCCCACGGGGGGGGGCGCAATTTTAAACTGTAACATGTTGGGTATCTATTTACTCTGTGTGACATCATCTTTCACAATATACAAAAAAAATGGGCTAACTTTACTGTTTAGTATTTTTTAAATGCAGTGAAATGTGGTTTTTCAAAATTTTTCCAAAAAAAATGGCGTATTAAAGACTGCTGCGCAAATACCGCGTGACAAAAAATATTGCAATGACCGACATTTTATTCTCCAGAGTCTTTGCTAAAAAAAATATATATATAATGTTTGGGGGTTCTAAGTAGTTTTCTAGGAAAAAATACTGGTTTTAACTTGTGAACAAAAAGTGTCCGAAATAGGGCTGGGGCTTAAGTGGTTAAGAGAGCCGTACCGTTCGGTTCCATGTAGTGGAAAAGCGCCGCTGTACCAAACCGTTCCTACACCATACCATGCGGTACCAGCAGTGGAAAAGCACAAAAGCGAGCCGAACCGTTCGGTTTCATGCAGTGGAAAAGCGCCATTAGACCCCCAGATCCCTCCACAAGAGTACCTGTCAAAGAGAAAAATGTTTTTTTTAAATGTATGAAAATATCTGCACATATCGGCCGATACCAATATGCATTGGCCAAAATATCGGTATCGGCAACGAAAGAGTCAATCTTTCTACTACTACTACTACTACTACTACTACAGACCATGCTGTTGACTAGTTTTTTGCTCTCTCCTTGCCTTTTTGAGGCTTAACTTCCACAATAGTCTTCTTCAAGAGTGGAGATTTGGATTCTTACAAATGCCCATTCCTGATTGGCTCTGTGCAAACTATCAGCCATCCTAAACTTTTCAAATTTGCTCTGTAGTACGCCAAGGATCTGAAATTTGGCTATTCTCATGGGTCTTCATCAAATATCCTTCTTAACCTATGAAATCACCCGCGACATGAGCCAGCCTAGCCTTTTAATAGGCAATCAATACAAGTCAGGTATTGATAGATTGTGGTGACATCTTCCACCCATAGACAGCGCAGTGATTTATTCATAGCCTTGTCTAATAAGTTTGTATGCCGACGTTTTTATTCTAATTCAGCGTCGCTCGCGTCACATTGAAATCAAATAAGAAAAAAAAACTCACAGCGCTGGTCTATTTTTATCGAACCTGTCATGCCTCCCGTGTTTGTTTTCACTCATTATTTAGCAGAAATTCAGCCGCGCACGGCCTAAAGATAGAATGGACGTGATGGGAATATTTTATTGTATGATATTCTATTGGCATTCAAACACAAGAGCGCCGTCCAAGAGGAAATGTAATAACAAGCGTGGAAAAGTATATAATGACATGCATTAAAAGGCTTACCATCTTCTCAGGTTAATTATCCCGAGCATGTCCCCCCCCCCCGCACCAGGTGTTACCATGTCAGTCTTAACTGGAAATACCGTGAACTAACAATGATATTTTATCAAAGGCAATTAAATAGGGAATACGTTGGAATATACTGTAGCTGTTTGAATGTACTTGACTTTTAAGCGGAACAAAATTCTCTCAATCAACAGGAACTATTTTTTAATGCTAGCATTAGTAAATAAATAGGAAGGTATATTATATTTACTTCTTTTAACCGGTTCCGGACCGCCCACCGCATATATACTGCGGCAGGAAGCCCCTCCTGCATGAACCGACATAGGGCTACGTCAGTGACGCGCTGGCTGCAGCTAGGGGCGAGCGCGCGCCGACGGCGGCCCGCTCCCGCCCCCACTCAGCAGCGGGGACTCCGATGCACGGTGCAGGTGGCTCCGATTGCCGTCTGAAAACAGGGGAGAGAAAGCCGCTCAGGTGAGGCGTTGATCCAGGTGCAGGTCGGATCCGTCATCCGCAATAGTTGAAAATCAAAAGAGTATGACCGCACTCCAGACAAAAAAGAAATCAATGGTATCCTTTATTCCTCATGGATAAATTCATGCAGACAGTGCATCAAAGATATGCCAGGTTGACGCGTTTCACGATACAGATGATCTGACACCTGCGATCGTTCCCCGCTTAGAGAGAAGAACGGTCAGCTGTTGTAAACACATCTGACCGTTCTTCTCCCTGGCATGTTTACAGAGCCCCTGTGATCCTTCTATATAGGATCACAGGTCTCTATGGTCATTCCACAAGCCCCCCCCCCTCCCCATACAGTTAGAAAACACTCCCCTAGGCTCACATTTAACCCCTTGATCACCCACAGTGTTAACCCCCCTTCCCTGCCAGTGTCATTATTACAGTAACAGTGCATATTTTTAGCACTGATTACTGTAGTAATGTCACTGGTCCCCCCCAAAAGTGTCAAAAATGTCATTTAGGGGTCCGATCTGTCTGCCGCAATGTCCCAGACCCGCAAAAAATCGCAGATTGCCGCCATTACTGGTAAAAAAAAAAAACAATACAAATTACATAAATATTCAGTAGTTAGTAGACGCAATAACTTTTGCGCAAACCAATCAAAATACGCTTATTGCAATCTTTTTTTTTTTACCAAAAATATGTAGCAGAAAACAAATTGGCCTAAAATGTTAAAAAATTTAGATTTTTACATTTTTTTTGGGAATGTTTTATAGCAGAATGTGAAAAATATTGTTTGTTTTTTTTTTTTTTTTTCAAAATTGTTGCTCTTTTTTTGTTTATAACGCAAAAATTAAAAATCACACAGGTGATCAAATACCACCATTTTTGGTATAGAGTTGCACGACCGCGTAATTGTCCGTTAAAGTAACGCAGTGCCGAATCGCAAAATATGGCCTGGTCATTGAGGGGGAAAATCTGACAGTCCAGAAGTGGTTAAACATTTTCTTTTTTACATTACTTTAGTTGCCTCCTGGTTTCAAGCCTAGGCCAAAATGATGTCATACATCCCAGAAGTCTTTATGGCATTTTTTTAATTTTATTGGGAGGAGGGGCTTTCGCAGCTAAGTACACCCTCATGCCTGTCTGAGCTAAGGGCAGATGGATTCCAAGTAAATGCTACATGAATGATCTGGCCTTACTCAAGATTAGTCGGGACAGTCTGGGTTTTGAATCCAGCATGGGCGTGTGCACAGGGTGTGCCAAACTAGGTACCCGCTCCCCCCCTCCCAAAAAAATGACATGCCAAATGTGGCATGTCAAGGGTTAGGAGTGCTTAAAGTGGAAATTCCACTTTTGGGTAGAACTCCGCTTTAATGTACAAAAGAGTTTTACCATTGCAACACCCAGACTGTGTTCGCACACAAGCAGGGGCAGACTGACAATTCACGGGGCCCCTGGGCAATAGGAGATCATGGGGCCCTCTGTGTCCCTGCTCACACTTAAGCCACACCCACACAAAAGACAAAACCAGAGAAAATTCCCAGCTCAACTCACGAACTTACCATCCGAATTAACCTGTCCAACAGTATGCATTAAAAACAGGGGTTTAGTTAGCACACATTGGCAAACGCATGTGTAAGCTGCAGGGCCCCATCGCGGCACCTTGTATCACACACCCACACAACGCCACACCTACTGTATATATTGCACTGCGCACATTACATGCATTCATCACAGAATTGCTTTACACTATGGTCAAAATACATATTTAACCACTTGACCTCCAGAATATTTATTCCCCCCCCCCCCCCCTTCATGACCAGGCCATTTTTTTCTATTCAGCACTTCGTTACTGTAACTGACAATTGCGTGGTCATGCAACACTGTATACAAATAAAATGTAAGTTCTTTTCTCCCACATGTAGAGCCTTCTTTTGTTTTGTTTTGTTTTTTTACCTCTGCGGATTTTATATTTTTGCACTATAAACAAAAAAAGACAATATTTTTTACTTTCTGCTAAAACATATCCAATAAAAAAACAAAAAAAAATCATTTTTTTCCATAAATTTCAGCCAATATGTATTCTGCTAAGAGCCAGTTCACACTGAGGCGATCCGACTTGCCGGGGCGACCTGTGAAGTCGCGGTGCACAGCGCGCACCGCGACCTGGGAGCGACGTGCACGGACTTCATATCATTGAAGTCAATGCAGGTCGCTCCAGGTCGCCCCCAAAGTAGTACAGGACCCTTTTTCTAAGTCGGGGTGACTTGTGTCGCTCCTATTAGAACGGGTGGCAGGCGACTTGTCAGGCGACCAAGTCGCCTGACAAGTCGCCCCAGTGTGAACCGGCTCTAAATGTCTTTGATAAAAAGCCCAATAAGTGTTTATTGATTTACAGCATCTACAAACTATGGGATATTTTTATTTCTCTTACGTCCTCTAACAGACGCAGCCACTTCATAGTTTCCTCACAAATGGGAGTGAGGAGTAGATTAGGCAGTGAAACTATTTAGAAAAACTTTTCACTAGACACGCCCTTAGGGGCCGTCCCCTTAGACATTACCCCCAGACACATCCAGCTTACTAATCAGTTTCTTGCTGCCTAGTGTTAGGAGTAGGACCTAGGTTTCCCTGTTGGGACTCCGGTCTCAGTTTTTTATTTTCTTTGAGAAATGTTTCTGTTCATTTTTCTTTACTCACTATCCCTAGCTAGTGTCAGGGGGATCCTCCTGGTGAACTACAAGCGACAGCCGGGTTGAGGTTTTGCACTGGATAATCTAGATCATTATGGTCTCCCATCCGGGCCAGCGAGCAGGTTGTGGTCCGCCCAGGCCTCGCCACGACGGTTCCCCCGCCAGGTGGGGATGAGCCTGCGAACTGAGTTTTTTTGCTGGGACGCATCACCCTGGTTGCAGCGTACCCTTCTTGGCTGGCAGCACCTCCACTCAGGTTGGGAGGCCAGCTGTCTCAGAGAGGAGCCCGCGGTCCATGGTATGGTGAGTAATACTGCCCCCCCGTGTCCCTGGGACAATCATCGGTGGGGGGATTTGGGCCCACTCCTGGGGATGTCAGAGCTGTGGTCTCTGTTAGATCACCCTGGCCTGTCAGGACAGTTCCTGCCTTCCCTGCTCCTAATAGGGGCTCTATATCGGCGTTTAACGCCTAGGGTAGTGTATGACCACTACCTTGTCCTGGAGGGGGTCCCTGAGGTGGATTCCCACGGTGGCCTTTTTCCCTGGGCTCCTGATCGCTGGCGCGATATTCGGTCGCCATTTTGGGTGTGGGCAACCATGCTGCATCAAGGTAAGGACAGCAGCCATTTTCTTCCTTGCTGAGTGTTTTGGCGCAGTTTTCGGGCACCATCTTGGATGTGGGCAGGCCGCTCTGTATGGGCAGCGGCCATTTTCCCTGTGCTTCTCCTATTCTTTTATTATGGCACCATTTTCTTGTGACTCAGGGGGAGTTTGGCCTCTAGTGATCTGAGGTCACTTCCTCCCAGTAGTTTCACTTTCTGCAGACAGCGTGGAGAGTGGCTGCTCATCCTGTTTCTCTGGACACAGTAAGGGTTTTTTTTTGTCATTTTGGGCATTCTTCAGACACATTTAGCCTTTGTCAGTTGGTCTGCCTGCTAAAGTGAAACTCCAGCAGTAGCGCGATTTGGCGGTGCGGGCCGCTAGCACGGATTTAAAGGGCCAGTGTACCTTTTTTGTCATTTTGTCAAAATGGAGTCCCAGAGTGAAAATTTCCCCGGTGATCTTGTGTGTGCATCCAGATCTCATTCCCTAGCATCCCTGTCTGCAGTCGTGGAAGCTGTGGCGTCCAAAGTTGATCTTGTCATGTCACAAGTTCCTATTAAAAAACCGCCAATGCCCTCTCAATCGTCTGAATCTGAGCCTAAAGTGGTTGCCATGGACACAGCCCTCCCTGAGGGTTCCCTGTCCTCACACTCGGACGGCGAGGAGGTTGAGTCCCCCTCCTCTGCAGCGTGGGAACGCGCTTTGGTGGAAGCACTGATTCACTCCGTCAGGGAGACTTTGCATATTGATGATGAGCCCACACAGTCAGGTAAGCGGGGCCCCTTCTTTAAGGCTCACCGGGGGCTTTTTCGTGCCTCAGGGGCGCAGGAAAAAGGAAAACCATTCAAAGCCTCCGGCGGAAACAAGAAGGCTTGGTCTGGTAAGTCCAAGGGCGGTCAGTCCGGTGCTGGGGCCAAGTCTTCCTCCGCATGAAGGGACGCCCTCACCCGGTTCAGGGGTGGGGGGACGTCTGCGTTACTTTCAGGAACCCTGGACGTCTCTTATTCAAGACAAATGGGTTCACGTACTGATTTGTACAGGGTACAAGATTGAATTTCGATCTCGTCCAGCAGACAGGCCCATGTTCCAGCTCTCTCCTCTGTTCACATTCCTGGAGTAGAGAACTGGCAGGCGGACTATCTGAGTTGTCAGTCCTTGGATCAGGGGGAATGGTCCCTTCACCCGGAGGTGTTTCACCTCCTGTGTGCCTGGTGGGGGACACCTGACCCGTTGGTGGTGCCTTGGCACCGGTATCGGCTGATTTATGCCTTCCCTCTGATTCAATTGTTGTCCAAGTTCCTCCTCAGATTGGCATTGGAACAGGTGTAGGTGATTCTGGTGGCTCCAGACTGGCCTCGCTGGTCTTGGTACGTGGACCTCGTAAGGATGGTCGACGAGTCTCCTTGGTGGCTGCCTCTGCGGGAAGATCTACTTTCTCAAGGGCCAATCTTCCATGCTGCTTTACGGTCTCTGGCTGTAACGGTGGGGCTGTTGAAAGCCAGGTGTTGAGGGATAGAGGTGTCTCTGACATGTATGCAGTACTGTATCTTGGCCTAGGCCAACAAAGCCCAGGCCTAGGGCAGCACTTTGCAGGGGGGCGGCAAAAAAGCTGCACCCTGCAAGAAAAAAAAACAGCCTTCTCCCGGCTCCTGCATGGGGCGCTACACTTTTAGTATAGTGCAAGTCTTATGGAGCGAATTGGGCTGAAGGGCAGGGTCCAGGAGGCAAATCAGTCTGGCATAAAGCAGTCACACTGCTACCTGCCGATAATTTGCTGATCTAATAGTTGGTCACCAACCATTAGATCAGCAGTTAGGACCCCCCCTTAGAGACCTTTTTTTAGCTTACAGTTCCCTTATATCATGCCCCCTTCCCTAGAGACCTCCAGAGATCATAGAGACCCCCCTTAAAGAAGCACCCACTGGATCTCCATTTAGATCATAGATGAGAAGACAACCACCGCTCAGGTGAGCAATGTAGTGAGCAAGCACTTTGAAAGTGTGAAACGTGTCAATTTCTGTATCCTGTGTACCTTTGACGTATTTTAATAAAGGATTCATCTTCTTAGCAACTGGTGGTATGCGGCCAATTTCTCCTTAATTTTTAGATCATAGAGACTTTCAGTACCATTATTCTTTTTTAATTCACGAGTTTTTATTGTTTTCAATACATTACATATTATTACTTACATATATACAATCACAATCCAAAACATTCTCCTGGCCCCTCCCCCCCGTTATCCCTCCTGTTGCGAAAAAAAAAAAAAAAAAAAAAAAATCCTATAAGACTTCCTCATCAGGAAGAATAAGTGAGCGGAATTCCTCCAGGCAAAACTCAGAGGAAACCTAAAAAACAGAAAAACATGTTCGTATATTACCCTCATCCGTGACATACTTATACTTATCTACCAACGTGTCCGCACTCAAGGTGCGAGAAAGAAAAAAAAAAAGAAAAACCCCACATCCCACCCGCAATATATAAATTCCTCCGCACATATCACAACAAAAACATAATAGTGTTCCCTATAATCTCATGCCCCAAACCGTGCCAAACTTGTCACACCTCGTGATCATACTCTAGGTGATAAAATAAAAAAAAAAAAAAAAAAGGGAAAATCCTATAAGACTTCCTCATCAGGAAGAATAAGTGAGCGGTGTATGACCCTTCTTCTCATTTAGAGAAGGGAGAGAAAAAAAAAAAAGAAAAGGGGGAAATTATGCCCCCGTGAAACCCCCCTCCCACCCCCCCTTTACCTTTAACATTGGGGGGAGGCACCATATTTCATATCACAACACCAATACTTTGCTTCCTTCAAAACATACAGACATCTTATTACATTATATACATCTTATGTACATTACATACAATACAATCCCTCCTGACGTTACTCGTCAGGCCTCCTAAAGATCCCTCCACTGGCTCCCCGCGGAGAGGGGTGTCTGGGAAAGGTACCAGCACCCATTAAAGGGGAGAAAAAAAAAAAAAAAGAAAACCCCCCCCCCCCTGCCCTCCCCCCTCCCTCCTTAACTTTATGTCTTTCCCCATCTCCTCGAGCATCCCTTCCTCACAACATCCCCTCTAACTTATCAGTCTAAGATAATCCTCCGAGCATGTAAATTGGGACCATGGCTGCCATCTTACCCTAAATCGCTCCTCCATACATAGACGAGCTGCAGTTAGCTTTTCCATCCTGTATATTTCCCTAATTTTAGTAAACCATAACTGTACTGTAGGTGGGTATGTTTGCTTCCATAGAGCCGGTATGCAGGCTTTTGCTGCGTTCAGAAGGTGCATCAATAGGGAGTTCCTGTATTTCTTGACCGAGCTCCTCGTGCCATGTAGTAAGCATAGCACGGGATCCTCCCGTATCTTAGTCAGCGTTAACTTCTCGGTAAAGCGAGCTACCTCGTCCCAGAAACCCCCCATCGATGCACACGTCCAGAAAATATGCAGCATCGTTCCGCCTTCCTCTCCACATCTCCAACATCTGTCTTGATGTTTTCTATCAATTTTATGTAATTTAGCTGGTACACGGTACCATCTGGTCAAAATTTTGTAGTTAATCTCTTGGTATCTGCTTGATATCGATGTTTTATGTGTCAGTCTTAGAATCTTATTTACCTGTTTCTGATTTAGAGGTATCTCCAACTCTCTTTCCCATTTTTGTATAAATTTAAGTGGTCTTCCCTCCTGTGATGTCCCCAAAAGCTCGTACAGATAGGATAGAGCATGTGGTATTCTGATCCCTTCCCTGCATAGGGTCTCAAATGGAGTTAGGGGGCGTGGAGTAAATCCCAACCTCTGTATTTGTTTTAAGTAATGTCTGATCTGGTAAGCACTGAACATGTCTAAGTTTCCTTCTGGCCAAGATAACATTTCTGTTATCGTTGGGGGATCTCTCTGGGTCCAAAAATCACATAATCTGACCTTGCCCCTCTTGATTAGTCCTATAATTTTAGCGTTGGAATTCCCTGGGGGAAAGTTGGTGTTACCTGCCAGGGGTGTCATCGGTGATATTGCTGGTGCCACTAAGCTGTGTTTCTGTACCTTATTCATTTCGCTTAATGTCGCTCCGATCGTCGGATGTAAATGTATCTTGTCATCTTTTTGTATAGGCGTCCATGCTGCTAAGATAGTTGTAGAGCACATGATCTCCTTTTCTACTTGCACCCACTGCTTATGTTCCCTGTTGCAATGCCAGTCCAACACTCGCATTAAATGTGCAGCTTTATAATAGCGTATTAGGTCTGGTAGACCCACCCCTCCTCTCACCTTTGGTAATGTTAAGGTCTGTATACCAATTCGTGGGGATTTTCTAGCCCATACAAATGTCCTTAAAGCTGCCCTGATCTGTGTAAAAAACGTCATTGGAATTGCTATCGGGATGGCCTGTATCATATATAATAGTCTTGGTAAGATGTTCATTTTTACTACGCTACACCTCCCAAACCAAGACAGCACTAGAGTCTGCCATTTTTGTAGATCAGCTTTAATGGATTTTGTCAATGGGATAAAGTTTGTCTCAAATAAATCTCTAGGATCTGCTGTGATATGGATCCCTAAATATTCTATTGCTTTATTCTTCCACTGAAATGGAAAAGAGGCTCTCATTTGATTCCACTTATTCCCTGGTATTGACACGTTCAATGCTTCCGACTTAGACATATTCATTTTAAAATACGAGACCTCACCATACTCTCGGATCGCCCCTAGTATCAGTGGGAGTGTTCTGTCAGGATTTGTTATATAGAACAAAAGATCATCTGCATAGGCCGCTACTTTATGCTGTCCCCCACCCATTTGTGCTCCTTCTATTTCAGCATTTTGGCGGATCTTACATAAAAAGGGTTCTAGAGCTAATATAAAAATCAGTGGCGATAGCGGGCAACCTTGTCTGGTCCCGTTTTTTATATGAAAGAAGTTAGAACACCAGCCATTTACTCTCACCGCCGCCATGGGATTAGAATACATTGACAGAATTGCTGTCCTCATCCATATTCCCAGGCCAAGATGTGACAGGGTGGCACGGATATAATTCCATGCCACCCTGTCAAATGCTTTTTCAGCATCAACTGAAAGGATCATCATCGGAATTCTCCGTGTTCGCATGCCAGCTATCACATCGATTGTTCGAGTCGAGTTATCTCTTGCCTCTCTCGTGGGAACAAAACCGACCTGATCGTAATGGATTAGTTGTGGAATGTAAGGTAGAATTCGATTAGCCAGTATTTTGGAAAACAGTTTAGTGTCTAAATTCAATAACGATATTGGGCGGTAACTCCCACACGCCGCTGGGTCCTTCCCCTCTTTATGAATCAATGTGATGTATGCT
The DNA here is from genome assembly GCF_965119305.1 of Pelophylax lessonae. NCBI lineage: Eukaryota > Metazoa > Chordata > Amphibia > Anura > Ranidae > Pelophylax > Pelophylax lessonae. The sequence goes on from NC_138770.1 coordinate 659,903,289, forward strand.
CGCAACGAATCCAGTGGCACTCTCCCTCCCTCCCCAATATAATTCAAATGTTCTAATAAGGGGGTCTTTAGGCTTTCATAAAATTTCTGGTAATATATCAGCGTCAAACCGTCTGGACCTGGTGCTTTATGTGGCTTTACTTGTGATATTGCCACTTTTAATTCTTCCTCAGTTATTTTCCCCTCTAATGCTAAGATTTGCTCTTCCTTCAGGGTGGGCATATTCGTAGCTCTGATATATTTGATCGCCTCATCGAAGCCAGCCTCCCCCCCTCCAGCTGTCTCCGATGAGGCAATGTCATATAACTCTTGATAGAATCTGCTAAATTCTTCCGCTATTTCTGATGGTCCATGTTTCATCTGTCCCCCTCTTGTTTGTATTTGTGCTATTACCGTCCTTTTCTGGGGTCCCCTTAATGCTCTAGCCAACATAGTGCCCGGTTTGTCAGAATATTCGTAATAATGCCTTTTTTGTGACACTATTGTTCGAATAGCCTTCTCAAAAAGTAACTCGTTCAATTTTTCCCTGGCCGCGGTGAGAGGCATCAGCTGTTCCCTCGCCACTGATTTTTTATGACTGGCGCTCAAAACCTCTATCTGTGTCAGCAGCTCAACAATCTTCTCTTCCTTTTCTCGTTTCCGTTTTGCTCCCATTTTGATCAACACTCCCCTTATTACACATTTATGTGCCTCCCATATGCTTGATGGTGTCACTTGTGGTGTTTGATTTTCTAGGAAATACCTCCTCAGTTCTGCCTCTATCTCTGTTTTTGTTTCTAATCCTTGTAATAATGATTCGTTCAGTCTCCATGACGGAAGTTTTGTAGGTCCTTCTTCAAAGTCAATTATAATATCAATTGGAGAGTGATCCGACATGGAGAAAGAACCAATTTGTGTAGCTACCACTTTGTGTAAGTCTCCCCGAGATATTAAAATACGGTCTATTCTAGAATATCTATTATGCACCATAGAAAAGTACGTATAGTTCCTTTCACTAGGATGCATAATACGCCATGGGTCTACAAGATTGAGGAGTGTAATTTCCCTACTAAGTTTTTTTAGTCTAGCGTATGAGAGATGTGATGTTCCTTGGGAGGTGTCTATGATTGGCTCTGGTGCGTAATTAAAATCTCCACCCATAATTACCATCCCTTCTTGGAACTCTAATAGGATTGGTGTAATAAGCATTAAGAATGAAATTTGATTATGATTAGGGAAATACACATTTATCAGGGTAATTGTTTTTTCCCCTAGCTTACCCTTGACCATCAGGTATCTTCCCTGTGGGTCGACACGTGTTTCCAGAAATGTCCATGGTATCTCTTTGGCTACAATAATGCTCACGCCCTTCGACTTAGGGATGGGGGTGGGGGCGTGATACGACCAAGGGAAATCTTTATTCTGTAATTTTGGGGTTGCTTCCTTTTTAAAATACGTTTCCTGGCAGAAAAGTATTTGTGTCCGGTTCCGTCTCATATCTGCCAGTAAACGTACTCGTTTTTCAGGTGTAGACAGTCCCCTAACATTCAATGAAGTGATTTTAATTTTCTGCATTTTTATCCCCACGTACTGTCTACGAATCTTATTCCCTTGGTTATACGTACTCCCATCCCCCCCTCCCTCCCGCTGTCGTCGTCCCCCTCACACTAAAAGAGGTGCCGTGAGTCCATGAACGCTCCTTCGGAGAAAAAAAAAAAAAAAAACCTCCCCCCCCCCCCCCCCAAGCACCAATTTACTCTCCCTTCCCCCCCTCTCCGCGGATATGCCAGTAAGTCGGGATCCTATGTGGTCAACTTTTGACCATGCGTACCAAGACGCTTCCTATTTGGGTGTGCGATCCAAGGATTCGCACCGTGAGGAGGACCAAATCAGTTGTCAAAAATAACTGTTTCTCTTCATGTGTTTACACACTAACAACCAAAAAAAAAAAAAAGAAAATGGTAGAAAAATCCACAAATAAGGACATAAAAAGTAAAACACATCAATCTCAGCGGGTCCGTGCACCCGGGGCATCCGCCCTTCACCAGAGATGCCTTGGGGGTCCCCATATATTATTCCCTACCGATCTGCCTCCATACATGCTTCAATCTATCAGTGTCCCTGAACTTGCTCATTGTTTAAGAGGCTATCCTTATCTTACCCCCCAAAACCCTCCCGGTACTTGGTATCTAACCATCCTCCTACCATTATCCCTCCCTCCTATCACTCACTGACCACCTATATTCCCTTCATCTCCTATTCTAAACCCCCTACTCAACTTGCTATCACTATTTGTCTCTCTCCTGTTGGTTCTTTACACTCTAAACCCTTTCCTTCTCAACCAGGGCTAGGCTCACTCCGTACTTGTATCAAAAGGAAATCCTTATGACTTCTCCATTAGAAGCCCTTGTACTGCTCACATAATAATATCAAAAAGAAGAAGTCAGGATTCCTCCCTTACTCCTAGGATCAGTATCTTCCCTCACCCTCACTGATCACCGCCCCGCTGGTATAAAAAGTCCAAGATCTAAATAACCAAAAAAAGAGAAAAAAAAAAAAAAAAAAAACCACAGAAGATAAGAACATTTACTGCTTAGCATCATCCAACTGTAATCATGTCACTATTCCTGTAAAGTGATTCCTGGGCCTCTCTTAATCACTTGGGGGTCAAGCCAATCAGGAACTTGCACCGGCTGTGACCCCAAAAAAGCAAACAGTCCCGGTAGTTGATCAGGCCATCGTAGTGTAAAAAGCAGTTCCCCTTTCGTAACCTTGAGATGAAAAGGGTGACCCCAGTGATAGGTAGCCCCCGCTTTCTGAATTTCTTCCAGTAAAGGTTTAACTACTGCACGCATTCTGAGAGTGTTCCTGGATAGATCTGGTAGGAGACGAATCATAGAGCCTTCATATTCAAAGGGGCCCCTATCCCATGCTTTCTTCATTATTTTTTCTTTTAGTGCGAAGAAATGGATCCTAGCTAAGACGTCTCGTGGGTAGCCTTCCCCCATACTCCGCGGGGCCCTTACTCTATGGACCCTGTCTATCTCAATTGGCTCCAATTGAGATCTATCCAGAAGTCCATTGAAAATGCCTGTTATCTTGTCTGACAGTTCCGGCCCTTTTATCGTCTCAGGTAACCCCCTAAGACGTATATTATTGCGTCGATTTCTATTCTCGCCGTCGTCTTGCTGCAGCTGGATCACACTTAGCTGTTTGGATAATAATTTCTGCTGCACCTCTATACTTTCAACTTTCTCTATAATCTGGGTATGCTCTTTTTCAACCCTATCTATTCTAGTGTCCATTGTCTGCATTTGGCCCTTCAAGGAGTTAATTTCAATGGTGAGTGAGCTTACTATGGAGGCTGCAATAGTTGACAGATCTTGTTTTGTTGGCATACTGGCAAGTAACTCCTTCCATTCCAAGGTCTGTGCGGGCATACTTTGCTGGGGGGATTCTTGTGGGGTTAGATGCTCATCACTTAGAGAGACAATCTGCTCCAGTTTGTCCTCCATTTGCTGGGCTTGTGTCTCTTTACTATTATTACTGCTTTTACTGTCCTTCTTTACTCCTGTATTTCTAGAAGCCCCTGGTCTTGTTGGTGCCATTCTGGACGGTTCCTCCACTCTCCCACTTTGTGCACCCCTAAGAAAGTAAGCAGAGATGTCCGCCCTCCTGCCAGATCTTCTTATATTCTGGGGTTCATTTCTCTGCATGGAGGATATGGGGGATGGGAACTTAGCTGTTAGTTGACATTGAGACTTCTTCACCACTAGCCCACCAGCCGCTAATTAGATATATCCGTGATTCTGCCCTTCAGTCTCTATCCCCCCAGTATAACATAGTACACAGCCCCCCCCCGAGTGTCACCACAGATTATACAGATTTTGCACTCACCAGGGCCGTTGCTGCACTTTCTCTATGCTCAGGTTCAATCCCTGTACTCCCGCACTGTCGGTTTGGCTGTTTCCCACCTGCCTCCGCATTAGTATGGGTACACTGATATCCGTCCTGTTTGACTCAATATATTTCTTGGGACCGATCTGGGCCCCTGTATTTCCGTAGTCTCAGCGTGGTTCTGTCCTCTCCGGGTCTCGGTACCTATGTTGGGCACCTCAGCGACCCTCTGTTCTCCCCGGGTCTATGACCCAATATGCGGGAGTCCTGGCGTTGCTCTGTCCTCCCCGGGTCCGGGTCCCTGTGTAGTGAAGTTTGGGCTCCGCTCTGGAGTCCACGCCGGTCTCAGAAGACTGCCGCCCTCGGAGGAGTCTGTTACCGCCTCGTGCACTCGCTTCCGGCGTCTGAGGGGGGAGGATGCTGCTGCTCGCTGCTATGGGCGGATGCCTGCTTACGGGTGTCGGACCTCTATTGTGAGCCTCCTCACGGCTTCATCCTCTTGCCACACCCTCATTCAGTACCATTATTCTACCTTACCCCTGATAGCCTACTCTCACTGTAACAGGCCAGGGGGGCGGGGGGGGGGGGGACCAGCGTGAATCAGGTACTGCTGCACGCAAGGTGTGAGAGTCAGAGTTGGGGGGTGGAGCTGGGAATTTTCCTCAGTGTGTGTACAGCGGCGGTCCTAGCAACCAAGAGGGTCATCGAGGCGGGCGGGGAGAGAGGAGGCGGGCGTGGAGAGAGAAGGCGGGCAGGGAGAGAGGAGGTGGACGGGGAGAGAGGAGGCGGGCGAGGAGAGAGAAGGCGGGCGTGGAGAGAGGAGGCGGGCGGGGAGAGAGGAGGCGAGCGGGGAGAGAGGAGGCGGACGGGGAGAGAAGAGGCGGACGGGGAGAGAGAAGGCGGGCGGGGAGAGAGAAGGCGGGCGAGGAGAGAGAAGGCGGGCGGGGAGAGAGAAGGCGGGCGAGGAGAGAGGAGGCGGGCAGGGAGAGAGAAGGCGGGCGAGGAGAGAGAAGGCGGGCGGGGAGAGAGAAGGCGGGCGGGGAGAGAGAAGGCGGGGGAGGAGAGAGGAGGCGGGCGGGGAGAGAGGAGGCGGACGGGGAGAGAGGAGGCGGGCGAGGAGAGAGAAGGCGGGCGTGGAGAGAGGAGGCGGGCGGGGAGAGAGGAGGCGAGCGGGGAGAGAGGAGGCGGACGGGGAGAGAGAAGGCGGGCGGGGAGAGAGGAGGCGGGCGAGGAGAGAGAAGGCGGGCGTGGAGAGAGGAGGCGGGCGGGGAGAGAGGAGGCGAGCGGGGAGAGAGGAGGCGGACGGGGAGAGAGAAGGCGGGCGGGGAGAGAGAAGGCGGGCGAGGAGAGAGAAGGTGGGCGAGGAGAGAGAAGGCGGGCGAGGAGAGAGGAGGCGGGCGGGGAGAGAGGAGGCGGACGGGGAGAGAGGAGGCGGGCGAGGAGAGAGAAGGCGGGCGTGGAGAGAGGAGGCGGGCGGGGAGAGAGGAGGCGAGCGGGGAGAGAGGAGGCAGACGGGGAGAGAGAAGGCGGGCGGGGATAGAGAAGGCGGGCGAGGAGAGAGAAGGCGGGCGGGGAGAGAGAAGGCGGGCGAGGAGAGAGGAGGCGGGCGGGGAGAGAGAAGGTGGGCGGGGAGAGAGAAGGTGGGCGGGGAGAGAGAAGGCAGGCGGGGAGAGAGAAGGCGGGCGGGGAGAGAGAAGGCGGGCGAGGAGAGAGGAGGCGGGCGAGGAGAGAGGAGGCGGGCGGGGAATCCAGAGAACTGAAGGAAGAAAGAACACAGAGATGGCAACAGAGGCGCAGCTGAATCTTCACTGAATAAAGCACAGTGCCGGACGTTAATCTGGCACTGGCTTCATCCCCAGGAGCCTCTCATGGGGCCCCCCACTGGTCCTGGGCCCTCGGGCAGTGCCCTAGTGCCCAATGGGTCAGTCCGCCCCTGCACACATGCCAAACCCAAGAATCTGGTACTTTTTTCCTTTGCCCATTGGGATGCAATCTTTAGTAACATCTGCAGTAGATACTAAAGATATATGAACTGTACTATTCACTTCAAAGCACTGCTAATGCATTATTTAAAACAATATTTATGTATAGATGATGTAAGCATGGGAATAGGTTCTGGGTTTAGTAACACTTTAAGGTTAAAAAAGAAAAAACCCACTACTTGTCCTAACACAATCCCATCCAAAAACACTTACCTGACTTCTGTCATTGCTCCAGCGCTGTCTTAGCTGCAGCAATGCTCTCCTCACTTCGTGTTATCACAGGAGATACTGCCAGTCAAACTCTTGTGAGGAGGGAGCAGGGATGTGGCTTACCAGCACTTTCTGTGTCTATGGACACACACAGCTCGGCTCAGGAGTGCACATGCCTCCTATGTACCTGTCTTGCTACAGGCGACACACGGAGGAGGGAGGAACGTGCAGCACTCCCAGGGTACTGCCAGAAGAGGAGTTGAAGGACATCTCTGTGCATCATCATTGCACAGAGCAGGTAAGTATTACCTCTATTTTTATTTAAACAAAAAAAACAGCCTTTAACCACTTGCCGACTGCCGACAGTAATCCTACTGCGGCAGTGCGGCTCCCCTGGGTCCAGCTGGACTTCTAGTGGTCTCAGTGGTGCGTGCATGCCGCCGGAGGCTCATTCCCACTGTGTTTAGACACAGTGGGAGTCAGGTCAGAGGAGGAGAGCCAGTGATCGCCGCCTCTCTCCCCCGATCGTCGTGGAAGGTGTGAGAAGACCCGCCTGCTTATGTAAACAAAGCAGGCGGATCTTCTCAGTGACAGACAGGAGGAGATCACAGGATTCAGCATAGCTCTCTGTCTGTGTCACAGAACACCCTCCCTCCCCCCCCACACGTCTGTAAGCACGAGGCTTACATTTTAACACTTTGAACACCCATAGGGTTAACCCCTTCAATGCCAGTGTCATTATAACAGTGCATGTTTATAGCACTGAATACTGTAGTAATGTCACTGGTCCCCCAAAAAGTGTCAAAAATGTCAGTTAGGAGTCCGATCTGTCCGCCGCAATGTCGCAGTTCCGCAAAAAAATCGCAGATCGACGCCATTACTAGTAAAAAGAAAAACAATAAAAAAGACATAAATCTTTCCCGTAGTTAGTAAATGCGATAACTTTTGCGCAAACCAATCAAAATACGCTTATTGCGTTTTTTTTTTTTTTACCAAAAATATGTAGCAGAAAACAAATTGGCCTAAAATGTTAAAAAAAAAATTTTTTTTTTTTTTTTGGGGAATGTTATATAGCAGAATGTGAAACATATTGTTTTTTTTTTATTCAAAATTGTAGCTATTTTTTTGTTTATAGTGCAAAAATTAAAAATCGCACAGGTGATCAAATACCACCAAAAGAAAGCTCTATTTGTGGGAAAAAAAGGACGTCAAATTCATTTGGGTACAGCGTCGCACGACCGCGCAATTGTCCGTTAAAATAACGCAGTGCCGAATGGCAAAATAGGGCCTGGTCAGGAAGGGGGTCAAATCTTCCGGTCTTAAAGTGGTTAATATCACTAAGTGGCATAAAACAACCCCAGCTGATAGTTGAGAGTGTACAGTGGGTTGGAGGGCTACCAGGTTGTTGCCTTGGGTCAGCTCATATTAAAGAATCAACAGCCTTTGCTGCGGTATTTACACTTATGACTAGACCTAAAAGCACCAATAATTAAATCAAAGATAAATTCTCCCTTTTGTGTGATTATAGCAATAGAGACAAGGAAGATAGCAGGCAGGTTATGAATATGAATTACAGGAAGATAAATCCCACATTTGTTATGAATAATTAAACTAAGATCTTTGGTATAATGTGACACTTACTTGCAGTGAAAATAATATAAATGATATATACAGGAAGGTGAAACAATCCTTCCTTAGAGAAGGCTTTATTCTTTAAAGCTCCAATAATACACAGCAGAGATGACATTATAATTACATTTTTCAGGGTGATTTTGTTTTTTTGCCAGAGAGACAAACGCGGTGTTATAGTGATAAATTATTCTGATGAAGATCCAGCATATTCTTAGATGTGTGGAATCGTTCTTAGTTTCGTCTGCGTGCATAAAACCTTTATACTCTACTGCTATTCTTAACCACTTAAGCCCGGAAGATTTTACTCCCTTCCTGACCAGGGCCTATTTTGCGATTCGGCACTGCGTGATTTTAACGGACAATTGCGCGGTCGTGCGACGCTGTACCTAAACGAATTTGACATCCTTTTTTTCCCACAAACAGAGCTTTCTTTTGGTGGTATTTGATCACCTGTGCGATTTTTTGATCATGCGCTATAGACAAAAAAACGCGTCAATTTTGCAAAAATAACAATATTTTTCACATTTTTTTATATGAAATTCCCCAAAAAAAAAAGTAAAAATCAAAATTTTTTAACATTTTCGGCCAATTAGTTTTATGCTACATACGTTCGGTAAAAAAAAATCGCAAAAAGCGTATTTTGATTGGTTTGTGCAAAAGTTATTGCGTTTACTAACAGAGGGAAAGATTTTTGTCATTTTTGTTGTTTTTTTTTTTAACAAGTAATGGCGGCAATCTGCGATTTTTTTTTGCGGGACTGCAACATTGCGGCGGACAGATCGGACCCTTGACTGACATTTTTGACACTTTTGGGGGTATCAGTGACATTACTGCAGTAATCAGTGCTATACATATGCACTGTTACTGTAAAAATGACACTGGCAGTGAAGGAGTTAACTGTATTGGAGAAGGAGGGGTTAAGTGTGTCCTAGGGTGTGTTTCTAACTGTGATTGGCTGTGGCTACTAGTGTAAGAACAGAGATCAACGGTCCTACATAGCAGAACCGTCTGATCTCCATTCTTACACAGGGGAGACTGACAGGCGGCTGTGTTTACATTGGCCGCCTGCCTTTCTCCCGCTCTAACGGACGATCGTGAGTGCCCGGCAGACATCGGGTCCGCCGGGCACACACGCGGGGGGCCCGTGACCGCGCAAGAGCGCGCCTCCGGCGGCGCGCGCTCGCTCCCTAGAGCCTCACAGGCTAGCGAGGTAGCCCTACGTCGCTTTGCCTGTGAGGGGCTGACTGCCAACGTAAATAGTCGTGCGGCAGTCGGCAAGCGGTTAAAGAGTAATTATTTTATTATTATTTTTCTTTTCTTTTTATGTGGAAATCAGCAGGCCATGCGACTGGGGCTCAGAGTCAAAATAAGACCCCATTTTATTATTGTTCTGCACCCCCTTGTTCCCCCACCCTTACCATTTAAAGCAGAACTTTACAAGGAACATACAGGTACATTTTATAAAAATAGAATATCATCAAAAAGTTTATTTATTTCAGTAATTCAATTCAAGAAGTGAAACTTATATATTTTATATAGATGGGTTACACACATCTTTCTTTTCATTTTGATAATTATGGCTTACAGCTAGTGACACCCCAAAATTCAGTATCTCAGAAAATTGGAAAACTACATAAGACCAAAAAAAAAAAAAAAAAAGATTTTTAATACAGAAATGTTGGCTTGCTGAAATGTTTGTCCATGTACAGTATAGTATGCACTCAATACTTGGTTGGGGCTCCTTACTGCATGAATTACTGCATCAATGCAGTGTGGCATGGAGGTGATCAGCCGGTGGCACTGCTGAGGTGTTATGGAAGCCCAGGTTGCTTTGACAGCAGCCTTCAGCTTATCTGCATTGTTTGGTCTCAGAGGCGGCTCTAGGCTTTGTGAGGCCTAAGGCAAAATTTGGACATGAAGCCCCACTCACGCCCATAATGGGAAAAATAATTCAAGCGATAAAAATTAACTGTATAAATTGCATATATTAAGAGCCTTAACCTTTGTACTATGAATTCACAGTTTCTAGAATTTTCTGTAACCAATTCTTCTTTAATCAAAGATCATTAAACATCTAATATGTATGTATATATATATGATGTATATATATATGTCTGCTCTTACATCACAGTCCCCAGCATTTCCCTATAGGTCATGATTTCCTGAGTCCCTCCTTACATCAGAGTTCAGTGTCCCCCCTTACATAAGAGTTCTCCTTTAAATCAGATTCCCCCCAGCATCTCCTCCTTACATCAGAGTCCACAGAATTCCTCTTTACATTAGAGTCCCCCTCTTAAATCAAATTTCACAGAGCCCCCTTTACATCAGAGTCTCCAGAGTTTCCCCCTTACACTGTAAAAGGGAACTCTGAAGACTCTGATGTAAGAGGAGTTCTGGGAACCCTGATTTAGGAGGAATGTTGGGGACTCTGAAGGGGAGTTCTGGGAACCCCGATTTAAGGGGGGATGCTGGAGACTCTGATGTAAGGACAGTTCTGGGAACCCTGATTTGAGGGGGAAAGCTGGGGACTCTGCTGTAAAAGGGAACTCTGTGATCACCAAAGCTCCCCTTGCATCAGAGTTTCCAGAGACCCCTTTACACTTCCCTTCCTCAGTCCACCACAGTCTAGGGCACGACAAGCCCCACTGCAGAAGGCTGCGATACCTGAGTCCCCACAGAGGGCACTGTAAATTTCAGTATAGTGCACTGCCATTCCTCCCTGAGGAATGGAAGCCTGCTATGCTTGGACTTGTACTGCTCTCTGTAGGGGACTGAGGAACTATTGCCTGCTATGTTAAGACTTGTAGTGCCCTCTGTGGGGACTAAGGCATGGCAGCCTGCTATTCTGGAACTTGTAGTGCCCTCTGTGAGGGACTGAGGATTCCTCGGTCCTCCACATTCTAGGGCACCATAAGTCCCAGCATAGTGGGCTGTCATTCCTTAGTCCCTCATAGCTGGGGGGGGGGGGGAACAACAGAGTTAAACATCTAAAGGACAACTCCAACCAAAACTAACAATAATGTACAGAGTCCATATGCTATGTAATGTCACAGCCCCGCTACCCCTCACCTTCCACTTCGGGTGCTGTCATTGTGTAGGGCAAAGGGCTCCAGCTCCACCATGTTTGGCTTTGATGTCATATATGCAGGACTGGCTCAGCTCCACTCTCTTCCCTGGCAACTGACTCTGGTGTTACGGGGGCCCTCTCCTCCTCCCCCAGCCACCCAGGGGCCCTCTCCTTCTCCCCCAGCCACCCAGGGGCCCTCTCCTTCTTCCCCAGCCACCCAGGGGCCCCTCTCCTTTTCCTCCAGCCACCCAGGGGCCCCTCTCCTTTTCCTCCAGCCACCCAGGGGCCCTCTCCTTCTCCTCCAGCCACCCAGGGGCCTTCTACTTCTCCTCCAGCCACCCAGGGGCCCTCTCCTTCTCCTCCTCCATCCATCCAGGGGCCCTTCTCCTTCTCCTCCTCCAGCCACCCAGGGGCCCTTCTCCTCCCCCAGCCACCCAGGGGCCCTCTCCTTCTCCCCCAACCACCCAGGGGCCCTCTCCCCCAGCCACCCAGGGGCCATCTCCTTCTCCCCCAGCCACCCAGGGGCCCTCTCCTCCTCCCCCAGCCACCCATGGGCCCTCTCCTTCAGCCACCCAGGGGCCCCTCTCCTTTTCCTCCAGCCACCAAGGGGCCCTCTCCTTCTCCTCCAGCCACTCAGGGGCCCTCTCCTTCTTCTCCTCCAGCCACCCGGGGGCCCTCTCCTTCTCCCCCAGCCACCCAGGGGGGCCCTCTCATTCTCCCCCAGCCACCCAGGGGGCCCTCTCCTCCTCCCCCAGCCACCCAGGGGGGCCCTCTCCTTCTCCCCTAGCCACCCAGGGGCCATCTCCTTCTCCCCCAGCCACCCAGGGGCCCTCTCCTCCCCCAGCCACCCAGGGGCCCTCTCCTTCTCCCCCAACCACCCAGGGGCCCTCTCCCCCAGCCACCCAGGGGCCATCTCCTCCTCCCCCAGCCACCCATGGGCCCTCTCCTTCAGCCACCCAGGGGCCCCTCTCCTTTTCCTCCAGCCACCAAGGGGCCCTCTCCTTCTCCTCCAGCCACTCAGGGGCCCTCTCCTTCTTCTCCTCCAGCCACCCGGGGGCCCTCTCCTTCTCCCCCAGCCACCCAGGGGGGCCCTCTCATTCTCCCCCAGCCACCCAGGGGGCCCTCTCCTCCTCCCCCAGCCACCCAGGGGGGCCCTCTCCTTCTCCCCTAGCCACCCAGGGGCCATCTCCTTCTCCCCCAGCCACCCAGGGGCCCTTCTCCTCCCCCAGCCACCCAGGGGCCCTCTCCTTCTCCCCCAACCACCCAGGGGCCCTCTCCCCCAGCCACCCAGGGGCCATCTCCTTCTCCCCCAGCCACCCAGGGGCCCTCTCCTCCTCCCCCAGCCACCCATGGGCCCTCTCCTTCAGCCACCCAGGGGCCCCTCTCCTTTTCCTCCAGCCACCAAGGGGCCCTCTCCTTCTCCTCCAGCCACTCAGGGGCCCTCTCCTTCTTCTCCTCCAGCCACCCGGGGGCCCTCTCCTTCTCCCCCAGCCACCCAGGGGGGCCCTCTCATTCTCCCCCAGCCACCCAGGGGGCCCTCTCCTCCTCCCCCAGCCACCCAGGGGGGCCCTCTCCTTCTCCCCTAGCCACCCAGGGGCCATCTCCTTCTCCCCCAACCACCCAGGGGCCCTCTCCCCCAGCCACCCAGGGGCCATCTCCTTCTCCCCCAGCCACCCAGGGGCCCTCTCCTCCTCCCCCAGCCACCCATGGGCCCTCTCCTTCAGCCACCCAGGGGCCCCTCTCCTTTTCCTCCAGCCACCAAGGGGCCCTCTCCTTCTCCTCCAGCCACTCAGGGGCCCTCTCCTTCTTCTCCTCCAGCCACCCGGGGGCCCTCTCCTTCTCCCCCAGCCACCCAGGGGGGCCCTCTCATTCTCCCCCAGCCACCCAGGGGGCCCTCTCCTCCTCCCCCAGCCACCCAGGGGGGCCCTCTCCTTCTCCCCTAGCCACCCAGGGGCCATCTCCTTCTCCCCCAGCCACCCAGGGGCCATCTCCTCCTCCCCCAGCCACCCATGGGCCCTCTCCTTCAGCCACCCAGGGGCCCCTCTCCTTTTCCTCCAGCCACCAAGGGGCCCTCTCCTTCTCCTCCAGCCACTCAGGGGCCCTCTCCTTCTCCTCCAGCCACCCGGGGGCCCTCTCCTTCTCCCCCAGCCACCCAGGGGGGCCCTCTCATTCTCCCCCAGCCACCCAGGGGGCCCTCTCCTCCTCCCCCAGCCACCCAGGGGGGCCCTCTCCTTCTCCCCTAGCCACCCAGGGGCCATCTCCTTCTCCCCCAGCCACCCAGGGGCCCTTCTCCTCCCCCAGCCACCCAGGGGCCCTCTCCTTCTCCCCCAACCACCCAGGGGCCCTCTCCCCCAGCCACCCAGGGGCCATCTCCTTCTCCCCCAGCCACCCAGGGGCCCTCTCCTCCTCCCCCAGCCACCCATGGGCCCTCTCCTTCAGCCACCCAGGGGCCCCTCTCCTTTTCCTCCAGCCACCAAGGGGCCCTCTCCTTCTCCTCCAGCCACTCAGGGGCCCTCTCCTTCTTCTCCTCCAGCCACCCGGGGGCCCTCTCCTTCTCCCCCAGCCACCCAGGGGGGCCCTCTCATTCTCCCCCAGCCACCCAGGGGGCCCTCTCCTCCTCCCCCAGCCACCCAGGGGGGCCCTCTCCTTCTCCCCTAGCCACCCAGGGGCCATCTCCTTCTCCCCCAGCCACCCAGGGGCCCTCTCCTTCTCCCCCAGCCACCCAGGGGACCCTCTGCTTCTCCCTCAGCCAATCAGGGGCCCTCTCCTTCTCCCCCAGCCACCCAGGGGCCCTCTCCTTCAGTCACCCAGGGGCCCTCTCCTTCTCCCCCAGCCACCCAGGGGCCCTCTCCTTCTTCCCCAGCCACCCAGGGGCCCTCTCCTTCTTCCCCAGCCACCCAGGGGCCCTCTCCTTCTTCCCCAGCCACCCAGGGGCCCTCTCCTCCTCCCCCAGCCACCCAGGGGCCCTCTCCTTCTCCCTCAGCCACCCAGGGGCCCTCTCCTTCTCCCTCAGCCACCCAGGGGCCCTCTGCTTCTCCTTCAGCCACCCAGGGGCCCTCTCCTCCTTTAGCCACCCAGGTGCCCTCTCCTTCTCCTTCAGCCACACGGGCCCTCTCCTCTTCCCCTAGCTACCCAGGGGCCCTCTCCTTTCCCCCTAGCCACCCATGGGCCCTCTCCTTTTCCCCTAGCCACCCAGGGGCCCTCTCCTTTTCCCCTAGCCACCCAGGGACCCTCTCCTTCTCTTCCAGTCACCCTCTTCTCCTCCAGACACCAAGGGCCTTCTTCTTCTCCTCCTCCTCCGCCAACCATTTTAAGACTCTTCCAACTTCCCTGGGGCTACTCACCCCCTTTGCGTAGTAGACACCACAAATCTATGACCAGCCTGCAGAGTGACAAGTCGGGGCCTGGTTACCTGTATGTTCCTGGGCCAGGGCAGAGCTCTCCTCCCAGAGCAACAACCGATGATAGCAGAGTGAGCTGACTGGGCAGTCACTTCCTACTGATGCATGTACACGCCCACCAATTCCTCCACATCTTAGGTTTACATGATCAGACGGCCAATCCCCAGGCAGAGAAGGCGGGGTAAGTGTCAGCGGACAACAGACACCTGGCAGCCACAGTGAAGGGACTGCAGCACACTGCTGCAACTTTTATATCCAAGGATTTAAAACAATCTTTTACTTGGGAGATTTCCCTGACTGCGCCCTTCTAAATGTTGTCGCTCTGCCACTGGCCGTGAGGCCCCTGTAGGTGCGAGGCCTTAGGCGACCGCCTAATTTGCCTAATTAGAGAGCCGCCTATGTTTGGTCTGGTGTTTCTCATCTTCCTCTTGACCATACCCCACATATTCTCTATGGGGTTTAGGTCAGGCCAGTTTTCTGGCCAATCAAGCAGAGTGATAATATTAACATTAACCACTTGCCGACCGCTCACATGGGTACTACTGCGGCAAAGTGGTTTGTTATCGTCCAGCGGGCGGATCTCCTAAGTGATAGGCAGGGACAGATTGCAGGATTCAGCATAGCTGAACCTGCGATCTGTCCCTGTGTCACACAGTCCCCTCCCCCCACACACGTTAGTAAGCACCAGGCATACATTAACCCCTTGATCACCAATAAAAGTTAACCCCTTCCCTGCCAGTGTCATTTTTACAGTAACAGTGCATATTTATAGCACTGATTACTGTAGTAATGTCACTGGTACCCCCAAAAGTGTCAAAAATGTCAGTCAAGGGTCCGATCTGTCCGCCGCAATGTCGCAGTCCCGCAAAAAAAAATCGCAGATCGCCGCCAGATCGCCGCCATTACTAGTTAAAAGAAAACAATAAAAATTACATAAATTTCCCGTAGTTAGTAGCTGCGATAACTTTTGCGCAAACCAATCAAAATACGCTTATTGCGTTTTTTTTTTTACCAAAAATATGTAGCAGAAAACAAATTGGCCTAAAATGTTAAAAAATTTTGATTTTTACATTTTTTTGGGTGGGGGAATTTCATATAAAAAAATGTGAAAAATGTTGTTATTTTTTTAAAATTGTCCCTTTTTTTCGTTTATAGCGCAAAAAGTAAAAATCGCACAGGTGATAAAATACCACCAAAAGAAAGCTCTGTTTGGGGGGGAAAAAAGGACATAAATTTAACTTGGGTACAGTGCTGCACGACCGTGCAATTGTCAGTTAAAATAACGCAGTGCCGAATCGCAGAATATGGCCTGGTCAGGAATGGGGTAAAATCTTCTGGTCTTAAAGCGGTTAAAAATACGCTCATTGGGAATTTTTTTTGTCAAAGACATGTAGCTAAATACATTTTGGCCTAAATATATGACAAAAATTGAATATATTGGATATTTTTTAACTGTCAAAGTAGAAAAATATTGTTATTTTTTCAAAATTGTCGCATTTTTTTTATTAATATCGCAAAAAATGAAAATTGCACAGGTGATCAAATACCACCAAAAGAAAGCTCTGTTTGTGGGAAAAAAAGGACGCAATTGTCAGTTAAATTCGAACAGTGCCAAATCGCAAAAAGTGGCCTGGACATAAGACAGCAAAATCCTCCGGTGGTAAAGTGGTTAAACCAAGTGAAAGTTAAGTGAAAATAAAGTGAAAAAAAATAAAAAATAACAAGCATGTCATACTTACCTGCTCTGTGCAGCGGTTTTGCACAGAACAGCCCCGATCCTCCTCTTCTCGGGTCCCCTGTCGGCGCTCCTGGCCCCTCCCTCCTGCTGAGTGCCCCCAGAGCAAGCACACACACAGATGCGGCTCAGCCCCGCCCCCTCTCTATCCTGATTGGCTCAGTGGCTGTGATTGACAGCAGTGGGAGCCAATGAGAAGGCAGACTCCCCGGAGAGTCTGGGCTCTCATGCACATCGCTGGATAAAGATTGGGCTCAGATAAGTATTAGGGGGAGATGAATGCATGAAGGTAAAAAAAACCTTCATCCTTTAGAACCACCTTAAGGGCTTCTTCACATATGTGTGGGCCACTGTAGTGTATTAACGCACGAGCATTATGTCATGTTAATGTGCATTCTGTTTAGGCAGCTGGTTCATTTGAATAGTCTTCAGGTGTACCACAATGGACCAAACAAAGGCACCTACATATTTCTCAATGCAGCACACCACAATGCACCATAGTGTGTTACCATGTGATGCATGCTGCAACGTCACAGTCCCGCTTAAAATCGCAGATCGCCGCCATTACTAGTAAAAAAAAAAGACATAAATATTTTCACTAGTTTGTAGACGGGATAACTTTTGCGCAAACCAATCAAAATACGCTTATTGCGATTCTTTTACCAAAAATATGTAGCACAATACAAATTGGCTTGAAAGGATGAAAAATTTTGATTTTTTTCTATCGTTCATCGACAGGCGCAGCTCCATCTATTCAGAAACTGTAGGGTTATGCTCCTCCTATCAGGAATAGGCACTAGGCAGGAAAAAAGCTTAACCGCACCTATGGGGGCTGTCCCGGCAGGCTTAACCCCACACACTCTTCTACCATCAAGCAGTTTGTTTCGGCCTAGTTTAAGGAATAGGACTTAGCTTCCTGCTGGGACATCGGTCTTAGATATTATGGGAAAGTTTGTTAGTTTGTGATTTTTTATTTTCACTAGTTCCGGAGGACCAAGATCCAGAGAAACTACCAGCAACAGCCGGCTGAGGTTTCGCACTGGATAATCTAGATCCTTAATGTCTCCCAGCCTGGCCAGCGAGCAGGTTATAGTCCAGAACTATGCCTCGCCACAACAGTGCCCCGACGGATGGGGATGAGCCTGCAAGTGGACCGTCTTTCAGGGACACACACGACCTGGAATGCCCTGAGTCTCCACTTCCCCCTGGCTGACAGAACCTCCATCCTGGGTGGGAGGTGATCTGTTTCGGAATGGCGCCCACCTGGTACCATGGTATGGTGAATAAATTGTCCTCCCAAGAACCCCTGGAGGTCTCGGGGCGGACGTGGGCCCTTCCCTGGAATAGTCAGACCTTAGGGGCTCCCTCGGTTCCTCTGGCACCTTGGAGGATTGGTCCTGTGTTCCCCTCGGTATTCCCCTACCCCGAGCAGGTTTTTACCTTGGTGGGGGGGGGGGTAATGATGCGGCCATTGTGGCGCTTATTTGAGGGGGGTGACTTGTCCTGTGTGGGCCCCTGGTTAGGGACCTTCCAAGGCCTATTGTTCTGGGCCCCCTTTTGGGGATCCTGGAGACCGTATGGCGGTCTCCATAACCATTTTCTATAATTCCCCATTGAGAATGCATGAGCGGACATTTTCCTGAGGTCCATAGGCTTGCCTGCATGTGGCATGGCTTTTTAAATATAGAGGCTGAGTTTTCTCTTCCTCTTTCTGTACAGTCAGTGTCTGTTTCGTTTTTGCACAGATCTTGCTGGAAGTCTCCTCTGTGGTCTGGGAACATTTTCCTGGGGTTCCCTGTGGGTTTTTCTTCATTCACTCTATTATCTTATAATAACCAGGGATTGTGAGCCCGCACTTTCAGCGGTGGGACTGCGTTTTTAGCGGTCTGAAGGGGACACTGCCTAAATATTTTTAAAGTGTAACATGGAGTCCCAGGATAACATTTCACCTGCAGACCCCCTGGGAGTGACTGCGGGACCTTCTGGTTCACAGTCTCAGTCAGAGATTGGGGTTTTTTTTGGAAAATCTGGGGTCTAAAGTAGATTTTGCCATTGCTATTGCTGCCAGCCACAAACGCCCTCCACCCTCACCTCCATCAGCAGGGTCTTCGGACTCTATGATAGACATGGCCGTCACAGATGCAGACCACCCTTAGGGGTCGGTGTCGTCGCATTGACAGTGAAGAGCACCTGTCCTCATCAGCCACTGCGCAGGAACGCGCTTTGGTGGAATCTTTGATAGTCTTAGTGCGAGTAAAAGAAGAAAGGAGAGCGCCTCTGAGTGCAATGGAATTTTAATACAGCAATTAAAAAAGTAGTAACTCACATCGAGGTAAGCGATAATGCGTTTATCTTGAACGTCTGTGGCTCTGTTGTGGTCATGCAGCGATCTGCAGGGCCCAGGGTGTCATAGGAGACAGAGAAGAGTGTCGGCTCTGTTGTCTTCCGGGCGGGCGGGAGGTGGAGACCGCGAGGCGGAGGCTGGTAGCGTCTTACGTCAGAAACAGGAGAAGGGCTTCACTACGCGTTTTGGAGCATGCGTGAGCACCCAACCAGGCATGCACACTCCTTTATCAAGTGTCCGGGACATGGAAAAAGTGCAGTCTATTGTAGAAAGGAGTAGATTGCACTTTTCCCATGTCCTGGACACTTGATAAAGGAGTGCGCATGCCCTGTTGGGTGTTCGCGCCTGCTCCGAAACGCGTAGTGAAGCCCTTCCGGGTTCCAAGAAGCCGTGGTCAGGGAAAGCAAAGACTGGCCAGTCTGGACCTGCAAACAAGTTCTCGTCTGCATGAAGGGACTCTCTCACCCAATTCTGTGGTACGGGGACGTCTTTGTTTCTTTCTGGAAACCCGGACCTCCTTGATTCAGGACAAATGGGTTCATGAACTGATCCGATCTAGGTATAAAATCAAATTCAGGTCTCGCCCTTCGGACAGGTTCTTACAGTCCAATCCTCGACTATCCCCAGTCCGGCTAAGGGACTTGCGAAGGGCGGTACACGATTTGCTATTACAAGGAGTGATTCTACCGGTTCCTTTCAGAAGCGTTTTCAAGGGTTTTATTCAAACCTCTTCACTGTGCTCAGGAAGGAAGGCAAGGTGCGTCCCATTCTGGATCTCAAGGCCCTGAACTGCTTCGTGCAGGTACAACAATTTTGGATGGAATCCACCCGCACGGTAGTGGCGTCACTACACTACGGAGATTCCTTAGCCTCCATAGATATCAAGGACGCATATCTACACATCCCTATTTACGCTGAACACCAGCGGTTTCTTCGTTTTGCTGTCGCAGAGGAGCATTATCAATTTGTGGCGTTACCCTTTGGTCTCGCCTCAGCTCCCAGAGTGTTTACCAAAGTCTTAGCATCGGTATTGGCATTGCTGCGCCAGCGGGGGATTGCGGTACTGGGGTACCTAGACGATCTGTTGAGAGCGGACTCTCCTTCAGTCTTAAATATATAAAAACTCCGCGCTTATGGTCTATTTGGATATAAATAGATAAAATCGGTGTAAGAGAAAATTAGGCTGCGGCCTCCCTTGACTATAGTCAAAAAGACTATATAATAGATGAATGGAAAAGGTAGGGGAATGGCGCTGCCTAGTAAGGAAGAAGTACAGTAGGATGCTACTAAAGTGCTGATGTGCTAAAACCAAATATGATGCACTGTGGAGAAAGGAAAGGGGGATGGTACTACCTGGTGGCAAGAAAGCGATATACAGTGCTAAAGTGAATGTGGTACACTATAATTCAGTGTAGAAGAAAACACTAGGGGTACAAGTGTGTAATGTAGACAAAAAAATCAGTGTAACATGTAGTGTCACAAGAATCCAATGTGCATAAATAAAGTGACGTGTGCAAATGTACCCTAAAATAGTGTAACTGGTGGAAAATATGTGGAGAAACTAAATAAATAGATATGGTGGATATAAAATGAGATAAGCGCCTGTAGCTCACAGTGTTAAATACATAAATAACCACAAAATTTGATATTCAAAAAATATAAGGTCACACGATAACTGAATATAATCAGAAATTACAAATTGGGCAATATAGGACATTCATTAATTTAAAGTGCTAGGTGTATAAAAGTGGCCATTCCCGAGTGTTAGTGACAAATAAATAGAATAAGTAAACAGTGACAAAAATGTCCAAGTTAGGACCATATAATCTATATAATTTAAGGTGAAGTGACAGTGTGGATATATAAATATAAATATGAGGTAATTGAAAAAGTCCGTTAGTTAACAGCAGGTGACAATCTTCATATGTAAACGTACGGTCAGTGACCCCGTGGTGGGCAGTGAGGTGCTCGGTGACCCCTCTAGTGAATAACACACTCACCAGAGATACCCACCCCACACAGGGGTATAGAGCGGGTATAAGTGGAAATCCAATATGTGGCTCCTGGTATCCTCTGCGGGTCCTAGGATTGGACATCTATGGTGGTCCCGTGCTAGAGGTAGATTCCCAGGTGGGAAGTGGCTGGGGTCTGTTAGGATCTTAGCCGTAAGCAGTAGGGGTGCCGAGTTCCACGGAGTATCACTCGTATCAATGAGACAGGGATTCCAAAGTAATAAGAAGGCACATAGTGTGATATCGTTTTAAAGGGGTTTATTAATAAGCGCAAGTAAGAGAGGTAAAGATAAAAAGACAAGGCGCCTCTAAGTGCAGTAGGCTCTGAGTATTTATTAGGTTAAAAGTATAAAAGCACTCACATTTGGTAAATATGACATGGGCATAGCAAAGATCTGTCTGACGAAGGAGCTGAGCTCCGAAACATGTAACTGCCCACCACCCGCTCTATTGGACACCAGCCGCTGCGTCCACACCCTGCCTTCAGGAAATCTCATGCCAACCAGGCTGAGACACAGACGAAAGGACGCATCTACAGGAAGCGGATCACCGGATATCCCCATTGCAACCACTCAGCACAGCGGATAGGAAGACTCCAGACAGATCTTTGCTATGCCCATGTCATATTTACCAAATGTGAGTGCTTTTATACTTTTAACCTAATAAATACTCAGAGCCTACTGCACTTAGAGGCGCCTTGTCTTTTTATCTTTATCACTTTCAGAGCAGCTTCTCCTCTCCAGTGCTGCCGAAGTGCAGTGTCTCACCTAAAGCCTGCTGTATTCCACGGAAGCGCCCATACAACAAACCCTTTTTCGCAAGTAAGACAGGTACTCACAATTTGTAGAGGTAAATACACGCAAATAGCAGCATGAGTGGAGCGCGATGCGGTCCGAGCCTCGCTATCGATACCGGAAGTGATGCGACACGCTGTACGCGTTTCGTAACAATACATCTTCAGCAGGCTGCAAAAGTTGCAGGAGGCAATTTGGTTGTTGTTGGCAAACAATCTGTCCTGCCTTTGAGTTTGCATGTGGGCCTTGGGTCTGATGATATCGACCATCAAGGCAGTTCCGTTTGCTCAGTTCCATACCAGACCTTTGCAAAGGGAGATTTTTGTCAAATGGAACAAGGATCCAAAGTCCTTGGACTCTTTGATACAGTTAAGCCACAACACAAAGTCTGCTCTGTTGTGGTGGATTCAGTCTCCAGCACTATGCCAGGGCAAGTCCTTCCTCGCGTTGTTTTAGACGGTGGTGACCACGGACGCCAGCCTATCGGGCTGGAGCGGGGTGCTGGGGAAGCTCTGTGCCCAGGGTACCTGCACAATGGAAGAGTCAAAACTACCAATAAATGTTTTGGAGCTTAGAGCAATAAAGCTTTAACTGAGCCATTGGACAACTCGTCTGCAAGATTGTATGGTTCGGATTCAATCAGACAATGCCACGGCTGTGGCTTACATCAATCACCAGGGGGGCACCGAGAGTTTGTTGGCGGCCAAGGAGGTGGCCGAGATTCTGGCCTGGGCGGAAAAATTTATTCCAGCCCTCTCTGCTGTACACATTCCAGGTGTGGAGAACTGGCAAGCGGATTACCTTAGTGGTCAGGTGTTGGCTCAAGGGGAGTGGTCCCTGCGGATGTTTTCATCTCTTGTGTGTTCGGTGGGGGACTCCGGAGGTCGATCTGTTTGCTTCTCGCCTCAACAAGAAGGTCCAGAGATTCGTAGCCAGGTCTCAAGATCCTGTGGGCGACGCCACAGATGCTCTGGTGGCTCCTTGGGGTAAGTATTGACTAATTTATGCCTTTCCTCCCTTGAAACTCCTGCCGAGGCTTCTGCGCAGGATAGAGGTGGAAGGCATTCCGGTCATTCTGGTGGCTCCGGACTGGCCTCGCCGGTCTTGGTACGCAGACCTAGTAAGACTGGTCGCCGATGCTCTTTGGAGACTTCCTCTCAGGGAAGATCTGCTGTCTCAAGGTCCAATCTTCCATCCTGCTTTACAGTCACTGGCTTTAACGGCATGGCTGTTGAAAGGCAGGTATTGAAGGACAGGGGTCTTTCTGACTCAGTGATTCCTACGCTATTGAAGGCTAGGAAGTCAACGTCTAGGAAGATATATCATCGTATGTGGAAATTGTATATTTCATGGTGTGAATCACTGAAAGTGCACCCTCGCTTGTTTTCGATAGCTAGGGTTTTGGCCTTTCTGCAGAAAGGAGTTGAACAGTGGTTGGCTTTGGGTACTATCAAAGGCCATGTGTCGGCTTTGGTTATATATTTCCAACTCCCGTTAGCTACGCATGCTTTGATTTGTACCTTTATATAGGGAGTACGCCATATGGCTCTTCGGAGAAGGTCCCCGCTACTGCCATGGGATCTCAATTTGGTATTTTCTGTTCTTAAAAAGCCTCCTTTTGAGAACATTCGGGAGAATTCTCTGCTTTCGTTGTCCCAGAAGGTTGCCTTCTTGGTGGCTATCACTTCCGCTTGCAAAGTATCTGAAATGGCGGGGTTGTCCTGCTGCTCACCTTATCTGGTGATACACAGAGATAAAGTGGTACTTCATCCTAATCAGTCGTTTCTCCGTAAGGTTGTGTTGCCTTCACTCTGCCCTAAGCCCAAACATTCTAAGGAATTTGCGTTGCAATCTTTAGATGCGGTTGACGTTTACAAAATTCTACAAAGTAGATGTGTTGGCATCTTCGGATGCTTCCTTTGGCCGCAAGGTTTTGCAGGCTGCTGTTTAAAGAGAACTGTTTTTTTTGTTTCTCTTTGATGGTGTATTGTGTTTTCAGAGTTAGCTCCAATTGTTCCTGGTTGAGCTCCATTTTACCTGGTTGGCTAAGTTTAGCCTTTTGGGGAGTTACATTTCCGTTTGCGTTGTCTTCCCACCCCTCATAAATATACTGCTTTGGGACATCCCTATAGTCTCTGAATAGATGGAGCTGCGTCTGTCGATGAACAATAGAGAAAACTGGATTTTTGGAAGAACTTACTTTAACCACTTACCTACAGTGCACTTTCACCCCCTTCCTGCCCAGACCGATTTTCAGCTTTCAGCGCTCTCACACTTTGACTGAGAATTACTCAGTCATGCAACACTGTACCCATTCAAAAATTGTGTCCTTTTTTTCACACAAATAGAGCTTTCTTTTGATGGTATTTAATCACTACTGGGTTTTTTATTTTTTGTGCTATAAATAAAAAAAGACTGAAAATATTGTGAAAAAACGCATTTTTCTTTGTTTCTGTCATAAAATCTTGCAAATTAGTAATTTTTCTTCACAAATTTTGGCCAAAATTTATACTGCTACTTATCTTTGGTAAAAATAACCCAAGTAAGTGTATATTATTTGGTCTTTGTGAAAGTTATAGAGTCCACAAGCTATGGTGTGAATCATTGAAAATTGATCACACTTGATCACACCTGATGTACTGAAGGCCTATCTCATTTCTTGAGACACTAAAAAGTCAGGAAAGTACAAATACCCCCCAAATGACCCCTTTTTGGAAAGTAGACATTCCAAGGTATTTAATAAGGGGCATGGTGAGTTTTTTGAAGTTGTAATTTTTTCCCACAATGCTTTGCAAAATGAAGATTTTTTTTTTTATTTTATTTTTTTTTTACAAATTGCCGTATTAACAGGTTATTTCTCTCACACAGCACATGTATACTTGCAACTACACCCCAAAACACATTCTACTACTCCTTCTGAGTATGGCGATACCACATGTGTGAGACTTTTTCACAGCCTGGCCACATACAGAGGCCTAACATCCAACCAGCACCGTCCGGCATTCTAGGAGCACAAATTTCACATATAATTTCCTGACAACCTATCGTACTTTTGAAGGCCCTGGAGCACCAGGACAATGGAAACCCCTATAAAATGACCCCATTTTGGAAAGCAAACACCCCAACGTATAATTTTTGAGGCATAATGAGTCTTTTGAATATGTCATTTTTTTCCACAAGTTTTTGGAAAATGTGGAAAGAAAATGAAAACACATTTTTTTTTACACAAAGCTGTCCATTTATGCAATATTTCTAACACATAGCATGTACATAGCAAAAATTGCACCCCAAAATACATTCTGCTATTCCTCCTGAGTATGGCGATACCACATGTGTAACACTTTTTCACAGCCTGGCCACATACATAGGCTTAACATCCAAGTAGCGCTTTACACAAAGTTGTCCATTTATCCACTTTAAGACTGGGCCTATTTTTGACACTTGGTGTTTACAAGCTAAAATCATTTTTTTGCTAGAAAACTACTTGGAACCCCCAAACATTATATATTTTTTTTTAGCAGAGACCCTAGAGAATAAAATGGAGATCGTTGCAATATTTTTTATCACACCATATTTGCGCAGCAGTCTTCCAAATGCGATTTTTTTGAAAAAAAATCACTTTTTTGATCTAAAAAATAAGAAAACAGTAAATTTAGCAAATTTTTTTTCCATAATGTGAACGATAATGTTACGCCGAGTAATTAGATACCCAACATGTCATGCTTCAAAATTGCGCATGCTCACAGAATGGCGCCAAACATTGGTACTTAAAAATCCCCATAGGCAACATTTTAAAAATTTCTGCAGGTTACTAGCTTAGAGTTACAGAAGAGGTCTAGGGCTTAAATTATTGCTCTCGCTCTAACGATCGCGGCGATACCTCACATGTATGGTTTGAACACCGTTTACATATGTGGGCGGGACTTGCGTATGCGTTTGCTTCTGCACGCGAGCTAACGGGGACAGGGCGTTTTAATTTTTTTTTTTTTTTTTTTTTCCTATTTATTTTATTTATTATTTTTTTATTTTTACACAGTTTAAAAAAAAAAAAATGTTTTGATAATTTTTATTCCTATTACAAGGAATGTAAACATCCCTTGTAATAGAAATAGGCATGACAGGTCCTCTTTATTGTGAGATCTGGGGTCAAAAAGACCTCACACCTCACAACTACACTAAAAAAGAAAAAAAAAAAAAAAAATTGTTGAAAGAGGAAAAAAAAAAAAGCAAAAAAAAAAAGCGGCCCTTTAAACCGGTTGCTAGGCAACATCTTTTGACGTAGCTCCGGTCCTCCAAAACCATAGAGTTGAGTGAGGGCCATCTTGCCCTCACTCGACTTCCTGTCTCTGAGGATCCGGGACCGGATAGTTTTCCCCGCTGCCGGCGGGTCCGGTAAGCTGGGAAAACGTCTGGGACGCGGCAGGAGGGGGGGGGGCACCTCTTCCCCTGCACCGTAAGGGTAATTCCGCGGCGAATCCGCCACTGGGACTACCCTTATCTGAAAGCCGACCGCCCGCCGTTTCAAAAAATACCGGGGTTATGGGGGTTATCTGCTGCCATAACCCCAGTATTTAGCTTTTAATGGCCGACGCATATAGTCGTTAGGCGGTCAGTAAGTGATTGCATGTATATGGCAAACAGGTGACGATGACTGATGGGGTGACAGGTGACGATGACTGATGGGGTGACAGGTGACGATGACTGATGGGGTGACAGGTGACGATGACTGATGGGGTGACAGGTGACGATGACGGATGGGGTGACAGGTGATGATGACTGATGGGGTGACAGGTGATGATGATTGATGAGGTGACAGGTGACGATGATTGATGAGGTGACAGATGACAATCACTGACCGGGTGACATGTGACGATGATTGATGGGGTGACAAGTGACGATCACTGATGGGGTGTCAAGTGACGATGATTGATAGGGTGACAGATGACGGTGACTGATGGGGTGACAGGTGACGATGACTGATGGGGTGACAGGTGACGGTGACTGATGGGGTGACAGGTTACGATGACTGATGGGGTGACAGATGACGATGACTGATGGGGTGACAGGTGACGGTGATTGATGGGGTGACAGGTGACGGGGCGATGGTCACTGATGGGTGACAGGTGACGGGCGATGGTGCACGGCGGTACTGATGGCAGTCTCTGGTGACCGGTGAACTTTAGGCTACATTCACATGTGAGCGTAGCGATCACGGGCAGAATCACTGCGATTCTGCCCGCGATCCAGAAATCATTGCAAATGGGGGGACGCCTGTGCGTTGCCCGCTGTGCGATGTTGCTGCGATTTCCGCCTGCCGAATTGCGGTAACATCACGCAAACAACGCATGACGCCCCAAAGAAACTCTTGTACTTTTTTGGGCGTCATGCGATGTTTGCGCGATGTTACTGCGATTTGGCAGGCGGAAATGGCGGCAACATCGCACAGCGTTTGGGGTGCTATTGCAAATCACGGGCAACGCACAGGCGTCCCGCAATTTGCAATGATTTCCGGATCGCGGGCAGAATCGCGGTGATTTTGCCCGCGATCGCTGCGCTCACATGTGAACGTTATGGGTGTCAATTACTGGGCACTGATGAGGTGACTGTTGGGTGACAGGGGACATTGGGGGGGGCTGGGGACTGTGTGGGGACCTTTATTACTGTGATTTTACTTTTACATGTGTACAGAGCAGTAACTCACTATTTCTAGCTCTTCTCCCCTCATACTGGAAACTGTATGAGGGGAGAAGAGCTAGTAACACTGAGTTACTGCTCTGTGTTTACATTTTGTGATCGGCTGTGAATGGATTCACAGCCGATCACTTAGTAAACAGTCACTGTCAGTGACTGTTTACTACCGCCGGTGACAGCTGTGTTCCTACGGAACACAGTGCCACCGACATGACCGCGCTGCGCGCTCCCGATCGCGCATGCGCGGTCATCTCCCGGCCGCCTCCATTGTGATCGGCTGTGTCATTGGAACACAGCCGATCACGTGGGAAACAGCCATGCCTATTGGCTGTTTCCCCCCTGCCGGTGACCGGCTGTGTCCCGGGGACACGCCGACACCGGCAGTGCACGGCGGCGCGCCCGCGATCGCGCGCCTGCCGTGCATTTACTGGGTCACGTCATATGACGTCCGCCCAGGATAATAGCCGCACCGTCTCGCCGTCATATGACGGCGGGCGGGCGGTAAGTGGTTAAAATCCTTTTCTCTGAAGTTCATCGACAGACACAGCACCCACCCCTCTACTTCTGAGTGAATGTTTTTTTTTCTATTCTAAACACTGCTTACAACTAAACTGCTTGATGATAACAGACTGTGTGGGGTTATGCCTACAGGGAGAGCTCCCATAGGTGTGGTTAAGCTTTTTTCCTGCCTAGTGCCTATTCCTGATAGGAGCATAACCCTATAGTCTCTGAATAGATGGAGCTGCGTTTGTCGACGAACTTCAGAGAAAAGGATTATATGGTAAGTTCTTACAAAAATCCATTTTTTTTTTCATTTTTTTGGGGGAATGTTATATAGCAGAATGTGAAAAATATTGTTTTTTTTTTTAAGAATTGTCGCTCTTTTTTTGTTTATAGCGCAAAAAAAAATTGCAGAGGTGATCAAATGCCACCAAAAGAAAGCTCTATTTGTGGGAAAAACAGGACATCAATTTTATTTTGGTACAGCATCGAACGACCGTGAAATTTTCAGTTAAAATAACGCAGTGCCGAATCGCAAAAAATGGCCTTGTCATTAAGGGGGCAAAACCTTCCGGTCCAGAAGTGGTTAATTGTTAATAGCACCCCAAATGCATCTTGCAAAAGCAGTGTGTTTGCTGCCATCAAATGGCATGGTACTGCAGTACAATGCAGTTTGGTGCAGTGCATTCTAAAAAAGAACTGCACTGCTTTTTCCATGTTCCAGTGCATTTTTCAGCCCATTCTAATGAGAACATGTGTGTTACGGTGTGAACCGAACCCTCAGTGAGTTGGGGTGCCATTCAAATGGCACCCCAAAGGAATGCAGCAGATCGGCACCCATTCCTGTTATTATGGGTACACGCTCAACATACCATCTGTCCCAGCTTATATGCAGGATGGCGCAAATCACTCATATTTCAACTTTCTTGGACAGGCTTTGTGGAAGTCACAGTTGGCCTACAGGTATGTCGTTTTAAGGAAGCTCAATTTCTCCACACTGCACCACTGATTTGTAAACTACTCGGGCCTCTTTTCTGCACTGCAAATTTTGTTATAAAGATGAACTAACCCTTTAAAATTTAGCAAAATCATAAATTGCATATATAATCAGAAACAAACATTAGCACAGTCGTTTTTGTTTTTTGGAGTCAGCCCCATAAGGTTTTGTTACCTGTCCATCCTGCCATGTATATCTGTTATTTTTCCATATCCTATATCTCCAAGCTGTCCAGCAAAAGTGACAGTTGTAGGGTTGGAACAAACCATATTATACTGGGGGGGGGGGGGGTAATTACAATGTTCAGCTTTTTTTATATGGTTTAAACCTATTCTTTAAAAGAAGATTTTTTTTTCTGTAGCTGCTAAAAAGTGTTGGCTAAAGTTGGGCTTTATTATGTTTGTCTCTTACCCCCAAAAAACAAGTTATTTGCACCTGGCTTCATTCCCCTCTCTCTACCACAGCTTTTTAATGTGTTTTTTGTCTTTCTACCTTTTTCCTTCTCCTGGTTGCTTAATGGCACATGCATGTTGCCGGATTCCGCACGTGCTCAGATGTCACACAGGTACCTTGAGCACATCTGCGCATGCATGGGTTTTCCCCTTTGAATATGCAAAGATGTTGCAATTATGGAAGCCAGGGCTGCTGATAAGGCAGTACAGCCAGCCCTTCTGTACTGGGCCCAGGCTTTATCAGTTCAAAAGAAGGAGGTCCAGTGCTGAACTGTCTTATTGCAGACACCGATCCTCTTCTGCCTTCCCCTGCAGCACTTCTTCTTTCCTCATCCGTGTGTACTGCAGGGGGATTGGTTCTAGAACATGCGCCCATTCCTTCTGCTATCCAGCCCCCCCCCCCGTGTGCCCCTTTCCCTCACAGCTTTGCTAGCTTCCCTCCTCTCCTCTTAACGTTTCAAGATAGAGAGTGGGGGGAAGGGGCTGGTAAGTATGTAAATTACTCGCCCTTCCTTTCTTGAATGAACACAGTGAGCGATTGGTACCAATCACTCCTGTGTCCATTCATCGCTGAAGCATTGTAAACTGTGTTTACTATGCTTCAGTTTGTGAATAAGCAGAAAGCTTCCTTTTTATTCATCTGTGCAGCTGAGGCTACAGAGAAAGAGACTGATAAACCTATGTCCTCAGTCACTTTTGGACAGGGGAAGAGGGCCCATTCAGGTAGGCTTTATGGGACCTCGTGATTTCTAACAGCAGCCCTAAAGGAAACCATGGATCTTAGGTTGTCTTCATATGTGCCGGGAAACTTGGCATGTGTGCAGTTGTGTTGCAGGTCTCTGCCCGGTCCCTAAGGCTGGGCAGAGCTCTTTGACACATCTGTGCCCACATTGATAAGGAAAGGTGTGGGCCAGCGGTACAGGGACTAAAGTTCCTCTTTATAGTCCATTTAAACCTGTATGTCTATCTAAGACTACTCTGTCAATGGGGTGACAACGCTGCTGTGCAATTTCACTCCAAAAGGAATAAAATTATTACCCATTTACAGGAAGCAAAAAAATAAGACATCAACTGGTCGGATCAATAGGTAATAAAAGGGGGAATAATAAAAAACTGCTGTGTTATTGCTAGCGGAAAACTGCAGATATGCCATTTTTTATTGTATGCACAGTTCCAGTTTAGTTCTCTCCCTTTCACTAGCCTCAGCTTATATTCAACAAATTGGCCCCAGCCAAGCTTTTTGGCTACAGCAGTGGTCTCCAAACTGTGGCCCTAGGGCTGGATGCAGCCCTTTGCTTGCTTTTATCTGGTCTTTGGGGCAGTATTTCATTCACTGACACCAATGAAGGGCACAATTCCTCCTAATGACACCCAACGATGGGGCACAATTTTTACCAGTAACATCAACGATAGGGCACAGTTCTCCCAATGGCACCAACAATGGGGCCCAATGATACCATTGATAGGGCACAATTCCTCCCAATGACCCCAGTGATGGGGCACAATTCCTCCCAGTGACACCAATGATGGGACGTTTTGTACTCCCGATGGCCACAGTCTGGCCTCCCTAAAGTCTAAAAGACTGTAAACTGGCCCTTTGTTTAAAGAGTTTGGAGACCCCCTAGTCTACAGAATGGTAATACAGACACCGGTCTGGGGGAGGGATATAAATAAATACAGTATGCTCCCCCCACTAACACCCACTACATGTTTGTAATTACCAAAGTGGAGACATGGCGGTGCTGCACTGTCGTGTCTCAGGAGAACTGCCATGTCCCCTTGCTGCCTTGCATGCAGGAAAATCTGCAAGTGGGTTTTAAACGCAAAATCCGCAAGTGAATTTCAAATGCAAAGTCTGAGAGTTCACTATTGAAGTGGTTGCAAATCTCTGAAATGCAAAGTGAACAAAACATAGCCTTCTATGGTGTGTACTTGGCTCATTCCAAAACAGTTCAAAGTGCATAGATATACAGTATCTCACAAAAGTAAGTACACCCCTCACATTTTCGTAAATATTTTATTATATCTTTCCATGTGACAACACTGAAGAAATGACACTTTGCTACAATGTAAAGTAGTGAGTGTACAGCTTGTATAACAGTGTACATTTGCTGTCCCCTCAAAATAACTCAACACACAGCCATTAATGTCTAAACTTCTGGCAACAAAAGTGAGTACACCCCTAAGTGCAAATGTCCAAATTGGCCCAAAGTGTCAATATTTTTGCGTGGCCACCATTATTTTCCAGCACTGCCTTAACCCTCTTGGGCATGGAGTTCACCAAAGCTTCACAGGTTGCCACTGGATTCCTCTTCCACTCCTCCATGACGAAATTACGGAGCTGGTGGATGTTAGAGACCTTGCGCTCTTCCATCTTCCACTTGAGGATGCCCCACAGATGCTCAATAGAGTTTAGGTCTAGAGACATGCTTGGCCAGTCCATCACCTTTACCCTCAGCTTCTTTAATAAGGCAGTGGTCATCTTGGAGGTGTGTTTGGGGACGTTATCATGTTGGAATACTGCCCTGCGGCCCAGTCTCCGAAGGGAGGGGATCATGCTCTGCTTCAGTATGTCACAGTACATGTTGGCATTCATGGTTCCCTCAATGAACTGTAGCTCTCCAGTGCCGGTGTTCCGTGAGAATTACCTACCCTCGTCACTTCCGGTTGCACGGCACTGTATGTAATTCGGCGTTTACATTAAAACAGCTGTGCTACAATACGAGTGATCTCCACTCCTATCCCTGTCACTTCCCTCATCTCGGCTAGTAAATATAAAAGCGGCGACGGGTGTATGAGAACATAAATCACGGAGCCGAAACCCGCTTTTATATTTTCTAGCCAAGATCAGGGGAGTGACAGGGACAGGAGCGGAGATTACTTATATTGCAGCACACTTGTTTTAATGTAAGCGTGGCGTGGGTAGGTTTTTTTCACGGACACCGTGATATTTTCCTACTAGTGCGCATGCGCACTAGTCAGGTCCTCAGCTCTTTCATTAGGTATCCGGGGCTGTGAGCATGCGCAGTGCTGCGCTGCTCAGCTGTTCCTGGCCGGAAGTGACGAGGGTAGGTTTTTCTCACGGGGTAGGTAATTCTCACGTTACACCGGCAGCACTTATGCATTCCTAGACCATGACACTCCCACCACCATGCTTCACTGTATGCAAGACACACTTGTCTTTGTACTCTTCACCTTGTTGCCACCACACACGCTTGACACCATCTGAACCAAATAAGTTTATCTTGGTCTCATCGGACCACAGGACATGGTTCCAGTAATCCATGTCCTTAGTCTGCTTGTCTTCAGTAGAAAACTGTTTGCAGGCTTTCTTGTGCATCATCTTTAGAAGAGGCTTCCTTCTGGGATGACTGCCATGCAGACCAATTTGATGCAGTGAGCGGCGTATGGTCTGCGCACTGACGGGCTGACCCCCCACCCCTTCAACCTCTGCAGCAATGCTGGCAGCACTCATACGTCTATTTCCCAAAGACAACCTCTGGATATGACGCTGAGCATGTGCACTCAACCTCCTTGGGCGAATATGGCGAGGCCTGTTCTGAGTGGAACCTGTCCTGTTAAACCGCTGTATGGCCTTGGCCACCATGCTGCAGCTCAGGTTCAGGGTCTTGGCAATCTTCTTATTGCCTAGACCAGTGATGGCAAACCTTGGCACCCAGGATGTTTTGGGACTACATTTCCCATGATGCTCATGCATTCTTCAGTGTAGTTGAGCATCATGGGAAATGTAGTTCCAAAACATCTGGAGTGCCAAGGTTCGCCATCACTGGCCTAGACCATCTTTATGTAGAGCAACAATTCTTTTTTCAGACCCTCAGAGAGTTTTTTGCCATGAGGTGCCATGTTGAACATCCAGTGGCCAGTATGAGAGAGTGAGAGTGATAACACCAAATTTACCACACCTGCTCCCCATTCACACCTGAGACCTTGTAACACTAACGAGTCACATGACCCCGGGGAGGGAAAATGGCTAATTGGGCTCAATTCGGACATTTTCAATTAAGGGTGTACTCACTTTTGTTGCCAGAGGTTTAGATATTAATGGCTGTGTGTTGAGTTATTTTGAGGGGACAGCAAATTTACATTGTTATACAAGCTGTACACTCACTACTTTACATTGTAGCAAAGTGTCATTTCTTCAGTGTTGTCACATGAAAATATATTCTAAAATATTTACAAAAATGTGAGGGGTTTACTCACTTTTGTGAGATACTGTATGTAAGGGTTTACAAACACTTTAATACTTTTAGAGCTGGGGTTGTGTCAGTGGCTGCACTGTTCTGTCTCACAAGAACTTCTGCAATTAGCGGTCACGGATGTTCACTTGCTGCCCCTTCCTTTAAGAGGGTTGGGCTCTCTCCAGGCTCACCTGCCCTCTGGCTATCCACTATAATGCATGTGGAGGCTCTCAGAATTTAGAGTTAGGACTGCAGATAATGGTAGAGATGCCTTGATGGGGCTCTGTAGCTTATGCATGTATTTGCAAATGTGTGCAAACTAAACGCCTGTTTTTTATGCATACTGTTAGACAGGATAATTCGGTTGGTTGCAGACTGGTCGGTAAGTTGAGCTGGGAATTTCCATGTGCTCCTTGCTGCAAAGGCCAGTTATAAGTGGGGGGCAGTTGCCATTGGTTTGCAATGGTAGAATCTGTTGCAAATGCCCCCCCCCCCAGACTTCACTGCTAACAAATATATTTTGCATCATAATTGGGCATAAATATAAATTTGACATTATCGAGTTTGCTACAGCTCAGCTTTAAAACCTGGCAGGGTAACTTTCTACGGCTTGCCAGATGTGTGGGAATTGGAATTGGATTATTCATTTTAAGTGCGTCAGTCAATGGATCACCTCCAGCAGGCTCATGCGGCGAGTTAAGGATTTCCTTCTTTCATATGCCCTCTTTATTCCAGAAGAAATCATCGTAGAGGAAAGGTTATTACCTCTTCATAAAAATCTGTCAGCTGTGAGCTGTGCGAGCTCTTAGGACACAGCGTGATTGTACTGTGTTTACAATGGATGGATTTTCACCTTCTGCACGTCTGCTCCACCATCATGTTCATTATACCCATAAATCATCTGCTGGAAAATAAACACACGCTTTAATTAAATGCAGCCTATTGCACTTTTCAGGAAGGTGTGGGGGATTGGTAATGTTTCTAATTGTATAGCAGTCATTGAAACATTAGCATTGTGTATGTTGTGAAATGTTAACACGATTCCTGGTTAACAAGGCGGTAATCAGCAGCGTGCCGGATAACCCCGCCAGGACTTGTAGAGGAGAATTCCGCAATGTACCATTTTTTTTTTTCCAACACAAGCCCAGAAAGATTTCAGAAAAGTTATAGCATAAGAAAAAAAACCTTAGTGCTGCGCTAAATAATATCATATAAAACAATCAAAAATGAATGAATAACAACTGCTAAAACTAGGGATGCACCGAAATTTCGGCAACCGAAATTTTCGGCCGAAAATGGGCTTATTCCATTTCGGCCGAAAATGGGTTAAAGATGCCGATATTAAAGATGGCTGCCGCAGGCGCAGCGCAGGTTTCAAAAGACCCGCCTCTGGCCGGCGGCCCGCCTCCCGGTGATGTCACTACTACTACTACGATCTGTGCATGAATGACTAACACACCGGGGCGGGCGGGCGAGCGGCCGCTAATAGCTGTAACTAAGTGAGCCTTTCACTTCCCTATCAGGCGGGTATCTCCTCTGACAGGGAAGTGAAGCGCTCACATAGTTTTAGCTATCAGCCGCCGCTCGCCCGCCCGGTGTGTTAGTTCATTCATGCACAGATCGTAGTAGTAGTGATATCACAGGGAGGTGGGCCGCCGGCCAGAGGCGCATCTTTTGAAAGGAAGGACACAGGAGGAGCAGAGTAAGGAGATTGCATCCTTGGGATGGGGAGGGACGCTGAGGCGGGGGGGGGGGGGCGGTGTACTGCCGAGAGGGACGCTGCTGGTCACTGATGCATTAGTGACCGACCAGTGGCAGTTAACCACTTTAGCCCCGCTCACTTTGCTGCTACTGCAGGAAAGTGGCTCGTTCCCGTCCAGCGACGTAGACCTACGTCGCTGGACTCCGCCCCTTGTGGGCGGCGCGCGCGCGCCGCTGGAGGCTTGCTCCCGCTGTTTTCAGTCACAGCGGGAGTCGGGCCAGGGGAGGAGCAGCGGCGATCGCCGCTGCTCTTGCCCGATCGTCGGGGATCGAGTCTGGAGATCCGCCCGCTGTGTGTAAACACAATGGGCGGATCTCTGAAGTGACAGGCAGGGTCAGATTGCAGGGTTCAGCATAGCTGAACCCTGGATCTGTCCTTGTGTCACTCAGTCACCTCCCCCCCCCACACGTCAGTAAGCACCAGGCATACATTAACCCCTCCCTCTCCAATAAAATTAACCCCTTCCCTGCCAGTGTCATTTTTACAGTAACAGTGCATATATATAGCACTGATTACTGCAGTAATGTCACTGGTACCCCCAAAAGTGTCAAAAATGTCAGTCAAGGGTCCGATCTGTCCGCCGCAATGTCGCAGTCCCGCAAAAAAAAATCGCAGATCGCCGCCATTACGCGTTAAAAAAAAAAAAAACACCAAAAATGACAGAAATCTTTCCCTTTGTTAGTAAACGCAATAACTTTTGCACAAACCAATAAAAATACGCTTATTGTGATTTTTTTTACCAAAAATATGTAGCAAAAAACAAATTGGCCAAAAATTAAAAAAAATTTTGATTTTTACATTTTTTTGGGGGGGGAATTTCATATAAAAAAATGTGAAAAATATTATTTTTTCAAAATAAACGCTCTTTTTTTGTTTATAGCGCAAAAAGTAAAAATCGCACAGGTGATCAAATACCACCAAAAGAAAGCGCTGTTTGTGGGAAAAAAAGGACGTAAATTTCGTTTGGGTACGGCGTCGCACGACCGCGCAATTGTCAGTTAAAGTCGCACAGCGCCGAATCGCAAAAAGTGGCATGGACGGAAGACAGCAAAATCCTCCGGTGGTAAAGTGGTTAATTAACCCCTTTGTGCTGCATTAGTGCAACCAGTATCAGTGTTAATTAACACTGGTTGCACTGATACTGGTTGCACTAATGCAGCACAAAGGGGTTAATTAACTGCCACTGGTCGGTCACTAATGCAT
This sequence comes from Pelophylax lessonae, assembly GCF_965119305.1. Taxonomy (NCBI): domain Eukaryota; kingdom Metazoa; phylum Chordata; class Amphibia; order Anura; family Ranidae; genus Pelophylax; species Pelophylax lessonae. Next base: position 659,939,146 of record NC_138770.1, read on the forward strand.
CAGTGACCAGCAGTGGCAATACATTAACCCCCTCATGCTGCATAATACAAATACCATTGGTAATTAAATTAACCACTTGCCAACCCGTCACAGTACATATACTGTGACAGGGTGGCAGCGACAGGTGTACATCGCTGCCTGTTTTTGGTGTATGCCCCTCTTCATTTTAAAATTATTTGGGGGGAAAAGTCATTTTCGGTTTCGGTTTTCAGCCAAGGGCATCCTGCATTTTCGGTTTCGGTTTCGGCAGAGAATTTTCATTTCGGTGCATCCCTAGTTGTGGCAGGTGTGTGCTATACTATAGATATAATGTGAATTATTAATACTTACAGGGCTTTTTTTCTCAGAGAATAGGTGCAGGAACTCCCCCTTTCTGGGTCAATTCTTTTCTCTGCCCCTACCCACCTCCGAGCACCATTTCTTGATTCAACCCCTCAACCTCTCAGTGCTGCCCCTTTAGAGAATACAGAGCCAGGTATCATTTTGTGGTGCTAAGTAATTTGTATGGAATTTGGTAATAATAGCAAGAAAAGCAGTAAAATAGATCCCCTGCAACCACCAGCAAAAGACCCTCCCCAGCAACCACAGATCTCCCCGCAGCCAGCATCAATAGACCCCCTTCCTCAACAGCAGGTCCTATCCAGCAACAATTGACTCCCCAGCATCATAAGCCCCCCTCCAGCAAATCAGCAACAATTGACCTCTCCAGAAACAATAAACAACCATGCAACATTAGATCCCCCAGCAGCCAGTATCAATAGACCCTCCAGCACACTCCAGCACCCCTTGCCATTAAATATAGTACCATTCAGTACTGAAGGTGCTGGAACTGCGTTCCCCCGCGTTCCTTCTGTAAAAAAGCCTTGAATACTTATGATATAATCAGATGCTTCTTTAACAACATAAAGTCCACAACTATGCAAATGTTATGTAAATATATTGTGATGATCCTTCCCGCCACTGACATCCGTGTTGTACAAGGTGCTCACTCTTCCTTCTCCTTTCGTGCAGTTAAATGAACACCTCCATGTGCCACCACGATGAGTGCTCCCCCCCCCCCTTATGGTTGGGTTCTCACCTCAGATGATGTGACCTCGCACCTAAGCTCGGTCTAATAACGCCTTTTTGCCTCACCCCAGCTTGGGGATGAGCATCCAGTTAGCCCCAATACGTACTGCTTGTCTTCTCACTCCACTCCTCCACAGCACTGTTGTGCTCACTCCCAGCCCCGTTCTCTGCAGCCTCAGCTGCACTGGACAGTGAACTAATAGCAAGTGATATGTGCTGAGCGGCTTCCTGTTCATTTCTCATACTGAAGCATAGTAAACACAGTTTACAATGCTTCAGTTAAGAATGAACACAGAATCCTGAATCATCCCCCACAGCAGCCAGCGAGAGAGGAGAAGAGGGAAGCTGGCAGCACTGCAGAGGGGAGACAGGGTGGTACCAGGAAGCAGGGGAAATGGGCACTGCACAGGGTAATTAGGGTATGCCAAGGCATACCCTGTGCACACGCCTATGCGCTGTACACGTGTAAGCGTTTACATGCACACAGTGCAAATGTACTCTATTTACCTGCTTGGGCCTGACCTGTAAATATTAAAGGGTAACTCCACTTTCGTGGGAAAAAAATAGCAAATGAAAAAAAAATTATATAGCAAATACAACTGCAACATAAGTCATTATGTAATTGAATGTTAATATAAATGACCTTTCCTTCTCAATCTGCAGCACTGTAATTCTCAGTAAAATGCAATGCAATATGGCTACCTGGAGGTGTTCTCTACATAGAATGTGTACAGAACGCCCCCAGGTATATAATGTCCTGTTTGTCTAAATGGCTCACTGATTTTTCCATAAGTCTGTACTAAGATATTAGTCAGATTTTAGGCATCCCCTGAGGAAAGGCGGTTTAACCTTAAAGTGCGTAATGGGTTCTTCACTGTAAGAGCGGTAAGGATGTGGAATTCTCTTCCACAAGCAATCGTATCAGCAGGGAGCATTGATAGCTTCAAAAAACTATTAGATGGACACCTTAAAGACCACAACATAAAGGGGTATACAATGTATGGTTAAAAGCAAACACACACACACACACATCATAGGTTGAACTGGATGGACTGATGTATTTTTTCAACCTCACTAACTATGTAACTATGTAACAAAAATGTAATTTTTGGTGAGATACTTCCAGTAGGAATTCATGTCTAAAGGGATGCAGACCCTGCAAGTTTTCTCATTAGAGCCCTCAGGTGTAGCAGCTGGTTGATAATTATGAAACCACTCCTAATAAATTCACTTAGCACATGGACACAGACAAACAAAGGTTGACTTCTTCAGAACAACAAAAGGTAGGAATCTGCATCAAAGTTTGTTAAAATCCTTGCAATGTACAGAGATCACCCAGAGGGGAATTTTTTCTCAACAAAAGTGGAGTTACTCTTTAACAATTTGTAATCAGCATGATTAAATGTTTTTGTGTTGACATGCTGGTTTTTAATGGCCGTTTGCATCCTACCAATGAATGATGCTAGGCATCAAGAGCTCCCTGTGTCCGAACAACAAAGGCCCCTAAGTGGTGGAAGCCACCTGCATCCTGGCAACAAAAGCCCCTAGCTGGCAGGAGCCGTCTGCATTCTACTAATGAATGACACTAGACGTTAAGAGCCACCTATGTCCTAGCAACAAATGACCCTAAATGGCAGAAGCCACCTGCATCCTAGCAACAGAAGGCCCCTAGGTGGAAGGCGTCACTTGCATCTTAGCAACAAAGGCCCCTAGCTGACCACCTGCATCCTACCAATAAGTGGCACTAAGTGCTAAGAGCCATACATGTCCTAGCAATGAAGGACCATAGATGGCAAAAGCCACCTGCTTCCTAGCAACCCTTGCCATACTTAAACTTTGCTGCCATTGTGCTGTGAGCTGGGCATCCACTGTGCCCCCAAGTGCCTTTAAGGAGGATTGGGCCACCTTCAGGCTCACCTGCCCCCTATCTATCCATTAGAGTGCATGTGCTTCCACTGTGGAGACTCTCATACATTTACAGGAGTTGGGACTGCAGGTAACACAGGGTGCCGTGAAGTGGCCCTGCAGCTTACACATGCATTTGCAAATGTGCGCTAAATAAACTCCTGTTTTTAATGCATACTGTTAGACAGGTTAATTCGGTTGGTAAGCAAACTGGTTGGTTAACTGAGCTGGGAATTTTTTCTGTTTTTGTCTCGCATGCATTGCCCTTCCATGTGCTCTTTGCTATGAAGGCCAGTTATAGGTGGGGGCAGGGGGCATTTTGTTTGTTCATACTTAAACTTAGTCTTTGTAAAAGCTCCCAATGCTCTTTTACAAGCTGAGCCCCATGTGAACGAGTCAGGCAGCTCCGATTGCCGCCTGACACCCGCGATCGTTCCCCCCGCTGAGAGAGAAGGACGGTCAGCTGTTGTAAACACAGCAGACCGTTCTTTTCTCTGGAATGATCATAGAGCGCCTGCGATCCTTCTATATAGGATCACATGTCTCTATGGTCATTTCAGAAGCCACCCCCCCCCCCCCACAGTGAGAATCACTCCCCTAGGCTCACATTTAACCCCTTGATCACCCACAGCGGGGAAACCGTTGCGTGTGTCAGGCGGCTCAGATTGCCGCCTGACATCCGCGATCACTCCCCGCTGAGAGAGAAGAACGGTCAGCTGTTGTAAACATAGCTGACCGTTCTTCTCTCTGGAATGATCATAGAGCGCCTGAAATCCTTCTATATAGGATCACAAGTCTCTATGGTCATTTCAGAAGCCACGCCCCCCCCCCCACAGTTAGAATCACTCCCCTAGGCTCACATTTAACCCCTCGATCACCCACAGGGTTAACCCCTTCTCTGCCAATGGCATTATTACAATAACAGTGCATATTTTTAGCACTGATTATTGTAGTAATGTCACTGGTCCCCCCAAAAGTGTCAAATATGTCAGTTAGGGGTCCGATCTGTCTGCCGAAATGTCGCAGTCCCGCAAACAATCCCAGATCGACGCCATTACTAGTAAAAAAACAATAAAAATGACATAAATCTTTCCCGTAGTTAGTAGACTCGATAACTTTTGCGCAAACCAATCAAAATACGCTTATTGCGATTTTTTTTTACCAAAAATATGTAGCAGAAAACAAAATTGACCTAAAATGTAAAAAAATTTAGATTTTTACATTTTTTTTTTTTTGAGAATGTCATATAGCAGAATGTGAAAAATATTGTTTTTTTTTTTTTCAAAATTGTCGCTCTGTTTTTTTTAGAGCAAAAAATAAAAATCACACAGGTCATCAAATACCACCAAAAGAAAGCTCTATTTGTGGGGAAAAAAGGATGTCAATTTTATTTGGGTACAGCGTCGCATGACTGCGCAATTGTCCGTTAAAATAACGCAGTGCCGAATCGCAAAATAGGAAGGTAGAGGGCAAATCCTTCCGGTCTTAAAGTGGTTAAAACAGCCAGCCTGATGACCACAGCAAGTGCAAGAAGTCCGAGGCAGATGGGAAAATGTTATCTTCTAATGATATCCATGTTTGCATGAGTCTTATTTACATTTAAAAAGCAAAATGGCCTTTGCATATATATGTTCAAGTTCTATCACATATAGCAGGAAGCAAATTCACTTTGAAATGCCCTCTAGGGCTCTTGAATTCTTTTTCATGTTCTGACGATTTCTGCAAAATGAGATGAAATTACGGAGCGCACCCGCTTTTGTTTTGCTTCAGTGATGGCAAATGTAAGTTCTTGTACAAAGGACATTTCTTCTCATCATCAAATCATTAATCCAAGGTCGTTCTGATCCTTTAACAGCTATACAGTTATTTGGTCTTGCCAATTTATTCAGCACTCTAAATAATAAGACCATGCAAAAACAAGTTTTGAAAGAAATAAAGATGCGTTTGGAATGGGGATGCAGCGTCATGGGGATACAGGTGGCTCCCAGCCCACTGGCAAAGCTGTCAACGATATCTTCTGGTCAAGGCTTCTGTTCATGAGCCAACAGGGCAGGCTCCCTATCATGTGCCCACTGTAAGAGCCAATCACAGCAGTCACATGATACAGAAGCCGCTCCACTTCCCGACACTAGAGCCCACTTAACGCCACTTCCTGGTGGCCCTTTAAGACGTTAAAGCTAAACTCTGACTGCGACAGACTCAACCGGGAGGCTTTTGGAGGGGACTGCAAGCTAGCCTCTTGCCTACTAACTGTGGGCCCTGGCTTATGAGGGGGCACTAAACTATGGAGGTGTTTGCCTGGGGGACCCTTGGAGTGGTTTTGCATTGGATTCGGGTCCATGTCTCCCAGCAACACACAGACTCTGGTAACCTAGGACCCGGATACAGATTTGGGGCCTCTGTGTCCAAACCAGCAATGACTGATGAACCCCCCCCCCCCCCCCCAGACTCAGAGTAGATGTAATATAATCAGCTCAAAACAACCTGATGCTGGGGTCTCCTGCTATATTCTGTGTGCTATGTGTTTATTATTAAGCGTGTCTCTCCCATTGTGTGCCTCCTAGGTGTGAATTCCCATTGTTAATTAAGTCACCTATTGTTTCTATCTGTTGGCTAATCTATTTGGAGGTTCCTACATGATGGCATTTGTCTTGTATCAGCTTTACCTCATTATCCAACCATTGTGTGATGTTTTGTGTAATATTTGGATTTATTGTTCAAGTGGGGACTGGCCTACTTTTGAAGTGTATAAAAAAAACGGTATTTCTGTTCAATAAACAGTCATTACTTTGGTATTATCTCAATATCTTGTCTGTGTATGGTGTTAGGGGTAAAGGGCTGGTATTAGCCATTATGGAGGGGTTTGGTGGAAGCACCCAAGCCGGGTGCCAAGCAGTCTGTCACACTGACCAAGGCTATTTTTTGGGCATGTGTACTATATACATAAATCCACACTAATGACTTATGTTCCATGTGTCTAAGCTGCAGCATTATGTCATTCCTGTACAGTGCAGTCAGTGAACATCTGATGCTGAGAACTACAGTTCTTGCTGGAGTATTTGGATCACAGGAGTTCCGCTGCACTCCAGTTTCTCCAATTATTAAATGTCTTGCATACTTTTCATTGACTGCAAGCCACTCTGCGATTGAAGGAGGTGTGGATGAATGTCACAATCTCCCCTCCTCCTATTAATGTATGCATTCACTAAAAAGAATGCAAGGCATTTACTGATTTGAGGAACTGGAGTACCAGTGCCCCACTGGGATCTGAGTACTCCACCAGGAACTGTAACTCTCAGCACTGGATGTTTGTCACTGACTGCACTGTACAAGAGTGAGTGAAAGTCAAGGTTGTACATAATACTGCAGCCTAGACACATATAACACACTTCATTAGTGTTACTAGGACACAGGTGGTTCTTGATACCCAGTGTCATTCATTGCTGGGATGCAGGCTGCTCCTGTCACCTAGGGGCCTTCATTGCTTGAACGCGGGTGGTTCTGCCATCTTTGGGTCCATCGTTGCTAAGATTCATGCTGCTTTTTCTGCCTAGTGTTGTTCATTGCTGGAACACAGGTGGCTCTGGTCACCTAGGGGTTTTCGTTTCTAGTATGCAGGTGGTTCCTGTTGCCTAGCAGCACTCCTTTCTAGGATGCAGGAATCCCCTGTCACCTAGTGGCCTTCGTTGCTAGGACGTGGGTGGTTCTGCCATCCTGGGGTCCTTTGTTGCTAAGATACAGGCTGTTTTTTCTGCCTAGTGTTGCACAGGTGGCTCTTGTCACCTAGGGGTTTTCGTTGCTAGGATGCAGGTGGTTCCTGTTGCCTAGCAGCACTCATTTCTAGGATGCAGGAATCCCCTGTCACCTAGTGGCCTTCGTTTGCTAGGACGTGGGTGGTTCTGCCATCCTGGGGTCCTTTGTTGCTAAGATACAGGCTGTTTTTTCTGCCTAGTGTTGCACAGGTGGCTCTTGTCACCTAGGGGTTTTGACATCTTTCCTTTCTAGAATGCAAGCGGCTTTTGCCACCTAGGGTCCATTGTTGCCACAAACTAGATTGTTCTTGATGCCAAGGGGTTGATTTACTAAAACTGGAAAGTGCAAAATCTGGGGCAGCTCTGCAAAGAAAGCAATTAGCTTCCAGATTTTTTGTCAGAGCTTAATTGAACAAGCTGAAGTTAGAAGCTGATTGGCTACCATACACAGCTGCACCAGATTTTGCACTCTCCAGTTTTAGTAATTTAACCCCAGAATTTCTATATTTTACCCAATATGCAACATGTTGTGCATGTGTTGCATCCTATCATCCATTCAGTTCTGTTTCCTTTTGGAATACTTGTATTTCTCGTCAGCCTGTCTCCCCACTGCACATACAAACTATTTTGGGACTCAAGGTGGAGATGTCAATGTGCCCTCTGCTAACCGTTCTTCTTATCTATGCCCTACCACTTCCTTGCCCTATTGTGCCCTTAGAATCATTCTAACTACACTGGTGTTTAAGATATTGGTTGTAAGACTGTGTAGTAGAATGCACCTGTAGTCTGCTTGTGTTTAATTATTTCTGATGACGATGCAATGTAAAACACATAAGGTGGGATTTGACGTCATCACGCATGCTACACAAGGCACGCTGCAAGGTCCACTAGCATTCTGCAAGCTGCTTGGAAGGGTGAGGAGTCTATCAATCTCCCTGGGGCTTGACACCATATTGTAGTAATATCAGCTATATTGGGATGCTCATGGATGTGCAAAGCGTTACATGCACTTGTATAATGTAAGAGGATTTTTCTAAATTATGATAAATTACTTTCATCCATTAATTATTTTACATTTTTCTTTAGGTTACAGAACAAGCGATTGTGAAGACAGTGAGAAAATTAGACTTGAAGATGATGAAAGACTGTCTGCATTGTCACCCACCAGCAGTTCTTCCATTGTGAGAGAACAAAGGAGCGGCACCATCGCCTCTTCACCCAATCTAGAAACCAATGAAGACATTGATGACGCCCAACTTCGGGCAAATTTAGATGCATTTTACGAATTAAGCTCCCTGCCTGGAGACAACGTGTTTTCCCATCAGCTTACTGAGAAAATATTGGAATTAAAGCAGAAGAAACATTTATATGCTCTACGCAGCTTCCAAATGGGAAAGATTATTTTACGTCAAGAGGGAACAAAAGTCGTACAGAGCTCTGTCACTGATAATGTATTTTCTTCCACTGGATCGACCCTGAATATAAAACCAGTGCCAGGGCTTTCTGATGATGTGATCAGGTTTCTAAAGCAAACAAAATCTACAGAAGAGGGACCTAACCACCAGAAGGTTTTACCTCCTTCATGACCAGGGCATTTTTTGCTATTCAGCGACTTTAACTGGTAATTGCACAGTCATGCAACACTGTATGCAGATTACATTTATATCATTTTTTTTCACACAAAGAGCTTATCTTTTGGTGGCATTTGATCACCACTGGGTTTTATTTTTATTTTTTCAATATAAATGGAAAAAGACAGAAAATTTTGGGGAAAAAAAACTGATATTTTGTACTTTCTGTCATAAAACATATCCAATAAAAACAATCAAAACATCTAATTTCTTCATAAATTTAGGCCAAAAATGTATTCTGCTACATGTCTTTGTTAATCTTAATTAGTGTAGTAATTGGTTTGTGCAAAGGTTATAGAGTCTACAAACGATGGTATATATACTGGAATTTGCACAGCTATGACACTATACTGTGTCAGTGATCAGCAACTTATAGCGGGACAGTGATAGTGTGGCAAGCAAGCTGACGCTGGCTGGGAGGTACACAAACTGACTGACACTGACATCGTTAGTGATACTAATACAGTGATCAGTGATAATAATGTACACTGTCACTGTACTAATGATACTGGCTGGGAAGGGGTTAACATCTAGGGGCAATCAAGGGGTTAACTGTGTGCCTAACAATGTGTAATGTGTACGGCTTTTACTTAATTCTCTGGTTGTTTTTTCTCCCATCTTTGCAGGGAGAAGAAACAAGCAGTTTGCTGTCCCCAGTACACAGAGGTCTGTGTTTTTGTAAGTCCAGAAGTCTGTGTGTGATTGGCCTCAACCGATTAGCTGAATTCAACCAAAACCATTGGCTGCCAAACTTGTGCTGTGTCGCTCCTTGTGCACATGCGCCGATCGCATGCATGTGCACCCCAAACCCCAAAAGAAAGGCCGCGACATACCAGTACGTCACCTGGCCTGGTGCTCTCACCCACTCACAGTTCAACTACTGTGGGCAGGCAGCAAGGGTTTATAGAAAAGCTCTATCCAAAACAGATTCCCCAGCAACTCTACTATGGAGATGTCAATTAGTTTTACCTCGACTTCTAAAGGTTTACAGATATTAACAAACACCAAATTCTTTTCTTAGGTACATAGTTGATAAGATTGAATAAAGACAATAGTCCATCCAGTTCAACCTGTGTGGGTGTATGTGTAGATAATCATTTCCCATATCACTGTATATTGTGTTTCCCTAAGATGCTCATCTAAGTGTCTTTGAAAATTATCAATACTCCCCGCTGACACCACCGATTACATATAGTAGGTGAGGTTGAATAAAGACAATAGTCCATCCAGTTCAACCTGGCCTTAATCATCTCTCATACCCCTTCCTTGAGATGTACGTCCAAGAGTCTTTTGAAAGTAGCCATACTTCCCGCAGAAACTACCTCTTGTGGTAGAGAATTCCACAATCATGTTGCCCCAACAGTAAAAAACCCCCTGCGTTGCCAACGATTGTGGAAGAGAGTTCCAAATCCTTACAGCCCTGACAGTGAAAAACCTCCTAAGCAGCTGACGGTTAAACCGCTTCTCCTTCAATATCATCGAGTGGCCCACTTGTCTTATTACACTCCCTGAGACTGAATAGTTTCCTAACTATGCTGGGATCACTATTGAGGTATTTGTATACCGCTATCATATCTCATCTCTAGCGTCTCTTCTCCAGGGAGAATATATTTGGTGCTTGTAGTCGTTCCTGGTAATTACCCTTCTCAGGACTCTCCAGGTCCAGCACATCCCTCCCGAGGACTGGTGGCCAGAACTGGACAGAATACTCCAGATGTGGCCCAACCAGAGTTTTAAAAAGTGGCAAGATTATAGTTTTTTGTCTTGAGTAAATCCCCTCTTTCATTCATTGACGGACACAGCTCCTGATATTCATAACCATTGGTGTATACTGCCCCCTACAGGAGTAGGACACTAGGCAGAAAATAATTCTGGCTTCACCCATGGGCAGTCCCAGGGGGTATAATCCCTCTCTCTGCTATAGCCACTCAGTTCTTTTTTCTGCCTAGTCAGGAGTAAGGACCTATCTCCTTGCTGGGATCTCTGGTTCTGGCAAAAATGTTTTAGATAGACATTTTTTTTCTCCTGGATTTTTTCCTGTGAGATTCCAGAAACTGCAGGCTGCAATTCGCCTCCTGCTGTCCAACAAATGGTCATCCCTCCGGACTTGCATACGGGTGCTGGGCCTGATGGTGTCTACCTTTGAGGCAGTTCCATTTGCACAGTTAAATATGAGGTCCCTGCAAAGGGAAATTCTGACCAAATGGGACAAGATTCCGCAGTCTCTGTCAAGGTGCACTCTACTAGGGCGCTTAGTGCCTCCTGGGCTTTCCATCATCAGACGTCAATGACGCAGGTTTGTAAGGCGGCCACCTGGTCGTCGGTGCACACTTTTACAAAGTTTTTATAAGGTGGATGTGTTGGCATCTACAGATGTTCTTTAGCCGCAATGTTTTGCAGGCTGCTGTTTAAGAGGACCTGATCCTCTTTGAGGGTGTGGTTTTTTTCAGGTGGGCTTCAGTTTTTTGGTTGAGCTTCTGTTGCCTGGTTGGATAATGTTTAGCCTTGGGAATTTTTGTTGTTCCCACCCCTCATGTTTAACACTGCTTTGGGACATCCCAATAGTTATGAATATCAGGAGCTGTGTCCATCAAGGAACGAAAGAGAAAATTTGATTTTTGACTTACTGTAAAATCCACTTCTCTCATGTTCATTGACGGACACAGCACCCACCCCTCTGTGGAGTTATAATTCTCCTGACACTGCTTGTAAAAAAAAACAAAACGAGTGGCTATAGCAGAGAGAGGGAGTATACCCTCTGAGACTGCCCATGGGTGTGGCCAGAATTATTTTCTGCCTTGTGTCCTACTCCTGTAGGGGGCAGTATAACCCAATGGTTATGAATATCAGGAGCTGTGTCCGTCAATGAACATCAGAGAAATGGATTTTACGTTAAGTCAAAAATCCTATTTTTCTGAGGCTGCAATTTTGATGTGTTCACTCCAGGATTAAATGTTATGGATTTAGTTTCCACTACTGTCCTTTGCTCACTGTCAGCTGTCGCTTCTTCTGAACCCTCCCCCCGCCACCTAGTTTAAAAGCCCCTCCAACTTCTTGGCCATCCTCTATTCATACCGAACTGCACCCTCCCAATTAAGGTGCAGCCCTTCGCTACTAAAGAGCGGGTAACCAACTGAGAAGTTAGACCAGTTCTCCAGGAACCAAAATCCTCATTCCTACACCAATTCCTCAACCACATGGTCATTTCCCTAAGCTCATGCTGCCTCTCTGGTGTGGCTCGAGGTACAGGTAGTATTTCTGAGCAAACAACCATGGATGTCCTTTTCTTTAACTCACCCAATAAGTCCCTGAAATCATTTTTAGGGACGCTCCACCTTCCTCTTACTTTGTCATTGGTACCAACGTATACTCTGATAGCTGGGTCTTCCCCAGCCCCACCCAATAATCTGTCCATCTGATCATGGATCACGGCGATCCTGGTCTGTCACAGATTGTCCTATCTGTCCTTCTAATGATTGAGTCCCCTACCACCAGAATCTGCTTAATCTTGCCTGTGTCCTTGCCCCCTCCTTACAAGAGCAGTCATTCCCCTGGCAGCTAGGGGAGGGTGCCTGCTCCAGCAATGCCACCCCTGAGCATATCCCCAACATCACGCAACTTGGCATATTTATTGGGTTGTACAAACTCAGGACTGGCCTCCTTAACACCGTTCCCCTCCTTCTGTCACCCAGCTACCTACCTTTGGCTCTTGTACCTCCTTATTAGCCCATTCTGGTTAGGGGAACCCCTGCAGGAAAAAGATGTGAACCCCTTGACCACTACACTTAAAGCCCAACTCCAGGAAACTTTAAAATGATCCCTTGCAGTGGGGCTGCGTTCACTGCAACAATTAACTTTTCATTTTGTCTAAAGGAGAGAAGTAGCACTTTTTCATACCTGATCTTCTGCTGGCACAGCATATGGTGCTTCCCCACGCCATGGTGGGTTTGGACCCTGCATTGGTCTTGATGACATCATGACCTTAGACCACTGGAGCATGGGGGAGAGGATACAGTGGGGACTGGTCTAGCAGTGCAGAGGATCTGGTAAGTAAATCATCTTTTCTGTGTCCCCTAGACCTTAATGAGCAATTGAATCTTGCTGTGCGAGTGCAGGAACAGAGTTGGGATTTAATCCTGATGCTCTGGGGTGAGTACTTCAGTGTTAAAATAGATTGCTGGTTCACCTATGCTGCAAAACCAGCAAATATGGTTTAAAGAAGACCTAATTTTTTTAATATTATATGCCTAATATGTTTAATTGTAGCTGAACTCTCGACATTAAAACTTTCATCCCAATATACTGTATTCCTCAATAGCCACAAAGGATATATACTTTGTGTGCATTAAATTAATTTGCAAATCTTGTAAAAGTAGTGGTGATGCCATCACTGTGCTGTACATAGCCTGTGCCGAGAACAGAGCTGTGGGATGGACCCAACAAGCTCTACCCACTGCTGGCTTGCCTGCAGAAAACTACAGGAGGGGACGGAGACAAGACCAGTCCCCCTGCACAAGGAAAGAGAGCCGCAGTGAGCAGTCTTTATTACAAGAAGTTCCAGCACAGAGGTAAATTTTCACACTAGGTTACTGCACAGATCTGGAAGAAATACACAAAGCACACCAAGATTCAAATAAAATTCAATACATATGATTCTTGTAATTAGACAATATTATCTTATCCTGGAGTTCAAATTAAAAATACTCGAAGCTTAAAATCCAAAGATCCTTCTAACTAGACTAGAGTTGTTTGTGTCATGAAAAAGTGAAGACTCAGTGATAAGATGAAATCTTCTTGGAATCTCCTTAGAATTATATAAGGAGTTTAGGTTGAAGACAGAATTGTACCCCAATGATTGCAGAGTGCCACAGAATTGTACCCCAATGATTGCAGAGTGCCACAGAATTGTACCCCAATGATTGCAGAGTGCCCACAGCATTGTACCCCAATGATTGCAGAGTGCCCACAGCATTGTACCCCAATGATTGCAGAGTGCCACAGCATTGTACCCCAATAAATGCAGAGTGCCACAGCATTGTACCCCAATGATTGCAGAGTGCCCACAGCATTGTACCCCAATGATTGCAGAGTGCCACAGAATTGTACCCCAATGATTGCAGAGTGCCCACAGCATTGTACCCCAATGATTGCAGAGTGCCACAGAATTGTACCCCAATGATTGCAGAGTGACACAGCATTGTACCCCAATAAATGCAGAGTGCCCACAGCATTGTACCCCAATGATTGCAGAGTGCCACAGCATTGTACCCCAATGATTGCAGAGTGCCCACAGCATTGTACCCCAATGATTGCAGAGTGCCACAGAATTGTACCCAATGATTGCAGAGTGCCACAGAATTGTACCCCAATGATTGAAGAGTGCCACAGCATTGTACCCCAATAAATGCAGAGTGCCACAGCATTGTACCCCAATAAATGCAGAGTGCCCACAGCATTGTACCCCAATAAATGCAGAGTGCCACAGAATTGTACCCCAATGATTGCAGAGTGCCACAGCATTGTCCCCCAATGATTGCAGAGTGCCACAGCATTGTACTCCAATAAATGCAGAGTGTCACAGCATTGTACCCCAATAAATGCAGAGTGCCCACAGCATTGTACCCCAATAAATGCAGAGTGCCCACAGCATTGTCCCCCAATCAATGCAGAGACCAGCGTGCGTGCTCCCTTCAATTTAAAGCACTTACCTGGCGGCGGCGGTGGGTTCTTCCCCCCTCGATCCAGTTCGTCCTCTCTGCGGCGGCGGCGGCGGGAAGGTGAGCGGCTTCTCCCTTGTCCTCCGAGCGGCGGTGACGGTGAGTGACTGACTCACGCACCGGCACCGCCCCCATTGTGACGTCAGGGATCGGATGTCCTGGATGATGATTGGTCCAGGCTGGAGACTGGACCAATCACAGCCAGGATATCAGAAAGTGGGGGTGTCCAATCGCAAAGACTTGCGCCCGGGTTACGCCCCCAGAAGGCAGCCAATCGGTGCCTCTTCTGGGACGTAAACCCCACCCCCCCCCAGCCATTAGTTCCATCACAGAGGCCGGCGAACCCAATTTTTTTTTTTACAACTTTATTTGTTCGCTTTGTAATTTTTTTTTTTTTTTTTAGGGGTAGGGGGGCGGCGCCCTGGCGCCCCCTATGCACGGGCCGCCACTGCTAGGAGCACAGGGAGCTCTCCCCTTTAGTTTCCTCAAAGTAGTAAAGACCTGGTAGTGGATCTGACTTTGCCATAATGACCTTCCAAAATAAAGAAATCGTTCTGCATACATTTGCTCTTTTATAGTGTATATTTCATGTTTGTGTATACTTTGTATGATGTATTTGGTTTATTGCCTAAGCAAAATGGCTATTGTAATTTATTCACGTTGCAAGCCGTCGAAGTTAATGGGTCATGTCACTTTTAATGTGAAAAAAAGTAAAGGAAATCATCAGACTTTATATTTAACAATGAATTTCAGATATGGCAATTATTTTACATAGTTTCATTGTCCAGCTTGAAAAATGTACAGTGGGTACGGAAAGTATTCAGACCCCCTTAAATTTTTCACTCTTTGTTATATTGCAGCCATTTGCTAAAATCATTTAAGTTCATTCTTCTTCCTCATGAATGTACACATAGCACCCCATACTGACAGAAAAACACAGAATTGTTGACATTGTTGCAGATTTATTAAAAAAGAAAAACTGAAATATCACATGGTCCTAAGTATTCAGACCCTTTGCTCAGTATTTAGTAGAAGCCCCCTTTTGATCTAATACAGCCAGGAGTCTTTTTGGGAAAGATGCAACAAGTCTTTCACACCTGGATTTGGGAATCCTCTGCCATTCCTCCTTGCAGATCCTCTCCAGTTCTGTCAGGTTGGATGGTAAACGTTGGTGGACAGCCATTTTTAGGTCTCTCCAGAGATGCTCAATTGGGTTTAAGTCAGGGCTCTGGCTGGGCCATTCAAGAACAGTCACGGAGTTGTTGTGAAGCCACTCCTTCGTTATTTTAGCTGTGTGCTTAGGGTCATTGTCTTGTTGGAAGGTAAACCTTCAGCCCAGTCTGAGGTCCAGAGCACTCTGGAGAAGGTTTTTGTCCAGGATATCCCTGTACTTGGCCGCATTCATCTTTCCCTCGATTGCAACCAGTCGTCCTGTCCCTGCAGCTGAAAAACACCCCCACAGCATGATGCTGCCACCATCATGCTTCACTGTTGGGACTGTATTGGACAGGTAATGAGCAGTGCCTGGTTTTCTCCACACATACCGCTTAGAATTAAGGCCAAAAAGTTCTATTTTGGTCTCACCAGACCAGAGAATCTTATTTCTCACCATCTTGGAGTCCTTCGGGTGTTTTTTAGCAAACTCCATGCAGGCTTTCATGTGTCTTACACTGAGGAGAGGCTTCCGTCTGGCCACTCTGCCATAAAGCCCCGACTGGTGGAGGGCTGCAGTGATGGTTGACTTTTACAACTTTCTCCCATCTCCTGACTGCATCTCTGGAGCTAAGCCACAGTGATCTTTGGGTTCTACTTTACCTCTCTCACCAAGGCTCTTCTCCCCCGATAGCTCAGTTTGGCCGGACAGCCAGCTCTAGGAAGGGTTCTGGTCGTCCCAAACGTCTTCCATTTGAGGATTATGGAGGCCACTGTGCTCTTAGGAACCTTAAGTGCAGCAGAAATCTTTTTGTAACCTTGGCCAGATCTGTGCCTTGCCACAATTCTGTCTCTGAGCTCTTCAGGCAGTTCCTTTGACCTCATGATACTCATTTGCTCTGACATGCATTGTGATCTGGAAGGTCTTATATAGACAGGTGTGTGGCTTTCCTAATCAAGTCCAATCAGTATAATCAAACAAAGCTGGACTCAAATGAAGGTGTAGAACCATCTCAAGGATGATCAGAAGAAATGGAAAGCACCTGAGTTAAATATATGAGTGTCACAGCAAAGGGTCTGAATACTTAGGACCATGTGATATTTCAGTTTTTCTTTTTTAATAAATCTGCAACAATGTCAACAATTCTGTGTTTTTCTGTCAGTATGGGGTGCTATGTGTACATTCATGAGGAAGAAGAATGAACTTAAATGATTTTAGCAAATGGCTGCAATATAACAAAGAGTGAAAAATTTAAGGGGGTCTGAATACTTTCCGTACCCACTGTAACTATACTGAACAAAATTATACTGACAGTTCGCACAGGATCGGATCGCACAAGTGTGAACCACTGTGCGATCCCATTCTGATGCAGCTGAAAAAATGCCTCATGTGCGACTTTTGTGCGGGTGCAGTGCGCACAAAAGCCAAACCCCTGAAAAACAACCCCACACCATTTTTTACATCACAGAAACCTGAAATTTTAACAGGGGTGTGTAGACTTTTTATATCTATTGTATATTTTTTAAAAGTATTGGGACGCCTGGACAATTCTATGCTCCCAAATTTGTGGGAACAGTTTGGGGATGGCCCCTTTCTGTTCCAACATGACTGCGCACCAGTGCACAAAGCAACATCCATAAAGTTCCCACAAAGTTGGGAGCATAAAATTGTCCAAAATGTGCAGGCATCCCAATACATTTCACAGTATACTGTAGTGTGTGTATATATATATATAAACACACATGCACAGAATCTCAGTCACATCCAACTTTTTCCATCATTGTGTTTTAACCACTTTACCACCGGAGGATTTTGCTGTCTTACGTCTATGCCACTTTTTGTGATTCCGCGCTGTGCGACTTTAACTGACAATTGCGCGGTCGTGCGACACCATACCCAAACGAAATTTACGTCCTTTTTTTCCCACAAACAGAGCTTTCTTTTGGTGGTATTTGATCACCTGTGCGATTTTTACTTTTTGCGCTATAAACAAAAAAGAGCGTAAATTTTGAAAAAACAACAATATTTTTCACATTTTTTTATATGAAATTCCCCCCAAAAAAATGTAAAAATCAAAATTTTTTTAAATTTTTGGCCAATTTGTTTTCTGCTACCTATGTTTGGTAAAAAAAATTCACAATAAGCTTATTTTGATTGGTTTGCGCAAAAGTTATTGCGTTTACTAACTAAGGGAAAGATTTCTGTCATTTTTGGTGTTTTTTTATTTAACGAGTAATGGCGGCGATCTGCGATTTTTTTTGCGGGACTGCGACATTGCGGCGGACAGATCGGACCCTTGACTGACATTTTTGACACTTTTGGGGTTACCAGTGACATTACTGCAGTAATCAGTGCTATATATATGCACTGTTACTGTAAAAATGACACTGGCAGGGAAGGGGTTAATTTTATTGGAGAGGGAGGGGTTAATGTATGCCTGGTGCTTACTGACGTGTGTGGGGGGAGGTGACTGAGTGACACAAGGACAGATCCAGGGTTCAGCTATGTTGAACCCTGCAATCTGACCCTGTCTGTCACTTAGGAGATCCGCCCGCTTGTGTTTACACAAGCAGGTGGATCTCCACAATAGATCCCCGACGATCGGGGAAGAGCAGCGGCGATCGCCACCGCTTCTCCCCTGGCCCGACTCCCGCTGTGACTGAATACAGCGGGAGCGAGAAAGGGGAGTGTCTGATGACGTAGATCTACGTCGTCAGACGATAACAGACCACTTTGCCGCAGTACTATCAACGTAAGCAGACGGCAAGTGGTTAAGATAATAGATTAGAAAAATATTTTGAAGGATTGTGCTGGAAGACAGAATGGAAAGTCATTTAAAACTGCACACAAATAAGACACCGGGGCGGACTGCCAACACTGTTATGTATCAGATTGTTCAGCCACTGCATTACTTAATTCCAATGTTGTTGCAATAACATTTTTTAGCTGAAGGTTTCTGTTTTTACTATTTTTAAAGCTAAAGTGGACACATTCCTGAAGGATTACGTAACATGTTTTTTTAAATCATTGGCAGATGAAAATTATTTTGATATAAAAAAATAAGAAAAAAACATCCATGCTATTTGTAACCGGAGCAGCTCCATGAATCATTTAGGGAAACCTGTGTTATTCCATCTGTTGTCAGTCAGCTGAGTCATGTAGGGTGCCCGTCATCTCTAAGTGGAACAATTATTCCACCACCTCAATTCTGTGGACATGGATCGGCCTATTGTTGCTGTTCTACATGGAATGTCACAAGGAGCTCAGTGTAATTGTACTGGAAATAAAGTACAATGCAAAACAAATGACTTGCGTGAGAGAGAGGATAAAAGAGAAGGTAAATACCAAGCAGCTGAATAGTCCTTTATCTTCTCTTTGGTAGCCATAGAATTGTTCTATCTAAATGACGGATATGACATCACCAACGCATCAAACATTAAAACTCCAGGCAAGTAGCTATTACCCCTGTAAAAATACAGTGGTGATCGAAAGTTTGGGCATCCCAGGTACAAATTTGTATTCATGTGCATAAAGAAGCCAAGGAAAGATGGAAAAATCTCCAAAAGGCATCAAATTACAGATTGGACATTCTTATAATATGTCAACAAAAGTTAGATTTTATTTCCATCATTTACACTTTCAAACTTACAGAAAACATAAAAATGGCGTCTGCAAAAGGTTGGGCACCCTGCAGAGTTAATATCTTGTATTGCCCCCTTTGGCAAGTATCACAGCTTGTAAACGCTTTTTGTAGCCAGCCAAGAGTCTTTCAATTCTTGTTTGAGGTATCTTTGCCCATTCTTCCTTACAAAAGTCTTCCAGTTATTTTAGATTGCTGGGCTGTCTGTCACGCACTGCACCTTTTAAGGTCTATCCATAGATTTTCAATTATGTTGAGGTCAGGAGATTGTGAAGGCCATGGCAAAACCTTCAGTTTACGCCTCTTGATGTAATCCCCATGGATTTTGAGGTGTGTTTAGGATCATTATCCATTTGTAGAAGCCATCCTTGTCAACGAGTCTGTGGTAGTGAGCCCTTATAGATCCCCAGCTCAGGATTCCCCAGGGCGCGGAGTCTAAGCCCAGCCTGCTTCTTCACCAGGGCCCCTGATGGTGGGGATGGACTTGCAGCAGACTGGAACCAGGACGCGGCCCCCAGGTAGGCCCAGCTGAGGATGTGGAGACCGCTGGCGTGTGCAGAGTAAACAGGAGACTATAAGGAGATCCAAGAGACAAGCCAAGGTCAGGACAGGCAGCAGACGAACATAGACGGAGAAGCGAAGCCGGGTCGGTACACAGGAGATCAGATACAATAGCCAAGGGATACACGGGTGGGAGCTCAGAGAACAGCGATGTTGCTCAAGCAAGGAGCAGTGCACAGAGCATGTTTATATATAGGGAAGCATACAGGGAGGTGACCCAGGAAGTAATTGACAGGAACAGGATATAACCCACAGTGGAGCAGGCGACGCCCATAGAAGCCCAAACACCACATGTGAAGGGAGGCAAGACAGAAGCACTGCAGCAAGGAGGTAAGAATATACAGACAAAACTATAGACTAACTTGTGACAGTACCCCCCCCCCCTCTTACGGGGCCTCCCCACTCGTTTGGGCCAAGCCTTGAGAGGAAACTTCTGATGAAAAAGTTTCACCAAACGAGGTGCAGAAACATCAGTGGAAGGAATCCAACATCTCTCCTCAGGACCATATCCTTTCCAGTCCACTAGATACAAGAGCCTCCCCCTGGAGAATTTGGAATCCAAGATTGGCTTGATTTCATACTGATCCGAAGTACTGGCTATTGGAGAAGGACGACGAATAGGACGAGAAAACCTATTGATGATGTATGGTCTAAGGAGAGAAACATGGAAAACATTGGGGATTTTTAGATGTGACGGGAGACGGAGCTTAAAAGCGACAGGATTAACCTGGCAGAGGATTGTAAAGGGACCAATGAAACGGGGAGCAAACTTCATAGAGGGCACCCTGAGACGGATATTCTTGGTAGAGAGCCAAACCTTATCACCAGGGAGAATTTTGGGGCTCACACGGCGATGACGATCTGCAGCTACCTTGTACCTGGAAGCTGCTAGATGTAAATTCTTGGAAACATCTGCCCAGATAGAATTGAGAGACCGTTGCACCTCTGCGGCCGCCGCCACCTCAGCAGAGATCGGAACATGAAATGGTACTGAAGGATGGCTGCCAAATACCGTGAAGAAGGGAGACTCACCAGTGCTGGCATTAGCATGGTTATTGAGGGCAAATTCTGCCCAGGGTAAAAGGTCTACCCAATCATCCTGATGGACAGAAATGAAGGCACGAAGATGCCGTTCCACATTCTGGTTAACCCTTTCCGTTTGACCATTTGACTGCGGATGAAAAGCTGAGGAGAAATCCAACTTGATTCCAAATGACGTGGCCAGTGCTCTCCAGAAGCGGGCCGTAAACTGAACTCCTCTATCTGAGACAATGTGTGAGGGCATACCATGGAGACGAAAGATTTCCCTAATGAAGATGGAAGCCAAAGTGACAGCAGAGGGTAGGGCTGGAAGTGACACATTTTAGAAAACCTGTCCACCACCACCCAGATAACGGTGGAGCCCGCTGATGGGGGTAGTTCTGATATAAAGTCCATAGAGATGCAGCGCCACGGTACATCTGGAACAGGTAGAGGTAACAGGAGACCTGCTGGAGCTGAAGTAAAAGACTTAGACTGCACGCAAATGGAGCAAGCCTGGACATATTCCTCAACATCCTTCCGGAGTGAGGTAAATGTCAACGAGTCTGTGGTAGTGAGCCCTTATAGATCCCCAGCTCAGGATTCCCCAGGGCGCGGAGTCTAAGCCCCAGCCTGCTTCTTCACCAGGGCCCCTGATGGTGGGGATGGACTTGCAGCAGACTGGAACCAGGTCGCGGCCCCCAGGTAGGCCCAGCTGAGGATGTGGAGACTGCTGGCGTGTGCAGGGTAAACAGGAGACTATAAGGAGATCCAAGAGACAAGCCGAGGTCAGGACAGGCAGCAGACGAACATAGACGGAGAAACGAAGCCGGGTTGGTACACAGGAGATCAGATACAATAGCCAAGGGATACACCGATGGGAGCTCAGAGAACAGCGATGAACAGCGATGTTGCTCAAGAAAGGAGCAGTGCACAGAGCATGTGTATATATAGGGAAGCATACAGGAAGGTGACCCAGGAAGTAATTGACAGGAACAGGATATAACCCACAGTGGAGCAGGCGATGATGCCCATAGAAGCCCAAACACCACATGTGAAGGGAGGCAAGACAGAAGCACTGCAGCAAGGAGGTAAGAATATACAGACAAAACTATAGGCTAACTTGTGACAATTCTCTCTTTAACTTCAGCTTTTTCACAGATGGCATCAAGTTACCATCCAAAATTAGCTGAAATTTTATTGAATCCTTTTTTCCTTCTACTCGTGAGATGTTCCCTGTGCCACTGGCTGCAATACAGCCCCAAAGCAAGATTGATGCACCCCCATGCTTAACAGTTGGACAGAGGTTCTTTTCATTCAATTCTGTGCCCCTTCTTCTCCAAACATACCTTTGCTCATTCCGGCCAAAAAGTTAAATTTTAACCTCATCGGTCCACAGAACTTGTTTCCAAAATGCATCAGGCTTGTCTATATGTTCATTTGCAAAGTTCAAACGCTGATTTTTGTGGTGAGGACGTAGAGGAGGTTTTCTTCTGATGACTCTTCCATGAAGACCATATTTGTACAAGTATCTCTTTATAGTGGAATAGTGTACCACAACTCCAGTGTCTGCCAGATCTTTCTGGAGGGATCGTGCAGTCAAACGTGGGTTTTGATTTGTTTTTCTCACACTCCTGCGAGCTGTTCTGTCTGATATTTTTCTTGGTCTTCCAGATCTTGCTTTAACTTCCACTATTCCTGATGACTGCCATTTTTTAATTACATTCCGAACAGAGGATATTGACATCTGAAAATATTTTGCTATCTTCTTATAGCCTTCTCCAGCTTTGTGAGCGTCAACTATTTTCAGTTTTCTAGACAACTGCTTAGAAGATCCCATGGTGCTGATTGTTGGGGCAAGATCAGATGAGTCTGGGAATTTAAAACCTTTGAGATTGACATCACCTGGTCTTCCCAGACGATGATTGAGAACAATCCAAGACACTGGCAGGTCTCAGCTTTGCAAAGGGGGCAGTGCATGCTATAAATTCTGCAGGGTTCCCAAACTTTTGCAGACACCATTTTTTTGTTTTCTGTGATTTTGAAAGTGTCAATGATGGAAATAAAATCTAACTTTTGTTGACATACTATAAGAATGTCTAATCTGTAATTTGATGCCTTTTGGAGATTTTTCCATCTTTCCTTGGCTTCTTTATGCACATTAATACAAATTTTTACCTGGAGTGCCCAAACTTTCGATCACCACTGTACTTTTATTGTAATTCTAATTCAAAATATTTTTATTGAGATTTTGAAAGACAGTTACATAGGGACAAATATAAGATATAGAACAATATAATTCCAAATATAAGTATTCCTTCTTGGTTGCAATACAATTTATAAAGAGACAATGTTACATTAGATTAAACAGTGTGCATAACAAATGGAACAATGTTGAAGCATCTAATCAAGTGGAACAGAAAGAAGTGTACCTGTGGGACAGGAGAAGTAAGAGATATTATATCAATTATGTAGTGTTTTTAAAGTATGTACACCAGGGCAGCCAGTCATGGATTACTTTAGATGTCCGCCCATCCTTGGATGCCAATAAGCGTTCATATACATATATTTCATTTACTAACCTAATCACTTCCTTTACCTCAGGGACTTCGTTAGATTTCCATTTTTTCATTAACGTCAATCTCGAAGCGTAAAGAATATGCATTGGCCTAAGGGAGGAGTGGATGGAAGTAGCTCCTATACTCAGAATAGCCAGAGCAGGGTCTGGTCTTATTAAATGGCCTGTAGCCTAAAAACTGCTGCCCAAAAGCTACGGAGATGGAGGCATATCCAAGAGATGTAATAATGTACCTACTCGATCACACCCTCTCCAACACAGATCTGAGATCTTTTCGTATGGGTTTTGGGAATTTGGCAAGTATATAGGGGGTGAATACCATCTTTGGTGAAGTTTCTGGGCTGTTTCCCAGTAGTTGGTGCATTTGGTGTATTTATAGTTAGGCCCCTTTCACACAGTCCGTCCGTCGGACGGACTCCGTTTATCTCAGTGGGGGATCGATCCCCCGCTGAGCAGGAGAATGACAGCTGTTCTCCGCTCTGTGTGTGCGGAGACACAGCTGTCAGTTCCCCATACATCTCTATGGGGGAATCGGATGGGAACGAACCCTCGGTCCGTTCTCATCCGATCCGATCCACTGGACGGATGGAAAATAGGGTTTCCATCCATCCAGATTTGACGGATCGGATCAGATCAGATGTCAGTGGTTATGTCTCCGCTGACATCCAATGCCCCATAGGGATGCATGGGGGGACCATTTAGATCCACCAAAAAAACAGCCTGTGTGAAAGAGCCCTTACTCATAATAGCCTTCAACCATTGATCCTCTGTGTATACGGTATTTAAATCCCTTTCCCATTTTAGCATTTGGGAGGTTTTTGTGAAAGTAGCTTTGGCTTGCAGAGAATTGTAGAACAGAGAATTACCTTCGAATTTTGGGTGATCTTCGGTTCAGAAGTCCCAAGCTAAGGTTGATATGTTGATGTTTAAGAGGTGCGTGGCATGGAGAAGATGTTTAATTCTGGTGTATGCGAATTTTTATTTTCCTGGTAGAGAGTAGGAATGTGAAATGGTTTCAAAGGAGGAAAGCCTATCACCTGAATACAAGTGAGAGATGTTTTGGATAATGGAGCTAGCCCACTCTGACAAGGCTATGTCTTCTATGAGATACTTTAACCACTTTACCACTGGAGGATTTTGCTGTCTTACGTCCAGGCCACTTTTTGCGATTCGGCACTGTGCGAATTTAACTGACAATTGCGCGGTCGTGCGACGCCGTACCCAAACGAAATTTACGTCCTTTTTTTCCCACAAACAGAGCTTTTTTTTGGTGGTATTTTATCACCTGTGCGATTTTTACTTTTTGCGCTATAAACAAAAAAAGAGCATAAATTTTGAAAAAATAACAATATTTTTCACATTTTTTTACATGAAATTCCCCCCCAAAAAAAATGTAAAAATCTAATTTTTTAAAATTTTTGGCCAATTTGTTTTCTGCTCCCTATGTTTAGTAAAAAAAAATCACAATAAGCGTATTTTGATTGGTTTGCGCAAAAGTTATTGCGTTTACTAACTAAGGGAAAGATTTCTGTCATTTTTGGTGTTTTTTTTTTTAACGAGTAATGGCGACGATCTGCAATTTTTTTGCGGGACTGCGACATTGCGGCGGACAGATCGGACCCTTGACTGACGTTTTTGAGGGTACCAGTGACATTTCTACAGTAATCAGTGCTATAAATATGCACTGTTACTGTAAAAATGACACTGGCAGGGAAGGGGTTAATTTTATTGGAGAGGGAGGGGTTAATGTATGCCTGGTGCTTACTAAGGTGTGTGGGGGGAGGTGACTGAGTGACACAGGGACAGATCGCATGTTCAGCTATGCTGAACCCTGCAATCTGTCACTGTTTGTCACTTAGGAGATCCGCCCGCTTTGTTTACACAAGCGGGCGGATCTCCAAACTCGATTCCCCGACGATCGGGGAAGAGCAGCGGTGATCACCGCTGCTCCTCCCCTGTCCCAACTCCCGCTGTGACTGAAAACAGCGGGAGCGATCCTCCGGCGCGCGCGAGCGCCGCCCACAAGGGGAGGAGTCCAGCGATGTAGGTCTACGTCGCTGGACGGAATCGAGCCACTTTGCCGCAGTACAGTCAACGTGACTGGTCGGCAAGTGGTTAAAGATTGGAGGGGGGTGGGAATATTATGGTATTGGTTCGGTGTTACAGTTTGAAGTGTAAAGACCCTCCAAGCCTCAAGTGAAGCAGTAATGATTGGGTGGTTTTGAATGGGGTAACTTTTAAGGGGGAACTGACTAGCAAGAGAAAAAGGTTTTTTAAGAGTTTGGGAACACCATGTCATTTTCTAGGTTCGACCACAGTTTAGCTTGAGAGCGGTTAATCCAATTTCTCAGTTGATCCAGGAGAGACGCCATATAATAGTCTTTTAGTATTGGAAGGCCCATTCCCCCTACTTGTTTCTTTTTCATCGGGGTTTTGCCCTGGCATCTGGGTTTACTCCCAGCCCAAATGAAGTTAGAGACGAGTGATTGCATTTTCCAAAAGAACAAGTTAGGTACAGGAATAGGCAGGGTTCTAAAGTAGTAGAGGATTTTGAGCAGGATCAACATTTTAAATGCAGCCAATCTGCCAGACCAAGATAAGTAGAATGTCTTTAACCTAATTAGTTCCAATTTGGTCTCTTGGATTAGAGGGAGGAAATTGAGTGGGTATAGGCCTGAGGTGCTAGGGGTAAATTTTATACCCAAGTACACAACCTGGTCATGTGTCCGTTGGAATGGGAACCTTTCAGCTATCATTTTCCTGGTGGTGTTGGGTATCCCTAAATTTAGCATCTGAGATTTAGAGGCGTTTAATTTGTAAAAGGAGACAGCGTTAAATTGTGACAGAATTTGGTATTCAATTGGCAAAGAGCAGAGGGGATTGGTAATGGATAAAAAAAACATTACCTGCGAACAATGTGATTTAGTGACGAACTCCTCTAGAGGTAATGCCTTTGATCTCGGGGTTCGTTCTAATTTTTTTGGCTAGAGGTTCCATGAGAAGGGCAAATATTAGTGGCAAGAGTGGGCAGCCTTGACGCATACCACTCGTGATGGTAAAATGGGAAAAAAAAAGGCCGCCTGTAAATACATGAGCAGAGGGGGAGGAGTAAAGAGCTAAAATAGCTGAGCGAATCTGACCTCTGAAACCAAATTTCTCCAGAACCTGAGACAAGTAGCCACAATGCTTCTATCAAAGGCCTTCTCTGCGTCCAAAGCGAGGAGCAGAGAAGACCTTTTTGTTACTGCAGTCAAATGTATTAAATTTATCATCCTTCTCGTGCCATCAGGAGCTTGCCTACCCATCACAAATACCACCTGGTCTTGGTTCACAAAAACTATGTAGCAATTTAGAAAGTCTATACAAAGGTTGGTGAAATTCTCGCGCTGTCTCTCTATTATAGTACAAAATCTGTCACCTTTAATGCCGCAGGTACTAAAATTGGTAACCTACACAATACAGATAAATCTAGTTGGGGGGAGTACCGCGCTTTAAAGTGCTTCTTATAACATAGATTAAATCATATAAATATGTGAAAAAGTGTCTCAGTGCTATTCAATATAATGTTCACATATGTGTATCTCCATATATAAAGTAAATACAATATTCTTTCAATAAATAACTAAGTGGTAAAACATTAATTATTAAAATACATAGTACAAAACACAATATACAGTGACATAAAGATAGTGTATAAATATAAAGTCCGTGACCTTTTAAAATACAATAAAGTGCTCTTAATTAGGTGGTTTCAAAAAATAAAGTGCTGAAGTGTCCTTTAAATAAATATAAATATAAATATGTAGTGATCAACCAGATCTTCTTATTCAAATATGGCATGCAGGTGCTCTTTCGTGCTGTGCCCACTAGGTGTCCTAAGCGCTCACCTCAATGCTTTATAAACAGAGCCTTAAGTAGTGTGTCTCAATATGCTCCTCCTTCCTCCTTATTGGCTTATAGATACCATTATAACTCCTCGGTTTTTCTCCCTTATTCACACCTCTATACTCCAGGGGGTATGTACGGTCCTTTATGTCTCCAAAAAATCAGATCAGGCCAAACATAGTGAAGTACGTTCCATGTATTTTATTAAATTAATAAGAGTAACACTCACAATATATTCCGTCTTGTTCACAGCATAACGTACATTCCTTCGCCGATACGTCACTTCCGGTTAGCTATCCTACGCGTTACGCTGCGTACCCACGCAGCTTCTTCCAGGGATCTGATTTTTTGGAGACATAAAGGACCCCAATGCCCCATAGGGATGCATGGGGGGACCATTTAGATCCACCAAAAAAACAGCCTGTGTGAAAGAGCCCTTACTCATAATAGCCTTCAACCATTGATCCTCTGTGTATACGGTATTTAAATCCCTTTCCCATTTTAGCATTTGGGAGGTTTTTGTGAAAGTAGCTTTGGCTTGCAGAGAATTGTAGAACAGAGAATTACCTTCGCATTTTGGGTGATCTTCGGTTCAGAAGTCCCAAGCTAAGGTTGATATGTTGATGTTTAAGAGGTGCGTGGCATGGAGAAGATGTTTAATTCTGGTGTATGCGAATTTTTATTTTCCTGGTAGAGAGTAGGAATGTGAAATGGTTTCAAAGGAGGAAAGCCTATCACCTGAATACAAGTGAGAGATGTTTTGGATAATGGAGCTAGCCCACTCTGACAAGGCTATGTCTTCTATGAGATACTTTAACCACTTTACCACTGGAGGATTTTGCTGTCTTACGTCCAGGCCACTTTTTGCGATTCGGCACTGTGCGAATTTAACTGACAATTGCGCGGTCGTGCGACGCCGTACCCAAACGAAATTTACGTCCTTTTTTTCCCACAAACAGAGCTTTTTTTTGGTGGTATTTTATCACCTGTGCGATTTTTACTTTTTGCGCTATAAACAAAAAAAGAGCATAAATTTTGAAAAAATAACAATATTTTTCACATTTTTTTACATGAAATTCCCCCCCAAAAAAAATGTAAAAATCTAATTTTTTAAAATTTTTGGCCAATTTGTTTTCTGCTCCCTATGTTTAGTAAAAAAAAATCACAATAAGCGTATTTTGATTGGTTTGCGCAAAAGTTATTGCGTTTACTAACTAAGGGAAAGATTTCTGTCATTTTTGGTGTTTTTTTTTTTAACGAGTAATGGCGACGATCTGCAATTTTTTTGCGGGACTGCGACATTGCGGCGGACAGATCGGACCCTTGACTGACGTTTTTGAGGGTACCAGTGACATTTCTACAGTAATCAGTGCTATAAATATGCACTGTTACTGTAAAAATGACACTGGCAGGGAAGGGGTTAATTTTATTGGAGAGGGAGGGGTTAATGTATGCCTGGTGCTTACTAAGGTGTGTGGGGGGAGGTGACTGAGTGACACAGGGACAGATCGCATGTTCAGCTATGCTGAACCCTGCAATCTGTCACTGTTTGTCACTTAGGAGATCCGCCCGCTTTGTTTACACAAGCGGGCGGATCTCCAAACTCGATTCCCCGACGATCGGGGAAGAGCAGCGGTGATCACCGCTGCTCCTCCCCTGTCCCAACTCCCGCTGTGACTGAAAACAGCGGGAGCGATCCTCCGGCGCGCGCGAGCGCCGCCCACAAGGGGAGGAGTCCAGCGATGTAGGTCTACGTCGCTGGACGGAATCGAGCCACTTTGCCGCAGTACAGTCAACGTGACTGGTCGGCAAGTGGTTAAAGATTGGAGGGGGGTGGGAATATTATGGTATTGGTTCGGTGTTACAGTTTGAAGTGTAAAGACCCTCCAAGCCTCAAGTGAAGCAGTAATGATTGGGTGGTTTTGAATGGGGTAACTTTTAACCGACGATCTGCAATTTTTTTGCGGGACTGCGACATTGCGGCGGACAGATCGGACCCTTGACTGACGTTTTTGAGGGTACCAGTGACATTTCTACAGTAATCAGTGCTATAAATATGCACTGTTACTGTAAAAATGACACTGGCAGGGAAGGGGTTAATTTTATTGGAGAGGGAGGGGTTAATGTATGCCTGGTGCTTACTAAGGTGTGTGGGGGGAGGTGACTGAGTGACACAGGGACAGATCAGGTCAAACATAGTGAAGTACGTTCCATGTATTTTATTAAATTAATAAGAGTAACACTCACAATATATTCCGTCTTGTTCACAGCATAACGTACATTCCTTCGCCGATACGTCACTTCCGGTTAGCTATCCTACGCGTTACGCTGCGTACCCACGCAGCTTCTTCCAGGGATCTGATTTTTTGGAGACATAAAGGACCGTACATACCCCCTGGAGTATAGAGGTGTGAATAAGGGAGAAAAACCGAGGAGTTATAATGGTATCTATAAGCCAATAAGGAGGAAGGAGGAGCATATTGAGACACACTACTTAAGGCTCTGTTTATAAAGCATTGAGGTGAGCGCTTAGGACACCTAGTGGGCACAGCACGAAAGAGCACCTGCATGCCATATTTGAATAAGAAGATCTGGTTGATCACTACATATTTATATTTATATTTATTTAAAGGACACTTCAGCACTTTATTTTTTGAAACCACCTAATTAAGAGCACTTTATTGTATTTTAAAAGGTCACGGACTTTATATTTATACACTATCTTTATGTCACTGTATATTGTGTTTTGTACTATGTATTTTAATAATTAATGTTTTACCACTTAGTTATTTATTGAAAGAATATTGTATTTACTTTATATATGGAGATACACATATGTGAACATTATATTGAATAGCACTGAGACACTTTTTCACATATTTATATGATTTAATCTATGTTATAAGAAGCACTTTAAAGCGCGGTACTCCCCCCAACTAAATTTAGAAAGTCTATTTGCTAGAAGTTTGGCATAGATCTTAACATCTACGTTTAGTATCGATATTGGCCTAAAATTTTTAGGTCTGTTTGAGGTCTTCCCTGGCTTGGGGATCATGACAATAGTTGCTGATAGCATTTCTGGAGGAAACAAGGTATTGTTGGAGGCTTCCTAGAAAACCGGCTAAAGGTAAGGTAAAATTATTGGGGAGAATGACTTAAAATATTCTGATGAGAAGCCGTCCGGGCCGGGTGACTTCCTTAAGGCATCTAAGTTTATTATCGTGTTGCTGTATGAGCAGTGTTCGTAGATCCTGCCTGGCTGCGAAAACGCTTTCTTTTAATGATTGGCAAGGGCGAAGTTTGTTCTTGGTTTCTAGGTCTTGTATTTATGTAAGAAGGTCATCGAGTCATTTTTGACGATGTATTTTAACCCTGCAACTGATTTGGATGAGGACGCCTCTCATGACGACTTTGTGCGAATTCCACAAAGTGAAGGGATCCGAGACTGAGTGAGCATTAAGGTTAAAGAATTCTCTAAGGGCGTTGGATATTTCTTGTTGGTAACACGGGTGAGAAAGAATGAAAACATCGTTTCTCCATCTGTTGGCTCTAGTTTAAGTCTGGAATGTCCCCACAGTGATGGATATAGGGGCATGATCGGACCAAAAAATGGTATGAATTTCGGATTTACTAATTTTTTGGAGTAAGAATTTGTCCACTAGGAAAAGGTCAATTCTAGAGTAAGTTCGAAAAGAAAGTAAAATCCCTTTCAGAAGCATGTTGGCATCTCCAAACGTCAAAGACACCCGATCGTGAGATGAATCTCTTAAGCTTGGGTTTAACAGTTTTAGATTTGTGGAATGTGGTACAGTCCAGTTCTATGTCTGGGAAAACGTTGAAATCGCCACACATAATTACATGTCCTTGACGTATAGAGAGAATTTTTTTCCATAGCTTGTTGAGGTACTTCAATTGATGGGCATTTGGAAGGTAGACGTTGATTAAGGAATATATGTTGTTGATTTACGACAGTACGACATATCTACCTCTATCATCGCACAGTACATTTTTTCTGCTTAAAGGAGACAGCGTCCCTAATCGCAATTGTTACACCGCCTCTTTTCTTTGCGGAGTTGGAGAAAAACATGCATGGGTAGTTGTGATTGGAAAAAGATGGAGGGTTTTGGGATAAAAAATGAGCAAATCACAAGTATATCACATTGAAGACGCTTTGCTTCATGGCAGGTCATGCTCCGTTTGGTTGGGCTGTTTAGATCCTTTACATTCAATGAAGAGATCTTAAAAGATATGTTTGATGGCGCAGGTAAAGACTGTGACTTATAGCCACAAGGTAAGGAGATACAATATAAATCATCTTACAGTTGGAGCAGGAGACTTTGTACAAGCATAGAGAATGGATGGGTGCAGGAGTCCACAAAGGAGATTTTAAGAGTCCTGGGTACACTAGAGAAAAAAAAAAACGAAAACAAAGAAAAAGAGAAAGAACACAACAGACAGGAATAAGTAGAGATAAGTAGACACACTGTAAGAGGCAATAATAACGTCCTGAAGGACTGTATTGCCTAGGGGTAAATTTGAAATAATGTTAGTAAAAAAGGACGATTCTGGTCGAATCCAGGCGGAAATGAAGACTTTACTGCTATAATGTGGGGGTATACAAAACGGTGGATGAGCATGGTGTCAAGGGTTTACCAGTTCTGTACGTGTAGTAGGTAGATTCCTGGGAGCAGGATCATCCCGAATCTGCATCCGAGTCAATTGAGTATCGTAAGAGGAACTCGTCGATGGCGGGCGAGAACTGTTTTTGGGATCCAGTATTTTCCAGTCTCTTAATAGGCAGAGTCCTTCCTTTAGTGAAGTGATAGATACGCTACAGGCACTCATACCTCATTGTGTTCTTGCAGCTACTGTTTCACTACCAGTGGCCCTTAACCCAGAGCTGTAAGAGAGGCTTACCTCTTCGTGCCAGGCTCTACTAACCGATACATGACAGTCTACAGGGGCAGATTAACAGCACATTTGTTCATAAAGTCATCTTACCATTTCCTGTCCTCCCCATAGCAGTTTTCATTTGTGTTTTGGACCCCTCCTGCTGTGAATGTTCACAGCAGAAGCCTATCTGCGGGTGCCAGACACTCTATGTCCTCCGGCACCTGACGATCATCTGTTATACACACAGAATGGGGATCTGCCTATGTAAACAAGGCAGATCACCGTTCTGATACGGGGGGAGGGATGGATTCTGTGTTCCTGCAAAGCAGGGACTCGAATCAATCTCTTCCCCTAGTAAAAGCAGTGCACACAGTACGCATAAACACTGGCTAGGCACACAGTTAACCCTTTGATTACCCTAGATGTTTAACCCCTTCCCAGCCAGTGTCATTAGTGCAGTGACAGTGAATATTTTTAGCACTGATCATTGTATCAGTGTCACTGGTTCAGGCAATGTGTCGTAAATGTGTTGGTGTCTGATTGTCCGCTGCAATATCGCAGTCCCACTATAAGCCGTTGATCACCGCCATTTATTTTATAACAAAATAAATAAAAATTCCTCTATATATCCCATAGTTTGTAGATGCTATAGCGTTCATGTAAACCAATCAATAAATGCTTATTGGGATTTTTTTTTACCACAAATATGTAGCAGAATACATTTTGGCCTACATTTTTGAAGAAATATGATTTTTAAAACTATTTTATTGGATATGTTTTATAGCAAAATATAAAAAATACTGTGCAGCGCTATGAAATATACTCAATAAAAGTATATATGACAGGAATTAAAGTGAATATGAATTGAAAAGTCCCAAGTGAAAAAACATAATAAATCCAAGGTGAAAGAAGCAATCCAAGAAGGACATCTGATCCCAACACCAACAGGAGATGTAACGGTTAAGCGCTCACCGGAACAAATGGACCCCACTTTTCTTATGATAAAAGGGTCAAAAAGGCTCATGTATGCCCTGCGATTCTTCAAGCTGTAACACCGGATATTCAGGTTTGCAGTCAAGGGGTCAAAGTGAGATGAGTCTCCTCTTTCTCTCCAGATCACATGGAAATGACAATCCCAGACAAAACAAACATAGTGTAATTCCGCTTTAAACTAATTTAATGAATTTAAAAGAATACACTTACAAACATCCGGGATCAAAAAGCAGTGAATACAGGTCAGGCAATCTATTGCATAATCCTGGCTGCATAAGGCAAAGTTCTCACGCATTTCATCACAACTAATTTTATCAAAGGTAAATGCCAGTGTTTTATAGCAGAAAGTAAAAAATATTGTTTTTTTTTTTTTTTTTTTCCAAAATTGTCAGTATTTGTTTGTTTATAGCACAAAAAAATAAAAAACACAGGAGGTGATCAAATACCACCAAGAGAAATCTCTGTTTGTGGGGAAAAAATGACATACATACATACACAGTGTCATACGACCGCGCAATTGCCAGTTAAAGTAACGCAGTGCCACATCGCAAAAAAAAAATTATAAATTACCTGGTCATGAAGGGGGGTAAATCTTCCGGAGGGCAAGTGGAATAATGTCATGTGTAATTGTACATTTTATTTTTTTCACTACAAATTTTTACATACATAGTTAGTGAGGTTGAAAAAATACACCAGTCCATCCAGTTCAACCTATGATGTGTGTGTGTGTTTTAGTACATTGTATACCCCTGTATGTTGTGGTCTCTAAGGGGCCCATCTAATCGTTTTTTGAAACTATCAATGCTCCTCGCTGATACCACCAGGGCTTTTTTTCAGCGGGAACGCGGGGGAACGCAGTTCCGGCACCTCCAGAACTGAATGTATGTAATGGCGAGGGGTGCTGGGGTGTGCTGGAGGGTCTATTGATGCTGGCTAATAGGGAATCTATTGTTGCTGGAGGGGATCTATTTTTGCAGAGGATGGGGGTCTATTAATGCTGGGGAGGTCTTCTGTTGCTCATGGGGGATTTATTGTTGCTGGGGGGGTCTTATGTTGCTAGTGGGTCAGTTGTTGCTGGGAGGGATTTATTGTTGAGGTAGGGGTCTATGTTGCTGGCTGCTGGAGGGTCTATTGATGCTGGCTACTGGGGAATTTTAGTGTTGCTGGAGGGGATCTATTAGCTGCTGGAGGGGATCTATTTGCGCAGAGGGTCTATTGTTGCTGGGGAAGTCTGTTTTTGCTAGTGGGGTATCATGTTGCCGGGAATCGATCATTGCTGGAAGGGATCTAATGTTGAGGGATGGGTCTAATGCTGCTGGCTGCTGGAGAATCTATTGAGGCTGGATGTTGGAAGTCCATTGTTGCAGGGGTGGCTCCTTATGTCGCTGGGGTGTCCATTGTTTCTAGATCTATTATATTTCCTTTCTTATTAATGTTAATGCTCTAAAAGGGGTGGTACTGGGAGGTGGGTAGGAGGTGAAACCTAGGAACAATGCTCAGAGGTGGGGTAGGGGACGGAGTCAAGGGGTGATTCAGAAGGGTGGTGTTCCTGCACCTATTCTCTGAGAAAAAAAGCCCTGGATACCACTGCTTGTGGAAGAGAATTCCACATCCTTACTACTACAGTATAGAACCCTCTACACCAGGCATTTCCAACCTGCGGCCCGGAACCACAGGCCCACTGGCCCCTGACAATTTTTATTTTTTTTTGCTGGGGAGGAAGGAAGTCAAGTCGGGGGCACGGCCACAGCAGCTTCCAACTAACTGTAGGCAGAGGCTACCTTGGAGGGGAGGGGAGGGGAGGGGAGGAGGATGGGGCGAACGCGGCCGGATTACAGAGTGGGGATCTCCTGCTTACCTGGCGGCCACTGTCATATGAAGCCCCGCCTCCTGGATTGGCTCCAATGATAGACAGCACATTGGTGACATCTATCATAGGAGCTGGTCCAGGAGGCAGGACTTCCTATGACAGCGGTCGCCGGGTAAGCGGGACTTCCCCGCTCTGTGTAATCCAGCGGCTCTCCTCTCTATTCATTGCAGACTGCATTGGATGGGCACGCACTGGTGAGGCTGCATTAGATGGGCTTGCATTGGTGAGGCTGCATTGGATGGGCAATGATCAGGCTGCATTGGATGGGCACGCACTGGTGAAGCTGCATTGGATGGGCACTGTTTAGGCTGCATTGGATGGGCATGCACTAGGCTGCAAGTGCCGTGCAATCTCCTGGCTGCTGCGGGAGACTTAGGATATCTGCAGTCAGTAACAGAGCCGCTGCTTCCTGTATACAGTAGTTCTGTCACAGGCGGAGTGATATGAAATGCACCCCTCCTCCGCCTGTGACAGGAGCCATACAGGAAGCAGTGCCTCTGCTCTCTACTGCAGCCGCTGCTTCCTCCAGCAGTACCCGCATGACCAGCATTACCCTCCAGCAGTAACCGCACCAGCAGAACCCGCCAGCAGTCTACAAAATAAGTAGAAAAGGTATGTGCATTAGGCTGCATTCACATGTCAGCTTATAATCGCGGGCAGAACCGCCGCGGTTCCGCCCGCGATTCGGAGATTTATTGCAAATCGCGGGACGCCTAGCGTTGCCCGTTGATTTGCAATAGCCCCCCAAACGCCGAGCGATGTTGCCGCGATTTTCGCCCGCCGAATCGCGGCAACATCGCGCAAACAAAATCGCGGGACGCAATACGCTCCAAAAAAGTACAAGAGCTTCTTTGGAGCGTATTGCGTCCCGCGATTTTGTTTGCGCAATGTTGCCGCGATTCGGCGGGTGAAAATCGCGGCAACATCGCTCGGCGTTTGGGGGGCTATTGCAAATCAACGGGCAACGCTAGGCGTCCCGCGATTTGCAATAAATCTCCGAATCGCGGGCGGAACCGCGGCGGTTCTGCCCGCGATTATAAGCTGACATGTGAATGCAGCCTTAACGTGTGTATATTGTTGCAATATTTTTTTCTAATAACTAGTTGTGTTTTGTCATAATATGTCATGTCCTTGTTCATACATGTACGTGACATGACGTTTTCTGGCTGCCTAAGTCATATGTGCTAGGAGTGCAACTATCCCCCAGCACATAACTGTAAATATCGCAGCATATGCAGTGTTCCTGACTCCTCCCACCATCACCACTTCAAATCACTGAAGTGGCCATGGTGGTTAAAGTGTTCCTTTAACCACTTTACCACCGGAGGATTTTGCTGTCTTACGTCCAGGCCACTTTTTGCGATTCGGCGCTGTGCGACTTTAACTGACAATTGCGTGGTCGTGCGATGCCGTATCCAACGAAATTTTTTCCCACAAACAGAGCTTTCTTTTGGTGGTATTTGATCACCTGTGCGATTTTTACTTTTTGCGCTATAAACAAAAAAAGAGCGTTTATTTTGAAAAAATAACAATATTTTTAACATTTTTTTATATAAAATTCCCCCCAAAAAAGATGTAAAAACCAATTTTTTTTTTAATTTTTGGCCAATTTGTTTTCTGCTACCCATGTTTGGTAAAAAAAATCACAATAAGCGTATTTTGATTGGTTTGCGCAAAAGTTATTGCGTTTACTAACAAAGGGAAAGATTTCTGTCATTTTTGGTGTTTTTTTTTTTAACGCGTAATGGCGGCGATCTGCGATTTTTTTTGCGGTACTGCGACATTGCGGCGGACAGATCGGACCCTTGACTGACATTTTTGACACTTTTGGGGGTACCAGTGACATTACTGCAGTAATCAGTGCTATAAATATGCACTGTTACTGTAAAAATGACACTGGCAGGGAAGGGGTTAATTTTATTGGAGAGGGAGGGGTTAATGTATGCCTGGTGCTTACTGACGTGTGGGGGGGGGAGGTGACTGAGTGAGTCATGGACAGATCGGATGTCCAGCTATGCTGAACACTCCGATCTGTCACTCCCTGTCACTTGGGAGATCCGCCCGCTTGTGTTTACACACAGCGGGCGGATCTCCACACTAGATCCCCGACGATCGGGGAAGAGCTGCGGCGATCGCCACTGCTCCTCCCCTGGCCTGACTCCCGCTGTGACCGAAAACAGCGGGAGCGAGCCTCCGGCGGCGCGCAAGCGCCGCCCAGTAGGGGGAGTGTCTGACGACGTAGTACTACCTCGTCAGACGATAACGAGCCACTCTGCCGCAGTAATGTTACTGTGGGCAGTGGTAAAGTGGTTAATATCTCTCAGAAGAAGTATAACATCTGTATACTGATTCCATTTCATTTCATCATCCTCTTGTTGTGTTAAATTAGTGCTGGGGGACGGGGCGCGGCGGCGCGGGAAGGACATGGCGGCGTTTTATTACTTATATACCTCAACTATAGTATATATTTTATATGCGGCCCGAGAAAATTTCTCTACACTCAATGTGGCCCAGAGAAGCCAAAAGGTTGGACACCCATGCTTTACACAGTTTAAGGTTAAACCGCTTCTCTTCTAATTTTAGCGAATGGCCACGAGTCCTTTTATATTCCCTTTCACTGAATAGTTTGTTCCCTATGCTAGGGTCACCAGTACAGTATTTGTACATTGATATCATATCCCCCCTCAATCTCTTCTCCAGAGAGAATAAGTTCAGTGCTTGTAGTCTTTCCTCATAGCTGATTCTCCATTCCCCTAATTATTTTTGTTGCCCTTCTCTGGATTCTCTCCAGTTCCAGCACATCCTTCCTGAGGACCGGTACCCAGAACTGGACAGCATACTCCAGATGTGGCCGGACCAGATTCTTGTAGAGTGGGAGAATAATCTCTTTATTTCTGGACTGAATCCCCTTTTTAACCACTTCTCGACCGGAAGGATTTGCCCCCTTAATGACCAGGCCATAATTTTGCGATTCAGCACTGGGTTAATTTAACGTACAATTGCACGGTTGTGCGACGCTGTACTTAAATAAAATTGATAGTCTTTTTTTTCCCCACAAATAGAGCTTTCTTGTGGTGGTATTTGATCACCTGTGCGATTTTTTTATTTTTTATGCTATAAACAAAAAAAGGGGCTACAATTGTAAAAAAAAAAAAAAAAACAATATTTTTCACATTTTGCTATATAACATTCCCCAAAAAAATGTAAAGATCAAATTCTTTCAACGTTTTAGGCCAGTTTGTATTCTGCTACATATTTTTAGTAAAAAAAAATCGCAATAAGCGTATTTTGATTGGTTTGCGCACAAGTTATCGCGTCTATAAACTAGGGAAAAGATTTATGTCATTTTCATTGTTTTTTTTTTTTGTTTTTTTTTTTTACTAGTAATGGCAGCGATCTGCGATTTTTAGCGGGACTGGGACAGATCGGACACCTAACTGATATTTTTGACACTTTTGAGGGGGACCAGTGACATTACTGCAGTAATCAGTGCTATATATATATGCACTGTTACTGTAATAATGACACTGACAGGGAAGGGGTTAACACAGTGGGTGATCAAGGGGTTAAATGTGAGCCTAGGGGAGTGTTTCTAACTGTGGGGGGGGGGGTGGCTTGTGAAATGATCACAGAGACCTGGAATCCTATATAGAAGGATCACAGGCGCTCTGTGATCATTCCAGAGAGAACGGTCAGCTGTGTTTACAATAGCTGACCGTCCTTCTCTCTCTGCGGAGAGGGATCGCGGGTGTCCGATGGCGATAAGAGCCGCCGGCCCCATACATCAGAGTCCCCGCTGCCTAGTTGCAGGCGTGGGACCGACGTACAGCTACGTTGGTTCATGCAGGAGGGGCTGCCTGCAGCAGTATATCTGCGGTGGGCGCTCCAGAAGAGCTTAATAAATGCCAATATTCTGTTGGCTTTGCTTGCAGCAGCTTGGCATTGCATGCCATTGCTGAGCTTGTTGTCTACTGGGACACCCAGGTCCTTTTCCATCTTTGATTCCCCCAGAGGTTCTCCCCCTAGTGAGTAACTTGCGTTCGTATTTCTGGCACCCAAATGCATTACTTTACATTTTTCAACATTAAACCTCATTTGCCATGTAGATGCCCACTCTATTATTTTGTTCAGGTCTTCTCGTAGGATTTCCACATCCTGAGTAGAAGTTATTGCCCTGCTTAGCTTAGTATTGTCCGCAAATACGGAGATTGGGCTGTTTATCCCATCCTCTAGGTCGTTTATGAATAAATGAATTAAGATTGGTCCCAGGACAGATCCTTGGGGGACCCCACTTTCCACACCCGCCCATTCCGACTACTCCCCATTTATCACCACCCTTTAAGCTCTGTAATTTAAAATCTGTAATAAAAAAACAAATACAAGAATAACTGGAATAAAAATGTAATTAAAACCCGTTTGAATTAACTTTTGCAGGCAGTTTAAATCTAGCTGTGTGGAAATCATTAATGCCCGTTGTGCTTTGATGATGAAATCTTTCAGAACTTATAAGTTATAAATAGAAGCTCGTCAATCTTCGGAGATGCTGTAAGGTAAAATTTGTTATTTTTACATTCAATCAACTGGGCTCATAAGTTAAACCAGTGTTTCTCAACCTTTTTTACAGACAAGGCACCCTTTAAAAATTATGGACAGTCTTGAGGCACCCCATTCTAATACGTAAAAATTGTTCTAACAGTTTTATATAATGCATCAACATCCACAAGTCCAAGTAGGACACCCAACGTTAGAGGTGGTTTATTGATCGCTTTTCCACTGCATGGAACCGAACGGTTCGGCACGCTTTTGTGCTTTTCCACTGCTGGTACCGGTGTAGGAACGGTTCGGTACGGTACGGTACGGCGGCGCTTTTCAACTGCATGGAACCGAACGGTACGGCTCTCAAAAACAGTACCTACTCGATTGTGGTTCCAAGAGGTACCATACCCGGTACCATATCCCACAATCCTTTGCATGCAGTCACTACTAGCCTCTGATTAGTCAGAGAATCCCACCCACCCCGTTGTTATCCCACCCACTTAACTTTAGTACTACTTTAGTGGAAAAGCAAACCATACCGTACCGTACCGAACCGTTCCAACACCGTACCATGCGGTACCAGCAGTGGAAAAGCAAACCGGGCCAAGCAGGGCCGAGTAGAACCGAGCCGGTACTTGCAGTGGAAAAGTGCCATACACTTTTGTAAACTGGTACTGACTAGTATTCCAATGTTTCTCCATCACTCCGCTAATGTGACCCCACCGCCGATGGAGGGGACAAGTGAAGGATCAAACAAGGATGCTGTGCAGTGGACTGACATCCTCCTTATCAACTGATGAGGCCATTGATCGCCGCCAGCAGCTAGAAGGTTGTAAATATAGCAGAATTTCCAGCATTGGTGCTGGGGATGGGTCTGCCAGGGTTACACCAACAGCACATTTAAGCTTGTTGCCCATTGTTGAGGCAATGAACAGTCTGGCATCTTTGTTTTTTTTTGTTTATTTTATATGGGGATGGGAGAAGGGAATGAGTGGGATACTCCTCTGGCTCAACTAGTTACAAAAACGGTTATGACTAAGCGAATATAGTTTCTTGAAACGCGTCAACTGTTTTTTACCCTCCTGTCCCTGGTTTGTCGTTTTGGATTTTATGGATTTTCAATAAAAGGTTTTTATCATCTACTATCACTCTCAAGTTGGTGTGCGGTTGCCTTCTTCTAATTGTACAAAAATGGGACACTTGAGGAAAAATGGCTTCTAGTTCCGACTTGGCGCTGGCTGAATGCCGACCAATGCTTACTGGCGTTAGTAAACACTGACTTGCTGCTACTGAACTGAA
This sequence comes from Pelophylax lessonae, assembly GCF_965119305.1. Lineage (NCBI taxonomy): Eukaryota > Metazoa > Chordata > Amphibia > Anura > Ranidae > Pelophylax > Pelophylax lessonae. The sequence continues at coordinate 659,979,647 of NC_138770.1, forward strand.
ATTGACGACACTTCTGTTAGCTCAAAAGTCCTTTGCACTGCTTCCTCCAGTCCTCCCTGACTGAGGTAGCCACCTGTAGTTACTGCTGCAACTCTCAACACTTTAACATTTCAGGGCCCAACCGCTGGCGCCCCCTTTACTCTTCAGGGCATACACTGGCACCCCCTTTGCTACACTTCCACACCAGCTAACTGGCTCCTGGATCCCTCTGACCCTCTCCTAGGCAGACCCCCAGGGGCAGTTTGCAGGACACACGACTCAGAATGCTTTCCTGAAACTCTTCCCCCAACAGCTCCGCTGGTCCTCAGCACCCTGGATCCTTCTCTGCAGCTCAGCTCAGCCCTGTATCCCCTCAGGCAAGCCACCTGGGACACCCGTTTCTTCTGACAGGAGGAGAGACAGCCGTCACCTCCCTCCTGAGACTCTGCTTCCCGCTAAAGACCATCTGACATTTGCGCCCCACAGACTTATACCCCCTCCCAGAATGCTGTGCGGCAGAATCTGCCCTTCCAGGATGGATACAAGCCCTGGTGTGCTATTGGCCAGGTTTCCTCCACTGCCCAATGAGAGCCCTCATTGGGTTACAGTGGGGAGACTCCCTAGCACAACAGGCACACCTGGGAGCACATGTAAGCCTAGCTGAATCATATGGCCCTGATGATAAGCAGGCAAGGTCCCACTATAACTTTACCTAGCACCTACCCTGGAGGGTGCTACATAAAGTTGTACAATGAAAACCTGTGACCCGTGTGTAACCAAAAGGCAGTCTTTATCCACACGCCCTGGCCTGTAAACAATTTTTGGGCAATTGTTAGGCACTTTGCCAAGGCACCCCTGAAGAAACCACAAGGCACCCCAGGGTGCCCGAGCATCCTGGTCGAAAAAGTTAAACAAAAGGGCTGTAAGAACACTACTACCTAGCATGACTTTCATTAGTACTGCCACATAAGAGTGCCATGGAAAATTTGGAAAAGGCCCCCGCAGATAGAAGTATTGCTAACCTATATTGTCTGCCCTGCCTGTATATTTTATTCAGTTACCGTATTTTCCGGCGTATAAGACGACTGGGCTTATAAGATGACCCCCCCTACTTTTCAAGTTAAAACATACATTTTGGGCTATACTCGCTGTATAAGACTCCCCCCCCCCCTTCCGAAGCAAAGCAACACCATATACCATATACGCCGAGTATAAAAATCCCAAAGGTAATTAACCACTTCATCCCCGGAAGGATTTGCCCCCTTAATGACCAGGCCATTTTTTGCGATTCGGCACTGCGTTACCAACGAACATTTGCGCGGTCGTGCGACACTGTACCCAAATACAATTAATGTCCTTTTTGTCCCCACAAATAGAGCTTTCTTTTGGTGGTATTTGATCACCTGTGCGATTTTTTAGATTTTGCGTTATGAACAAAATAAGAGCGACAATTTTGAAAAAAAACACCATATTTTTTACTTTCTGCTATAAAACATTCCCAATAAAAAAAATAATTAAATTTGATTTTTTTTATCAGTTTAGGCCAATTTGTATTCTGTTACATATTTTTGGTAAAAAAAAATCCCAAAAAGCGTATTTTGATTGGTTTGCGCAAAAGTTATCGCGTTTACAAACTATGGGATAGATTTTTGGGCTTTTTATTAATTTTTTTGTTTTATTAGTAATGGCGGGGATCAGCGTTTTTTAGCGGAACTGCGACATTGCGGATCAGATCGGACCCCTAACTGACATTTTTGACACTTTTTGGGGACCAGTGACACTAATACAGTAATCAGTGCTAAATAATATGCACTGTTACTGTATAAATGACACTGGCAGGGAAGGAGTTAACACTGGGGGTGATCAAAGGGGTTAATGTATGCCTAAGTATCCTAAGTATGCTTTCTCACTGTGGGGGGGGGGGGGGTTCTGTGAGAGGCACAGAGAGATCGGGGTTGTAGCTTAGCTGAAACTTCTGATCTCTCCCTGCCTGTCTGACAGAAGATCCGTCTGCTTTGTTTACATAAGCAGGCAGGTCTTCTGTCAGTTTATCTGATGATTGCGGGAAGAAGGGGACGATCGCCGCCGCTCCTCCCGCGGCCCGCCTCCCACTGTGTAAACGCTATAACTTTTGTGGAAACCAATTAAAATACGCTTTTTGGGATTTTTTTTTACCAAAAATATGTAGCAGAATACAAATTGGCCTAAACTGATAAGGAAATTCTTTGATTTTTTTAATTTTTTTATTGGGAATGTTTTATAGCAGAAAGTGAAAAATTCTGTTTTTTTTTTTTTCAAAATTGTTGCTCTTTTTTTGTTTATAGCGCAAAAATGAAAAACCGCAGAGGTGATCAAATATCACCAAAAGAAAAGTTCGATTTCGTGTGAAAAAAGGACATAAATTGTATTTGGGTACAGCGTCACACGACCGTGCACTTGTCCGTTAAAGCAACACAGTGCCGAATCGCAAAAAATGGCCTGGTCATTAAGAGGGTAAAACCTTTCGGGGCTGAAGTTGTTAAGCAGACTGACGTTCCTATTTAACCACCTGGATCTCTGTAATATTTGTATTTCTTTTTTTTTATAAATTCACTGTTTATTGAAAAAGGAATAGGCATACAGCATATGTAAGAGCAGTGGTACATGTCCAAAAACAGTAGGCAAACAGAAGAAAATGTACAAGGTAATAAGTGAAAACACATCTCAGGACATATGGTCCAACATAGATAAATGCGAGAGGTAAGAACCAAGAGTCGACAACAGGGCGTTGGCCCTCCGAAAAGGTCTCAATCCCTATCCCCGCCGACATCCATCAAATGGCCGGCCTATGGGGGCAGGGAGGGACCGATCCGGCGGCCCGCCTCACTTATAAATTCCGAGAGGCAGGTAGGTTACGTATGCCTAAAGAAAATACAATCTCAAAAGAAAAGGAAGCCATAGAGCAGAGAAGGGAGGGAGGAGACTAAAAATGGAAAGGAGGAGAAGAGAAAAAAAAAAAAAAAAGGGGGGGGGGGCGGTGACGGCCCCCCGGTCCGCCGACAGCCAGCTAGGCGATCAAAGTTTTATATTCATCGGAGAAGCTGAATTCATGCCAATAGTACCATCGTTTGAGAAATTTCTCCCTAATGCCCCTGTCAGTCGCAACAAGGTCCTCCATTTCATTGATATGTGCCACTTTACGCAGCCACAACGCCACCGTGGGAGATTGTGCCTGTTTCCAGAGAAGAGGGATACAGCTCTTTGCCGCCGTAAGCAGGAGCGGCAAAATTGATTTCCGATAAGAAGACCGTGGAAAGCTATTGTGGTGGAGAAGGAAGAGAGCAGGGCTCAAAGTGAGGGTATGATCTGTGAACTTCTGCGAAATACGCATCACTTCCTGCCAGAAGGGTTGCAGTCTGTTGCAAGACCAGAAGACGTGGAGGAGGGATCCCACCTCCTCCCCACATCGCCAGCAGAGGTTCGAACATGAAGGGAACATCTTATGCAGTCTGGCTGGGGTGTAGTACCATCTGGTTAAGAGCTTATAGCCCGCCTCCTGATACTTGGAGCACGTGGAAGTCTTATAGGTGAAAAAGAAAATGCGCTCAACCTGGTGGTCCGAGAGAGAGAGCCCTAGGTCCCTTTCCCAGTGAGTCAGGTACAGGGGTCTGAAGGATGGATCGGAGCCTGATAAAAGGCGGTAGAGCAGAGATATAGTATGGCGCAAGGGAGAGTCCGATGCACAAAGTTCCTCAAAAGGAGTAAGGCGTCTCGTGAACGAGGTTGCCGGTGGCAGGGATTGCAGGAAGTGAGCCAGCTGTATCTTTTGCCAGAAGGACAATGTGGCATAGGTGTGATCCGAGAAGAGAGTTTGCCGAGAGATCCAACGACCACGGACAATGAAGTGTCTAGCTTGGTGACGACCGTTGGTCTTCAAGGCGCGAAAACCTGGGTCAGTCAGGCCTGGGGTGAAGTCCTGGTTATCGAGCACCGGGAACAGAGGTGAAGGAAAGGTCGCGATGGAGCCCTCTCTACACAGCCTGCGACCCACCGCCAGGGTGGCCCCTATGGTCGGGTGAGCCGAGGTCCCGCGCGGTAGGGCAGAGGCTCCCCAGAACAGAGACTCCGGCGAAGAGTCACCAAAGCTCCGTTCAATGCGCACCCATTGTTTCAGTGAACCATGTACATGCCAGTCCAGAATCCTGGCTAGGTGGCACGAGGCATAATATAGCGACGCGTCTGGGAAGGCCATGCCGCCACTCAGTTTGGGCATACGAAGAACCCTGAGCGCCAGGCGGGGGGAGCTCCGAAGCCACAGAAACCTGCGGAACACCTCATTGATCTTCCGAAGGAAGGTCTGGGGGACAGAGATAGGAAGGGCTTGCAACACATAAAGCAGACGGGGCATGACATTCATTTTTATGATGTTACAGCGCCCGAACCATGAGAACATTCCCTTCTGCCAGCCCTCCAAATCCTTCCGGATATGCACTAGTAGAGGAGGGAAGTTGCATTCGAAGATGCGATCAGGACGGTTAGGGAGAAAAACGCCCAGATATTTAATATGCGAAGAACTCCATTTAAAGGGAAAATCCCTCTGGAGAAGGGTCAGTAAGGCCGGAGGCACGGAGACCGGGAGGGCTTCAGATTTCTGATGGTTGATTTTATATGAAGATAGCTCTTCATAGTTGCGGAACTCCTTCATAAGATTAGGCAGGGAGAGAAGGGGCTTGGATAAGAAGAAGAGGAGGTCGTCTGCATAAGCCGCCACCTTTGGGGCGAGCGACGTAGAGACCCAGATTCCACTTATATCAGTATTCGCCCTAACCAATCTCAAGAAAGGCTCAAGGGTCAGAACAAAAATCAGCGGGGAAAGAGGGCATCCCTGCCTTGTCCCATTGGATATTTCCAAAGGGCCGGAGAGCAAGCCGTTGATCTTAACGCAGGCCGACGGGCGAGAGTAAATCGCACCAATCCAGGACAACATGCGTTGTCCCAGCCCAATATGTCTCATGGTCTCCATAAGGAAGACCCAATTCACCCGATCAAACGCCTTTTCGGCGTCCGTCGAGAGGAGCAGCATGGGGATCCTCCGGGCGCACGCCAAGTGCAGCAGATCAATAGCCTTCGTGGTGTTGTCCCTTGCTTCCCGGGAGGGTACAAAGCCCACTTGATCATCGTCCACCAGTTGCGGGAGCAGGGGGGCCAAACGAGAGGCCAGGATCTTGGTGAACAATTTCAAGTCCACATTAAGGAGCGAAATAGGCCTGTAGCTCTGGCAAAGGAGGGGGTCCTTACCCTCCTTCGCTATCACCGTGATGTGAGCGCGGAGGGAGTCCACTGGGAACTCCGCCCCTGAACCCGCTGCGTTGTATGCGGCAAGAAAGTGGGGAGCCAGAATGTCCTCAAAACTTTTATAGTAGGCCAGAGAGAAGCCATCTGGCCCTGGCGCCTTGCCACTCTGAGCTCCCGCCACGGCCCCCGAGAGTTCGGCCGAGAGGAGGGGCTCATCCAATCGTTCTAGAGCCTCTGTGGGAAGACCGGGGAGCCCGGAGGTCTGCAAGTACGTCCTGATCCGAGAGCGGAGCGCTGCCCGGGCCGGCGAAGATGAATCTGGAGCCAGATTGTATAATGAGGAATAGTACCTGCGGAAGGCCTCAGCAATATCCTCCGTGGTGTGGACCTTTCGTCGCGACGAGGAGAGAATTTCTGGGATAAACGTCTGTGCCCGCTGTTTTCGTAAGGCTCGTGCAAGGATCCTGCCACATTTATTCCCATGCTCATAGAACACGCGTCTGCATTTGGCTAACGAAGCCTTCGCTTTGAAAAGGGCCGAGGAGCGCAGTTGATCCCGAAGAACAGTCAGCTCCTGAAGGGCCGATTGTGCCAGCGTTCTTTTGTGGGTGGCCTCTAGCGAAGCTATACGCTTCAGAAGATCCTGTACCTGTTGTGTCCGTGCACGTTTGCGTTGAGACCCTAATTTAATCAGGACCCCCCGCATGTAAGACTTATGAGCCTCCCATACCATTAGCGGCGAACTTTCCGGAAGAGCATTAGTCGCAAAGAACCCCCTAAGTTCGGTCCTAAGTTCTTCTAGGAGGCTAGGATCCTGGAGGAGACCGTCATTGAGCCGCCACTGCCATTGACGTGTCTCCGGGGTGCGCAGGTCCATCTCAAGGATCACCGGCGCATGGTCGGAGACAGTGATGGAGCCAATAGACGCCGACACTACACGTCCCAGCAGGGCTTGGGGAACCAGAAAATAATCGATGCGCGAGTAGGAGTCATGGGGAGAAGAGTAAAAAGTGTAGTCTCTAGTGGTCGGATGGAGGACCCTCCACGCATCAACTAGATGAAAGGCGTGAAAGCCCTTCTTAAGTCGCTTTAGCGCCGCGTAGGATATGTGGGAAGTTCCGCGAGAAGCGTCCAGGATCGGATCCAGGACAAAATTGAGGTCGCCTCCAAGGAGAACCTGACCTTCCATAAAATCGTGGAGTTTGGAGAGCAATGATTCTAGGAACGGGACCTGTTCCGTATTGGGCAGGTATAAGTTGACCAGGGTGACCAATACAGAGCCCAGACGACCCTTCACAAATAGAGCTCTGCCCATCTCGTCGCTCCACGAGTCTAAGCACGTCCACGGGGTTTGGCTACCTATCAAAATGCTAACCCCTCTTGATCTGGGATCAGGCGAGCAACTGTGGTAGACAGTGGGAAACCGTCTGCCCCCCAATGAAGGGATTTTGGCAATTCTGAAATGGGTCTCCTGCAGGAAGCCAACGTGGGCCCGAAGGCGATGAAGGTCAGTCAGAACCATGGAGCGCTTTTCGGGGGTATTGAGCCCCTTCACGTTGAGCGATGCCAGGCGGATGGGATCAGCCGGGCGGGCAGCCATCACCACCGAAGGGGAGGGGGGAGGAAGAGGTAAAGGGGGGGGGAGAAAAGAAAAAAAAAAAAAAAAAAAAAAAAAAGGGGGGGGGGGAGGGGGAAATGAGAAGAGAAGGGCAAGAAAGAGGGAGTAGGAGGGGAAAAGCACAGAGAGAAACGAAGAACCACGAAACTACAGTGCCAGCGGCACAGTGAGAGCTAGTCTCAAATCGCCTAGGGTTCCAGACCCACCACCCAAAGACCGAGTGGGGCGTGGGGAACCCCGGAAAAACAAAATCCTATGGGGGGAACGGGGAAGGCCACACCGAAAAGAGGATGGTGACCGCTCCCCTCCCATCCCATGTCGACCTAGGAAAAGGTGATATGTGAGCATCATACAAGGAATATAAACATTGAGGAACATCGGAGGAAGCACCGCCAGTCCGAGGCGGGGAACATAGTGATCTGAACATTGAGCCATAAAAAAAAAAAAAAAAAAAAAAACAATAACAGAAATTAACTAAACAGCCAAGAGCAAGGAAGGACGGTCCAGAGCGCCGGCTCCCAGGGCCGCACCCCCCGACAGACCACAAGGGCCCCAGGGACCGCAGCCCCACAAGCCCCCGCAAGGGACCCCCCCCCAAAAAAGGACAAAAAATATCAAGGGTCGCAGCAAATAGCAAGGCCCCGGGCAGGGAAAAAACGGGGGGGAGGAGGGGAAAAGGGAAGGGGGCGAGGTGGGAGGGGGAATGTGGCCAAGAAGGAAGGGCAAGGAAGGAAGGAAGAGGGGGGAGGGGGGAGGGGGAAGATAGGGAGGAAGGAAGAGAGGGGGAGGAATGGAGGGAGAGGGGGAGGGAAAGGAAGGGAGAGGGAAAGGGGAGGGGGAGGGAAGGGGGATGGAAAGGGGGAGGGGGAGGGGAGAGGGGAGAGGGGAGAGGGGAGGGGGGAGGGGGGAGGGGAAAGGGGAGGGGGAGGGGGAGGGGATTGAGGAACCCCAACACTGCCTCCAGCCCAGCACACCTATCAAAAGGCTGTTAAAGAGACACGGAGCTGTCAGTGATAGCAGAGGTGAAGGGCAGCCTGACTTTCTACACAAACCCCTAACACATGAGATCGACAAGATCCTTACAGTTACCATACCAGTCACTATATAGGTCTGTCCAAGCGGTAGGCATGTCCCCGACTGTGGCAACACCGGCAGAGCAGCACGGGGCCCCGCGGGACCCCCGAAGAGGATCCCCTGTGAGAGCCAGGTCCCCCCCCCCCCACATGCTTGCCATGACCCCCCGCAACAAATATCCCCACATGCAGCCAGCATGAGGCCACAGTCCAGGGCCTGCAGGTGCTAGGTCGCCATATCCCATCCCAGCACAAGACCCCTAGAGCCGGCCCAGCATATCCCTCCCCGCTCTCCCAGTCTGCCAGATAAACCCCCAGCAGGTGAAACCCAGGACAGGGAGAGGGCAGCCGGGAGGCACAGTCAAGCAGGGCAGTCCGCAAAAGCAGTCAGCGAAAGGGGGACAGCAGCATGCAGGGGGTGCGAGCGTGAGGTTCACCAAGGAAGCAGCAGTCCAGCGGGAGATGAAAGGGGGGCCATGCCTCAACAGACCATTCAAAGCCGATGGGGTGCCGGACCTCAGAGTACGCACCAGAGACAGTAGCGTGCGGGGTGCGATGGATAATGGGCTAGCTGGAGACGTCAGGGATCGGGACCAAGGTAAGGGCAAGAATCAGGGAAGGAGGGGGCCATACTCACACACCTCGTCCTAAGTCTCCGGTGCAGCGACTCCCGAACTTTGCGGAGGCGGACCCCGATACTGCCGACGCTGCCTGCGGGGGAGCGGAGAGCCCAAGCCACGGGGATCCCGGCGTTGGTCACGGTCCGGAAGCAGGGCCAGCCAGTCCGGGAGCTCCACCCGTTCGATGCCGAGGAAGTCACAGAGAGACGGCAGGTCTGCGTGCTTGCGAAGCACAAAGATCGATCCATTCTTCCGCACCGTCAGCTGTAGGGGGAATCCCCATCGATAGGTGATCTCAGGCGCCCGGAGCCTCTCCAGCAGCGGTTTAAGCATCGCTCGGCGTTGCAGTGTGCCCCGTGCCACATCCGGGAATATCTGAATGGTAGCGCCATCAAAGTCAATGGGGCCCTTGGACCAAGCCTCCCGGAGCACCCGTTCCTTCAATGAGTACCGATGCAGGCGGCAGATAACGTCCCTGGGTCTAGCTGGATCAGTGGGTCGCGCTCCCAAGGCTCGATGGACCCGATCAAACTCCAGGGTGACCGGAGGATCCGGCGGGAGGACACGGGACAGCACAGCTCTCACAGTTTCTGCAAGGTCTTCCGGGCCAGTGGCTTCAGGTAAGCCCCGAAGCCGTAAGTTGTTGCGACGGCTCCGGTTCTCAATGTCCTCCATCCTCAGTTGATGAGCGGCAAGGACTTCAGTGTGTCCGACCTGGGTCTGTTCCAGCCGGGATATCCTGGTCTGCAGCGAGCCGATCACAGACTCTCCCGCCGTCACTCGTCCCTCCAGGGAGGCCACCTCGCCCCCCAGCTGTTGGAAGTCCCGCCGGTGTTGGTCCGCCACCTGTGCCACTATTGCCTCCATGTCCGCCTTCGTGGGAAGGGCCCTGAGGAGAGTCCAGATGTCCTGTATATCCCCCAGTTGAGACGGCATGTTGGAGGCAGCCACGGGGGAGGCGGCAGGGAGCACAGGGGAACTGCGTGTAGGCGAGGATGCAGCCATCGGGCCAGGTCCCCCACGTGGCGTCAGAGTCAGGACCCGCGGTGTAGAGCTGGCGGACTCCGGGAAGAAGGCTCGGATCGGGGTTACCGAGGGGGTCCTCAAGGAAGAGGCTGTAGCGGGCTTAGTTCTCCTCTTCCTGCGGACGCTCATAGCAGCGAAAAAAAGCAGGTAATGGTCGACTAGGGTGGCCGGAGAGCGGGAGCACCAAGTTAAAACGTCCTCACACCGCCATGTCCAAGCCACGCCCCCATTTGTATTTCTTTTCTCTGTGTATCCTGTAATTTTTTTTTAAATCAAATAAAAAAATTTAAAAAGAATACTGTGGAAATAATTACAAAATAAATTAATATCAGAAGTTTCCGTCAGCCTGGCCTTGGTCATGAGGGGCCCCTCCAGAGGACTTTTTTTTTCGGGGTCGGGCCCAGCCAGGTTGGTTGAGGTTCATCTCTGTTTGGCCAATGGGCACACTCTACAGTACAATAAACCTGTCTTATATGCCGATGCCTTTCAGTTACTGTCTGCCTTATAACCATTGTTATGTATTCATGCAAGCTGCACTTTCTTGTTTATTACTGAGCTTTACATTTTGTCTTGTTGTGTTTGTACCTTGCAAATTGGGAAAATAAAGATTATTAAAAAAAAAAAAGAAGTTTGTGTCAGCCTTTAACCACTTGCCGACCGCCGCACGGCTATTTACTGCGGCAGTCAGCCCCCTACAGGCAAAACGACGTAGGGCTACGTCGCTCGGCCGCGAGCCTCTAGGGGACGAGCGCGCACCGCCGGAGGCGCGCTCCCGCCCCCGCTCGGTCACTCACATCCCCGCGCGAGTGACCGGCGGCTCCGATGTCCGCCGGTCACTCGCGATCTCCCGGCGGAGAGGGAGAAAGGCAGGCGGCTGATGTAAACAAAGCCGTCTGTCATTCTCCCTGATGTAAGTGCAGAGATCATACGATCCTGCTATGTAGGATCGTATGTCTCTGTGGTTACATCAAAAGCCACGCCCCCCCCACAGTTAGAATCACGCCCCTAGGGACACACTTAACCCCTGGATCTCTAATAAAGTTAACCCCTGCCGGTGTAATTTTTACAGTAACAGTGCATATGTATAGCACTGATTACTGTAGTAATGTCACAGGTACCCCCAAAAGTGTCAAAAATGTCAGTTAGGGGTCCAATCTGTCCGCCGCAATGTCGCAGTCCCGCAAACAAAAACGCACATCGCCGCCATTACTAGTAAAAAAAAAAAAAAACAATGAAAATGACATAAATCTTTCCAGTAGTTAGTAGACGCAATAACTTTTGCGCAAACCAATCAAAATACGCTTATTGAAATTTTTTTTACCAAACATATGTAGCAGAAAACATATTGGCCTAAAATGTTAAAAAAAAATATTTTAAAAATTTTTGCGAATGTTATTTAGCAGAATGTGTGTGAAAAATATTGTTTTTTTTCAGAATTGTCGCTCTTTTTTTTTGTTTATAGCGCAAAAAATAAAAATCGCACAGGTGATCAAATACCACCAAAAGAAAGCTCTGTTTGTGGGAAAAAAAGGACATCAATATTATTTTGGTACAGTGTCCCACAACCGCGCAATTGTCCGTTAAAGTAACGAAGTGCCGAATCGCAAAATATGGCCTGGTCATTAAGGGGGAAAATCTTCCAGTCCAGAAGTGGTTTAAGCAACGTAGTGTCCTATCGCAAAAAATGGCCTGGTCATTAAGGGGGTAAAACCTTCCAGGGCTGAAGTGTTTAAGCAGACTGAGGTTCCTATTTAACCACTTGGATTGCTGTAATAATTGTATTTCTTTTCTCTGTGTATCCTTGTAATTTTTTTTTTTAAATCAAATTAAAAAAAATTAAAAAAGAATACTTTGGGAATAATTACAAAAGAAATTAATATTAGAAGTTTGCGTCAGCCTTTAAATGCAGGTTATCAAGTCCATCATTTTTTTTTTTTACCATAATCCTTATTAGAATTTTTCATAACAAACATACAAATAAAGAACAATAATATAGTCCATTGTTGATAAGAAACAATTCATACAACAAAAACCTATACATAAAAAAATTATATTTCCGATGTATATCTTGATTTCTGCTATAACGGATTTATATATTCTTATCTGACGTGTATTTGTCTCTTCCAAAATTATCATCCTCATAAATCTAGTTTTAGATTATGCTGATCGATGTAATAATTGCCTTTAATCTACATCTGGAACATTTTGTTTTGAATGCAGGTTTAGTAGAATCTCATCTGATCAGCAGGTGTACACTTATAGATACAGATAACAAGGTAGCCCAGAGGTGGATGTCATCTGCTGATCCCAATTACAGCGGCTCATTTTGTTTTAGTCTTCAAAGAGGAAATTGTGGGATTTATGTTGCAATAGAAGCGCGTCCATTCTCCCTGCAGTAAGTCTGTACGCCTCTAATTGATCCTGAGTACTTCAATTTTCTGGTGGATTGCAGAAGAAACTTAGTTAGGAATAAACATGTTTCCTTTAGGGCACAGAATGTGGTTACCAGCTGCCTGCGACAATCCCAGTTTTTGTTACTAACAGGTAGCTGTAATTCAGTTAAGCATAATTGTTTTTCATCCTGCATCAAACAGACGTTAGAAATCTATGATAGGGATCTCTCTGTGTCCTGCAAAGCTTGCCCTGGCAGAGCTGAATGTAAAATGTACATAGAACATGCTAATCGTTCCCAATCTTATGGCTTTTATTCAAGTTGCATCTACTTTATATTAGTAGTTTCTAAAACATAAGATATGTACAGTTTATGTAGGGGGCATAGATAAAGGGGGGGATAGGGGGGTCCGAACCCTCAACCAGAGCGTCTGCAGCACCACAGCTAGCAGTGAAGCATTGCAGCTGCACTTCGGCTGCCTGTGACGGGGAGCGGCAGTTCAGATTGAGGAGGGCTCTCTTTAGCTTCTCAGCTCCAGTCGCATGACACAACTGAAAGAGGGCTTCCCCTCTGGACTTTCCGCTCTAGTTGGTGGTCTGTAAGGCGAACTACATATGATAATTTTATATAAAGGGATTATAAATGCAGAAGGTTTTTTTTTTATCTTTATGCATTCTATGCATTAAGATAAGAAAACCTTCTGTGTAGAACAGCCACCTTCAGCCCCCTTTATTACTTACCTGAGCCTATCTTTATTCAGCGATGTTGCAAGAGTATCTCAGCTGCCCAGGACTCTCCTCCTCATTGGCTGAGACAGCAGCGTGGCGCAATTGACTCCCGCTGCTGTCAATCAAAGACAATCGACCAATCAGGAGAAAAAGGGGGTTGGACCAGGTCACAGGTCTGTGTCTGAATGGACACAGGGAGCTGTGACTCGGCTCCAGTGCCCCCATAGAAAGCTGCTTGCTGTGGGGGCACTCAACAGGAAGGAGGGGCCAGGAGAGACGAGGAGGGACCCGAGACGAGGAGGATCCGGGCTGCTCTGTGCAAAACCAACTGCACAGAGGAGGGAAGTATAACATATTTGTTATAAAAAAAAAAAAGACTTTACAATCCCTTCAATTATTAAAGTGATATTAACCCCCCTGGCGGTATTCCCGAGTGTGGTTCGGGGTTAACTTTCAGAACCAAAAGCGGTAACCCCGAGCCACACTCAGGATTACCCCACAATGTTACTCACCTTCCCTGCGTTCCCCCATCGTCCTCCCCGACGTCCTCACACTCTCTCCCCGCTCTGTGCACGGCCGATGCCGGCACCTGTCTTTATGGTTCCCTCCCCTGCGAGTGTTGCGACGCAGGGGGGATGGAACCGGCAGCAAATTCAAAAGTGTAAATACACCAAATGAGATGATACAAAGCTGTGATCCTAACGGATTACACTGTATCATCCCATTTCACCACAGGATTTCACCTGGTGACTTTTCCAGTGCCCTGCCTGTGCTTTTCCAGTTCTTTGTGCCTGGAAAATTGCGAACTACCATGGAGTCCAAAAAGTGTTCTTTTTGCGCAAAAGCGCTTTTAGACAAACTGGAAAACAGCGACAGCGAAACTGAGTTTCTTAAAGAACTGAGCGATAGCGATTTGTGGGAACATTCGTCATCCGGTACGGAAAGTGACGACAGCGACGATTCTGATGTCTCTTTCTGGCACATCGCTTGTGGAATTTGGGAAATATATCAAATGATTCTTCAGAATTTCCAACGGAGCGATGTGCCAGAAAGAGACATCAGAATCCTCGCTGTCGTCACTTTCCGTACCTGATGACGAATGTTCCCACGAATCGCTATCGCTCAGTTCTTCAAGTAACTCAGTTTCGCTGTCGCTGTTTTCCAGTTCGTCTAAAAGCGCTTTTGCGCAAAAAGAACGCTTTTTGGACACCATGGTCGTTCTCTATTTTCCAGGCACAAAGAATTGGAAAAGCACAGGCAGGGCACTGGAAAAGCCACCAGGTGAAATCCTGTGGGGAAATGGCATGATACAATCCGTTAGGATCTCAGCTTTGTATCATCTCATTTGGCGTATTTACATTTTTTAAATTGACGTCGGTTCCACCTCCCTGCGTCACAACGCTCGCAGGGAAGAGAACCGGAAGACATGAGCCGGCATTGGCTGAGCACACAGTGGGAGGACGGCCGGGGAGGACAGCTGAAGGACAGTGGGGGAGGATGGCGGGGGGAGGACAGCGGGGGAGGATGGCGGGGGGAGGACGACGGGGGATCGCAGAGGAAGGTGAGCTTTAAAATGTAAAACAGATTTCCATGTAAAAGAATGTACCCCTTTTAGCACAGAAATCCTGACATAATCAGACCGCCAGGGAGGTTAAGATAAGAAAACCTTCTGTGTACAACAGCCACCTTCAGCCCCCCCTATTACTTACCTGAGCCTATCTTTATCCAACAATGTTGCAAGGGTGTCTCAGCTGCCCGGGACTCTCCTCCTCATTGGCTGAGACAGCAGCATGGCACAATTGGCTCCCGCTGCTGTCAATCAAAGACAATCAACCAATCAGGAGAGAGAGGGGGTGAGGCCGAGTCACAGGTCTGTGTCTGAATGGACACAGGGAGCTGTGATTCAGCTCGGGGTGCCCCCATAGCAAGCTGCTTGCTGTGGGGGCACTCAACAGGAGGGAGGGGCTGGGAGAGCTGAAGAGGGACCCGAAAAGAGGGGGATCCTGGCCACTCTGTGCAAAACCAACTGCACAGAGGAGGGAAGTATAACATGTTTGTTGTTAAAAAAAAAAAAGACTTCAAAATCAGTTCAATTATTAAAGTGATATTACCCACTTCTGGACCGGAAGGATTTGCCCCCTTAATGACCAGGCCATTTTTTGCTTTTCGGCACTGCGTTACTTTAACGGACAATTGCACGGTCAAGCGACGCTGTACCCAAATAAAATGGATGTCCTTTCTTTTCCCCACAAATAGAGCTTTCTTTTGGTGGTATTTGATCACCTGTGCGATTTTTATTTTTTGCGCTATAAACAAAAAAAGCGACAATTTTGAAAAAATAACAATATTTTTCACATTCTGCTATATGACATTCTCAAAAAAAAAAAAAAGTAAAAATCAAATTTTTTTTAACATTTTAGACCAATTTGTTTTCTGCTACATATTTTTTGGTAAAAAAAAAACGTAATAAGCGTATTTTGATTGGTTTGCGCAAAAGTTATCGCGTCTACTAACTACGGGAAAGATTTATGTCATTTTTATTGTTTTTTTTCTTTTTATACTAGTAATGGCGGCGATCTGCGATTTTTAGCGGGACTGCGACATTGCTGCGGACAGATCGAACCCCTAACTGACATTTTTGACACTTTTGGGGGTACCAGTGACATTACTACAGTAATCAGTGCTAAAAAAATGCTCTGTTACTGTATTAATTACACTGGCAGGGAAGGGGTTAATACTATGGGTGATCAATGGGCTAAATGTGAGCCTAGGGGAGTGATTCTAACTGTATGGGGTTGGGCTTGTGAAATCATCACAGAGACATATGATCCTATATAGAAGGATCACAGGAGCTCTGTGATCATTCCAGAGAGAAGAATGGTCAGCTGTGTTTACAACATCCGACCGTCCTTCTCTCTCAGCGGGGAGCGATTGCGGGTGTCAGGCGTCAATCGGAGCCACCTGCCCTGTGCATCGGCTTCCCCGCTGCCGAGTGGGGGCGGGAGCGCGCTGCGGGCGGCTTGCGCTCACCCCCCAGCTGCAGGCACGCGACCGACGTATACCTTTGTTGGTTAGCGCAGGAGGGGCTGCCCTTAAGGCAATTAAAAAAATAAATAAAATAACAGACATCTTATACATACCTGCTCTGTGCAGTGGTTTTGCACAGAGCATTCCCTAGCCTCTTTTTCTCTGGTCCCCCGCCAGCGCTCATGGCCCCTCCCTCCTTCTGAATGACCCCAGAGCTTGCAATGGGGGCACCCAAGCAGGCTCACTCCTGAGCTGCTGCTGTGGGTGTCCATTCACACTCAGAGCCGCGGCTTTGCCCCGTCCCCTCTCTCTCCTCATTGGCTCATTGGCTGTGATTGACAGCAGTAGGAGCCAATGAGGAGAGAGAGTCACTGGAGAGCTGAGGCTCTCGTGCACACCGCCGGATCATGATGGGTCTCAGATAAGTATTGGGGGAGCTGCTGCACAGAGAATGTTTTTTACCTTCATGCACAACAACCTGACCTCTTTGGCCACTGGCCAGAGTACCTTTAAGAAAATGATTTGGGTGATGGGTTGCATAACATCAAGGAATAAGGTAAGTATTATAGCCGGTTCCTTTAACCCCTAAACTCAATGAGCATTTAACCCTTGCAGTTGGAGGGGGTGGGGAGTTGGTTCCATGCAAAAGTAATTTTGTCTAACTCCTGATCTCAGCATTAATTTATGTTTATTGTAACCTTGAATGGTATTCCACCAAATCACAGCGGCCAATAAGGTTCATCCCACATGTGCAGTAATATAGGGAAATAATAATTCAAACTATAAAATTAGAAGTAATGCTTTTGTTCATCCGTGATAAATTGTTTTGTTTAACAATGTTAGCATTCCCAATTGGAAATTCAAACATGAATCAGATTTAAAATGAACGTTTTCCTCTCTTTGTTCCTTTAACGTTGCAGATTGTACACAGAGAGGCATCCTTCCAGGAAATCATTATGGAAATTTTGTATTTCCCTTGCTGAGCTTTTCAAAAGTTTCAAAAAATTGCAGGAAAATAATCATATTTACAGTTTCTAATAATTCACAAGCCTCTGGCTTAATCTTTATAAGGTATAATTTTATGGTACTATTGTCGATAAATGCAAAATGTGACACCGCAGCACTGATTGATGAAATCGCCTATAGGAAGTATTAACCACTTTCATACCGTAGGATTTGGCTGCTCAATGACCAGGCTCTATTTTGCGATTCGGCAATGCGTGAGTTTAACGGACAATTGCGCGGTCGTGCAACACTGTACCCAAACGAAATTGACGTCCTTTTTTTCCCACAATCAGAGCTTTCTTTTGGTGGTATTTGATCACCTGTGCGATTTTTATTTTTTGCGCTATAATCAAAAAAGTAGTGACAATTTTGAAAAAATAACAATATTTTTCACATTCTTTTATATGAAATTCTCAAAAAAAAAAAAAAACTTTAAAAATCAAATTTTATAACATTTTAGGCCAATTTCTTTTCTGCTACATATTTTTGGTAAAAAAATCGCAATAAGCGTATTTTGATTGGTTTGCGCAAAAGTTATTGCGTTTACTGACTACGGGAAAGATTTATGTCATTTTTATTGTTTTTTTTATTTTACTAGTAATGGCGGTGATCTGCGATTTTTTTGTGGGACTGCAACATTGCGGCGGACAGTTCGCACCCCTAACTGACATTTTTGACACTTTTGGGGGTACCAGTGACATTATTACAGTAATCAGTGCTAAAAATATGCACTGTTACTGTAAAAATGACACTGGCAGGGAAGGGGTTAACAGTACTGGTGATCAGTGGGTTAAATGTGGCCCTAGGGGCTTGATTCTAACTGTCAGGGGGCGTGGCTTGTGAAGTAATCACAGAAACATGCGATCCTATATAGCAGGATCACATAGCCTCTGTGATCACTTCAGGGAGAATGACAGACGGCTGTGTTTACTTCAGCCGTCTGTCCTTCTCTCTCTGCTGCGGGAAATCACGAGTGGCCGGCGGCCATCGGAGCCGCTGGTCACACGAACTGGCTCCCCAAACAATTGTTATTTCTGTTTATTATCATTAATATTACAGGTATTTATATAACACCATAAATTTACACAGCAATTTAACCACTTCTGAATGGGAAGGTTTTACCCCCTTAATGACCAGGCCATTTTTGCGATTCGGCGTAGACCGCAGGGGCTGCCTGCCGCAGTAAAACTGCCACGGGCGGTCCAGAAGTGGTTAAATATATACTCACTGGCCCCTTTATTAGGTACATCTGTGCGGCATCCTCAAACGGAAGGTGGAGGAGCGCAAGGTCTCTAACATCCACCAGCTCCGTGATGTCGTCATGGAGGGGTGGAAGAGGACTCCAGTGGCAACCTGTGAAGCTCTGGTGAACTCCATGCCCAAGAGGGTTAAGGCAGTGCTGGAACATAATGCTTTATCCTAAGGTAACACCATTCCTAGAGAAAGTGAGTCAGGATGTTTAATTACTCACCAAGCAGAGTTTTGTTTGGTGGGAGGTGCATTCTTCTAAATGTACCTGATGTGTATATTTTTTTCAGTAGATGCCTATATATTTTTTCATCTAATTTTTTTTGTACATTCATTCTTTTCCCTTTTCCCCTTTTTTCAGGTTTGTGGGATACTTCAGAGATTTTTGTAGGGAGCGACTGCCCCAGAGCCAACAGGACGTGGCTCATTTTGGTGGGGGGTGGATGTAGCACCCTCCTAGGTGCTAACACAGTTAGCCAATCAGGAGAAAGAGGGGGCGGGGCTGAACGGAAGCTCTGTGTCTGAATGGATACAAGGAGCTGTGACTCGGCTCGGGTGTCCCCATAGCAGGCTGCTTGCTGTGGGGGCACTCAACAGGAGGGAGGGGCCAGGAGAGCCAAAGAGGGACCCGAAAAGAGGAGGATCCGGGCTGCTCTGTGCAAAACCAACTGCACAGAGGAGGGAATTATAACAAGTTTATTTGTAATAGAAAAAAAAAGACTTTACAATCACTTTAACCACTTGCCGACCGCTCACAGTAATATTACTGCGGCAGGTCGGCTCCCCTGGGTTCAGCTACGTAGACTTACGTTGCTGTACTCCTAGTGATCTCGGCGGCGCACGCGCGCCGCTGGAGGTTTCCTACTGCTGTGTTTAGACACAGTGGGAGTCAGGTCAGAGGAGGAGAGGTGGCTTGGAAAGTGTGAGAAGACCCGCCTGCTTATGTAAACAAAGCAGGCGGATCTTCTCTGTGACAGACAAGGAGAGATCACAGGATTCAGCATAGCTGAACCTGCAATCTCTGTGTCTCTCACAGAACCCCCTCCCCCCACACACGTCAGTAAGCATGAGGCATACAATTAACCCCTTGATCACCAACATTGTTAACCCCTTCTCTGCCAGTGTCATTATTACAGTAACAGTGCATATTTTTAGCACTGATTACTGTAGTAATGTCACTGGTCTCCCCAAAAGAGTCAAAAATGTCAGTTAGGGGTCCGATCTGTCCGCCGCAATGTCACAGTCCTGCTAAAAATCGCAGATCGCAGCCATTACTAGTAAAAAAAAAAAAAAAAACAATAAAAATTACATAAATCTTTCCCGTAGTTAGTAAACGTGATAACCTTTGCGCAAACCAATCAAAATACGCTTATTGTGTTTTTTTTTTACCAAAAATATGTTGCAGAAAACAAATTGGCCTTAAATGTTAAAAAATTTTGATTTAAAATTTTTTTTTTTGGGAATGTTATATAGCAGAATGTTTTTTTTTTTCCAAAATTGTGGCTATTTTTTTGTTTATAGCGCAAAATTAAAAAATCGCACAGGTGATCAAATACCACCAAAAGGAAGCTCTGTTTATGGGAAAAAAAAGGACTTAAATTTAGTTTGGGCACAGCGTCGCACGACCACGCAATTGTCTGTTAAAGTAACGCAGTGCCGAATCGCAAAATATGGCCTGGTCAGGAAGGGGGTAAAATCTTCCGGTCTTAAAGTGGTTAAAAATACGCTCATTGGGAATTTTTTTGTCAGACATGTAGCTAAATACATTTTGGCCTAAATATATGACAAAATTTGAATATATTGGATATTTTATAACAGATCAAAGTAGAAAATGTTAATTTTTCGCAACATTTTTGCTATTTTTTTTATTAATATCGCAAAAAATGAAAAAAGCAGAGGTGATCAAATACCACCAAAAGAAAGCTCTGTTTGTGGGAAAAAAAGGACGTAAATTTCGTTTGGGTACGGCGTTGCATGACCGCGCAATTGTCAGTTAAATTCGCACAGTGCCAAGTTGCAAAAAGTGGCCTGGACGTAAAGCAGGAAAATCCTCCGGTCCTAAAGTGGATAAAGTGCAACAGCGCTGAAAGTTGAAAACTGGCCTGGGCAGGAAGGGGGTTAAAGTACCTGGTATTGAAGTGGTTAAGTCCTGTAAGTTGTAAGGTGGGACATCCGTGGATCGGACTTGTTTTGGGTGTTGGTCATTTTTCTTAGATTTTTTGGTATTGGTTGCATTCTTTTGGAAGCATTTGGGATCAAAGGTATATCAATTTAAAGGGGCAGCGCGCCGAACTGGATTTAAATGTTCTTTACTTAACCTTTCGGTCATAATGTTCTGGCTGATCGATGTACATCTGTGATATCATTGAGTCATCATTATTATTATACAGGATTTATATAGTGCCAACAGTTTGTGCAGTGCTGTATAACACAAGGGCAGACAGCACAATTACAATGGAATTTATTACAGTAGGAATCAGAAAGCCCTGCTCATTAGAGCTTACAATCTACAAGTTTAAAACAATATGTATGGAAGTATCCAGCAAGAAGGCAGGGGCAGACTGGCAACTTTCGTCCCAGGGGGCAAGTACAAATCAGAGGCCCATGGTGCAGCACCTCGGTCCCCCTTCCACTCTCCATCTTTCCGTCCTCCTCCTGACCCCCATTCCAAGCTGAAGCTTGGCTCCAGATATTCTCTACTTATGGCTGAATCTAGGTTCCTGACTTGGCCAGCAGGGGGCAATTGGGGGGAGCTGGGACAGCTTGGTCCGGGCTGGCCGGGGGGAGAAAAGTCTCCAGTGGGGCATTGAATCGACCTCTGCTTAGACACAGTTAACACCATCCATGCTGGGGGGGAGGGATGTCTTTGTCAGTAAGTCAGTGGCAGGGACTTTTTACTTCTCTTCACTAGGAATCCTTTAGGGCCGGTTCACATTAGTGCGATCACAGAGATCGCATGTAATTCAGAGCGCACTGCTCCTAAATTACATGCGATCTCTGTGCGGTGCAAATTTCAGCCATACACTTTGTATGGCTGAATTCGCACCGCAATCGCACTAAACACGCACATGACCCTTTTTTTTTTATCCACAGCAGAATCGGATCGCATGGTGGTTCACACTAGTGCGATCCGATTCTGTGCGAACTTTCAGATCGCACTGCGATATGCAATCTCAACTGGGGGTGTGGTTAACTTTTAATTGACACCCCCCTGCATATCCCATATGGCAGTGTGAACTGCCAGGGGTGCGGATGAGATGCGGGAACACGCTGCATATTCGCAGCGTTCCCGCATCACAGAAGTGTGAACCGGGACTTAGGCATGTCTGTGGCAGAAGCAGTGCAGCCTTTTTTATGGGGCATCAGAGTGGCCCAGGGGGGCAATTGCTGGCCCAGTCCTCCCCTGCAAGAAGGTGTTGAAGCACAAGTAATAAAATGTATTTATTGGCAATATGTTGCGCTGCAACCCTGTCTCGTTTGCAGGGGTTGCAGCGCAAGACGGAAATGTATCTGCAATACCTACACATGCCAATAATTGAATGTTCGTCTTTTGCTGCAACCCTGTCTTGTATGGAATTTCTTCTCACTATATAAATATATATATATATATATATATATATATATATATACAGGGCTTTTTTTTCTCAGAGAATAGGTGCAGGAACTCCCCCCTCCTTTCCAAGTCACTCCTTTTCTCTGCCCCCACCCACCTCTGAGCACCATTCCTTGGGTCCAATCCCCCTACCCACCTCCCAGTACTGCCCTTTTAGACAATACAGAACTATGTATCATTTTGTGGTGCTGAATAATCTGTATAGAATTTGGTAAGGATAACAAGAAAAGCAGTAAAATAGATCCCCTGCAGCCAGTAACAATAGGGCCCCCCACCAGCAACAATAGATCCCCCTAACAACACCAGACCACCCGCAACAATTTTTTCCCCTAGCATCAACAGACTCTCTGTTAGCCAGCAACAATAGACCTATCTCTCAAAAGTAGATCTCTCCCAGCAACAACTGATCCGCAATATAAGACTCACCCCCAGCAACAGTAGGTCCCCAACCAGCAATAATAGACCTCCTCATCAAAAGACCCCCCTGAAAAAATAGATCACCTCCAGCTAGAATGGATCCCCCAATCAATAGACCCTGCAGCACACCCCAGCACCCCTTGCGACTACAAACAGTCAGTACTGGAGGTGCAGGAACTGCGTTCCCCTGCGTTCCCGCCGAAAAAAAACCCTGTATATATATATATATATTGTATGTATATATATATATATATATATATATATATATATATATACACATATACAGTATATATATATATATATATATATATATATATATATATATATACACAGGGTAGTGTATATATATATATATATATATATATATATATATATATATATATATATACAGGGTTTTTGTATATGTTGTATATACTGTGTATATAAAAATATATATATATATTTATATATATATATATATATATATATATATATATATATATATCAAGTAAACTCTATTTTGTATATGAATCAATATGTAGTTCCACTGAGTAGGCAGTGGCTGTTTTTGTCCTATGAATATATTTCTGATGTGTGTAATTGTCAGACATCCCTGGGATCAATAATTCATGGCTGTGAAGATAGAAGAGAAGTGTTTGGGGGGATCTGGTGAGTGACGCAGGTTGCTGGATGGAGAGTAGCCCAGCCTCCCACGCCTGCACCTTGTCTTTATATAGAGCCGGGCTCCGCAGCTGCTGCACACACAGTCCGATCTTCCTGAGGATCTCCAGCAGTCAGCACCGACAGGGCGGATCTGTACACACCGGGAGCCGGGAGGGAGAACTCACCGGGGGTTGGAATTGAAGGAGAGAACCTTATTATTGCTGCTGAAGACAGACGAGGAGTGTCGGGGAATTGTCGGGGGAAGGATGCTGCCGGTGTTGCTGTTGATGAGCCTGTTGATGGGCTCTGTGGAAGGTAAGTGACAGCGGATGGTGGGTCGGGGATGGACAGAACTGTCAGTGCTACATATGCATTCAGTTCCATGGACAGAACTGTCAGTGCTACATATGCATTCAGTGCCAGGGACAGAACTGTCAGTGCTACATATGCATTCAGTTCCATGGACAGAACTGTCAGTGCTACATATGCATTCAGTTCCATGGACAGAACTGTCAGTGCTACATATGCATTCAGTGCCATGGACAGAACTGTCAGTGCTACATATGCATTCAGTGCCATGGACAGAACTGTCAGTGCTACATATGCATTCAGTGCCATGGACAGAACTGTCAGTGCCAGATATGCATTCAGTGTCATGGACAGAACTGTCAGTGCCAGATATGCATTCAGTGCCATGGACAGAACTGTCAGTGCCAGATATGCATTCAGTGTCATGGACAGAACTGTCAGTGCCAGATATGCATTCAGTGTCATGGACAGAAATGTCAGTGCTACATATGCATTCAGATCCATGGACAGAAATGTCAGTGCTACATATGCATTCAGATCCATGGACAGAAATGTCAGTGCTACATATGCATTCAGTGCCATGGACAGAACTGTCAGTGCTAAATATGCATTCAGTTCCATGGACAGAACTGTCAGTGCTACATATGCATTCAGTTCCATGGACAGAACTGTCAGTGCTAAATATGCATTCAGTTCCATGGACAGAACTGTCAGTGCTACATATGCATTCAGTTCCATGGACAGAACTGTCAGTGCTTCATTTGCATTCAGTGCCATGGACAGAACTGTCAGTGCTAAATATGCATTCAGTTCCATGGACAGAACTGTCAGTGCTTCATATGCATTCAGTTCCATGGACAACTGTCAGTGCCATATATGCATTCAATTTCATGGACAGAACTGTCGGTGCTACATATGCATTCAGTGCCATGAACAGAACTGTCAGTGCTACATATGCATTCAGTGCCATGGACAGAACTGTCAGTGCTACAGCTACATTCAGCACCGTGGACAGAGATGTCAGTGCTACAGCTGCATTCAGCACCGTGGACAGAGATGTCAGTGCTACAGCTGCATTCAACACCATGGATAGAACTGTCAGTGCTACAGCTGTGTTCAGCACCATGGACAGAGATGTGAGTGCTACAGCTGTGTTCAGCACCATGGACAGCAGCTGTTCTATGAAATTAGCTTCTGTTCTCATCTGGGAAAGTTTCCCTAAATCCATCTGTCAGGAGACAAACTGAGATGATTTATATAAAACACAGAGGAGGAAGTAGTAATAATATTTGAGCTGATGCCTATATGTGTCACCTTTACATATGACATATTTATGTCAGGTGACTCCTGCCATAGTCCAGTCCACCACTTCTGCTCCAGTGCTGTGATTGTGAGTTTATAATGATATAGATCCCATAGACATGACATCAGGGAGAGGTCATGTAGTGTGTGTCACTTGTTTGAAACCTTAATGGTATCTGGATTGTCAACTTACAATCATTCAATTAGTGCAAATATCAAAGATGTTGCAAAATAAACAGTAGCACCTCTCCGTATCAGTGTCATAAGGATGTATTCCTATTATCTGCTATGAAGCAGCAAAGGATGTATTTATATTAGCTGCTATGAAGCAGTGAAGGACGTATTTCTAGTAGCTGCTATGAAGCAGTGAAGGATTTTATCCATATTAGCTTCTATGAAGAAGTGAAGAATGTATTCCTAGCTGCAATGAAGAAGTGAAGGATGTATTCATATTAGCTGCTATGAAGCAGTAAAGGATGTATTCATATTAGCTTCCATGAAGAAGTGAAGGATGTATTCATATTAGCTGCTATGAAGCAGTGAAGGATTTATCCATATTAGCCTTTATGAAGCAGTGAAGGATGTATTCATATTAGCTTCCATGAAGAAGTGAAGGATGTATTCCTATTAGCTGCTATGAAGCAGTGAAGGATGTATTCATATTAGCTGCTATGAAGCAGTGAAGAATGTATTCCTATTAGCTGCTATGAAGCAGTGAAGAATGTATTCCTATTAGCTGCTATGAAGCAGTGAAAGATGTATTCCTATTAGCTGATATGAAGCAGTGAAGGATGTATTCCTATTAGCTGCTATGAAGCAGTGAAGGATGTTTTCCTATTAGCTGCTATGAAGCAGTGAAGGATGTTTTCCTATTAGCTGCTATGAAGCAGTGAAGGATGTATTTCTAGTAGCTGCTATGAAGCAGTGAAGGATTTTATCCATATTAGCTTCTATGAAGAAGTGAAGAATGTATTCCTAGCTGCAATGAAGAAGTGAAGGATGTATTCATATTAGCTGCTATGAAGCAGTGAAGGATGTATTCCTATTAGCTGCTATGAAGCAGTGAAGGATGTATTCCTATTAGCTGCTATGAAGCAGTAAAGGATGTATTCATATTAGCTTCCATGAAGAAGTGAAGGATGTATTCATATTAGCTGCTATGAAGCAGTGAAGGATGTATTCCTATTAGCTGCTATGAAGCAGTGAAGGATGTATTCCTATTAGCTGCTATGAAGCAGTAAAGGATGTATTCATATTAGCTTCCATGAAGAAGTGAAGGATGTATTCATATTAGCTGCTATGAAGCAGTGAAGGATGTATTCCTATTAGCTGCTATGAAGCAGTGAAGGATGTATTCCTATTAGCTGCTATAAAGCAGTGAAGGATTTATCCATATTAGCCTTTATGAAGCAGTGAAGAATGTATTCCTATTAGCTGCTATGAAGCAGTGAAGGATGTATTCCTATTAGCTGCTATGAAGCAGTGAAGGATGTATTCCTATTAGCTGCTATGAAGCAGTGAAGGATGTATTCCTATTAGCTGCTATGAAGCAGTGAAGGATGTATTCCTATTAGCTGCTATGAAGCAGTGAAGGATGTTTTCCTATTAGCTGCTATGAAGCAGTGAAGGATGTATTCCTATTAGAATAGAAAGATGTATTGCTTGCTTTTTTTTCCCCTAAACTGGTCTGTAAGGTGAAACTGAGTTGAATAATTTAAATACAGATCTAGAAACAGGAGCAATATTAGAGCTGTTGTCTATAACAAGCAGAGCATGTGTTTGTATATCTCATAGGTGTGCGCACAGGGTGTGCCGGGGTGTGCCTGGGCACAATCTAATCACCCCGTGTGGTGCAGATCCCCCCTGTTTAGACCCCTGATATTCCACCAAAGCCCCCTAACAGGGCTCCTAAAAAAAAATTAAAAATGAAATTGTAAACAATAATAAAAAATAAGATAATAAAAATGAAAACTACTGACACCGTCCACTGCTCTACTGTCAACAAACTCTGCCCTATTGACACCAGCAGTATATATATATATATATATATACACATGGGCACGCATATGTATTTGACCTTTGGGGTGCACACCCTAATACAATATGTTGCGTACACCTATGGTATATCTGTACACTGGGTTCCTATGCTCCACCATTTCTCTTGCTCCATTATACATCAGCTGGTATTAAGGGTCTGACCTCCATCCATTGGCTCCTGAGCCAGCAGTTAGTGCTGTGACTTGTGGCTTTATAATACAGATACAGATCTCAGTGGCATGAAAACAGAGGGGGGTCATGTATGTATGTCAATTTTTTTAAACCTTAATAGTATCTTGGCTGCCTACTTACATTCGCGAAATCAGTGCAAATGTCAATGATGTTACAAAACAGAAGCCAATAGCAACTATTGTCTGTTCCTTATTCCCTAATTAGTATTATTAATATTATTACTGTTATTACTATTATTATTATTGTGCAGGATTTATATATCGCCAACAGTTTATGTCACCCTTTACAATATAAAGGGAGACAATACAATTACAATACAGTTGCAATTAGCTGATATGACTTACTTTATGTGCTTTAAGTGCCGGTTCACATTAGTGCGATCACAGAGATCGCATGTCATTCGGAGCGCACTGCTCCTAAAATTACATGCGATCTCTATGCGGTGCAAATTCAGCCATACAGTATGGCTGAATTTGCGCCGCAATCGCACCTATCTCGCACAGGACCTTTTTTTTGGTCCGCAGCAGAATCAGATCGCATAGTGGTTCACACTAGTGCGATCCCATTCTGTGCGAACTCTCAGATCGCACTGCGATATGCGATCTGATCTGGGGGTGTGGTTAACTTTCTAATTGACACCCCCCAGCGTATCGCATATAGCAATGTGAACTGCCAGGGGTGTGGATGCGATGCGGGAACACGATGTATATTCGCAGCGTTCCCGCATCGCAGAAATGTGAACCGGCACTGAAAGTATCTTGTACTGGACTGCCATTGCTGAACTCTCCTTCTGTACAATTCTATTAGCTTTAAATCCCTTACCCAAATCAAGTATTTTTTATTTTTACTGTAATATAGGAATTTATTTAGCACCGACAATTTACGCAACACTTTACATTCACATTAGTTCCTGACCTCAAGGGCTTACAATCTAAAGTCCCTAGCTCACATAATTGGGCCAATTTAGACAGAAGCCAATTCACCCACCAGTGCGGAATGTCAGTGGAAGCCCACACAAGCACAGGGAGAACATACAAACTCCATGCAGATAGCGTGACTTGGATTCAAACTGGAGACTGTAGTGCTGCAAGGCAGAAGTGCTAACCACTAATGCCTCGTACACACGTACCGATCGTCGGCCGACCGATCGGCCGTCTTTTGTCCAGGGATGTCCTGTCCGCTGAAAAGTGCAAAAGACTGCACATGAATTTTGTCGGCCAACAATAGCCGACTGCAGAAGTGATGTCATGTGATGGTTAACTTTCCGTGGGTTTTTTCTTCTCTGAGCATGCCCAGTCTTGCAAATCTGCTGATTGTCGGCCGAATTCTGTACTGACTGAGGAACAATTGGCCGTTCTGGTGTTGGCCAACAAAAATTTTAATGCTTGCACAACAGATTTTGTTTGGCCAAAAATGCGCTGTCGGCTGTCGGAAGCATCATACTAACAAGCCTACAATCGGCCGATCGGTCATCGGCCGAATATTTACGTCCGACAATCGGTACGTGTGTACGGGGCTTAAGCTACTGTGCTGCCCTGTATGCTTATTGACTGCTATGGCTTACTTGTTGTGCTTTAAATGTATGTACTGGGCTGGGTTGTAGGCTGGCATTACTGAACTCTGCTTCTGTAAATGCTGATCCATTCATTTTAAAGGGGTTACAAAGTTACATAATTAGACGGGTTGAAAAAAGACACAAGTCCATCTAGCTCAACCAATAAAGAAAAAAAAAACCACAACCATACAACCCTATGCACAATCCTATACCCACAGTTGATCCAGAGGAAGGCAAAAAAAAAAACAGGAAATCATGATCCAATTTAATACAGCAGGGGAAAAAATATCTTTCTGATCCCCCGAGAGGCAATCAGATATTCCCTGGATCAACTTTACCATTAAATATTAGTACCCAGTTATATTATGTACACCTAGGAAATGATCCAGGCCTTTTTAAAAGCAATCTACTGTCTAGAACCACCTCTGGAGGGAGTCTATTCCACATTTTCCCCACTTACTGTGAAGAAAACTTTCCGTATTTGGAGACAAAATCTGTTTTCCTCAAGATGAGGGTTGTAAACCCTTGTTTTTTTTTTTTTTTTTTTTATAAAAATGACAAACATGCCCATACTTACAGTAAATCACAAAAGTAAGTACACCCCTCATATTTTTGTAACTATTTTGTATCTTTTCATGTGACAACACTGAAGAAATTACACTTTGCTACAATGTAAAGTAGTGAGTTATAACAGTGTAAATTTGCTGTCCCCTCAAAATAACTCAACACACAGCCATTAATGTCTAAACCGCTGGCAACAAAAGTGAGTACACCCCTAAGTGGAAACGTCCAAATTGGGCCCAAAGTGTCAATATTTTGTGTGGCCACCATTATTTTCCAGCACTGCCTTAACCCTCTTGGGCATGGAGTTCACCAGAGCTTCACAGGTTGCCACTGAAGTCCTCTTCCACTCCTCCATGATGACATCACGGAGCTGGTGGATGTTAGAGACCTTGCACTCCTCCACCTTCCGTTTGAGGATGCCCCACAGATGCTCAATAGGGTTTAGGCCTGGAGACATGCTTGGCCAGTCCATCACCTTTACCCTCAGCTTCTTTAGCAAGGCAGTGGTCGTCTTGGAGGTGTGTTTGGGATCGTTATCATGTTGGAGTACTGCTCTGCGGCCCAGTCTCCGAAGGGAGGGGATCATGCTCTGCTTCAGTATGTCACAGTACATGTTGCCATTCATGGTCCCCTCAATGAACTGTAGCTCCCCAGTGCCGCCAGCACTCATGCAGCCCCAGACCATAACACTCCCACCACCATGCTTGACTGTAGGCAAGACACACTTGTCTTTGTACTCCTCACCTGGTTGCCACCACACATGCTTGACACCATCTGAACCAAATAAGTTTATTATGGTCTCATCAGACCACAGGACATGGTTCAAGTGATCCATGTCCTGTTAAACCAGTGTATGATCTTGGCCACCGTGCTGCAGCTCAGTTTCAGGGTCTTGGCAATCTTCTTATAGCCTAGGCCACCTTTATGCAGAGCAACAATTCTTTTTTTCAGATCCTCAGAGAGTTCTTTGCCATGAGGTGCCATGTTGAACATCCAGTGACCAGTATGAGAGAGTGAGAGTTATAACACCAAATTTACCACACCTGCTCCCCATTCACACCTGAGACCTTGTAACACTAATGAGTCACATGACACTGGGGAGGGAAAATGGCTAATTGGGCCCAATTTGTACATTTTCACTTAGGGGTGTACTCACTTTTGTTGCCAGCAGTTTAGACACTAATGGTTGTGTGTTGAGTTATTTTGAGGGGGACAGCAAATTTACACTGTTATACAAGCTGTACACTCACTACTTTACATTGTAGCAAAGTGTCATTTCTTCAGTGTTGTCACATGAAACATTATAATAAAATATTTACAAAAATGTAAAGGGGTGTACTCACTTTTGTGAGACACTGTACCTGCTCTGTTTAATCATTTTGCACAGAGTAGCCTAGATCCTCTTCTTCTAGGATTCCCTGCTGGCGCTCCAGGCCCCTCCTCTTCAATGGGTGCCCTAAGGAAACCTGCTTTCCCTGGGGGCACCCATACGGGCTCGCTCCTGAGTACCTCTGCTGCGTCCATTGACACAGAAAGCAGGACTGGGCCACGTACCCAACCAAATCCAGGAAAAAAATCCAGGAAACGCACATCCTCAAAAGCATGTCAGCAATAGCAGCCCACATGATTCTGCCAGTAAAGGTTTCCTTTACACAAAGCTGCAAGTGTGACTCACCAATTTGTTAAAAAACACTTCTGAATGGTGAGGATGTGAAGTCTTGGTTCAGGGACACATATAATAGACCTGGCACAGCCTGTATAATGCTTTAAGTAACATTCCTGACAGCACAGCTTATTGTATTCCAGTCTGAGGGTTTCCACAGCTGCGTTGCTCCAA